>NW_025764340.1:0-526968 GCF_021015755.1 Lentinula edodes
AAGACTTTATATGTCCCATTTGTGGAGTTGATGACCCATGGCAATTTAAAAGGATACAAGAGAAGTTAATGCAAAATTTGAGAAGATCAACACGGCCGTATGTGTATTTTTGCAATCAGATTGATCTATAATAACATTTTGTATAGTGCAGCTGATACTCCCAAGGCAATATCGGGACGTATATTGTATGTTCCATTGAACAAATCCTTTGATTATTTTCTCTAAACTCTCTACAGCAATGGCAAAGGTGTTCTGGTCCGGGATGGTTTATTTTTCTTCCCTGCCCGTCTCATTCAGAAAGGCCATAAGTTTTGCTCTATCCGATGGTGGAGGCACAATATACCTGCACCTGGTTCTTCACAACAACCTGGAAAGATTGCCAAGGTATCTATTGAAGATATTAAAGATGAGTTATGGCAGAACAGAGCAGCCAGGAGGAGAATTCGGGTAAGAGTCAATGAATGGATAATATTGGTTAGCTGACCCATTTACAGCTTGGCAAATGGGTACGAGCATTTATTGCAGAGGAACAAGCAGAGGCTGCTTGGGAAGATCCAAAGTTCCTTCCATTCAGTTCTGAGATTGACAGGGCTTTACAACCAAATATAGGAATACTGACTCAACTTATGAATAATCCAGATAGTGTTATAGATAGTTTGTGCCCAGCCAAAAAATGGCAAGCTGGCATGAAAAGAGCTACCAAAGCCATAGAGCACTCTGGAGGACTCACTGTAGATGATTGTGCTCGTATCAATAACTGGTTCTATACAGTGATACCAGGTGCTTCACAAAAGCAGCATATATGGATCGGTGCCCTACCTATTGCACATGCTCGCACCTTGGTACTTTTGCACCGGCATCAATCAGAATTCATTCATGAAGTAGAAGGGGCCAGTATAGTTGAACTAGCATTTAATAGACTTGTAGCTTGGACAGGGAAAACAGTTGATGGGAAGGACAAGTTGTATGAAAGAGTTGATGTGGATCTAGAGGCATTGCAGTTACTCGAAAAATCAGTTTTTGATATTTCTGAGGATGCAGGAGTTGCAGGAAATCAACAATGGGGTCTTGATGCTGGATCTCATCTGCAAAACTGGAATCCCTGGCTAGAGTATGGTCCTGAAAGCCATTGCACAAACAAACGTGAAGGAGATGATGAGGTTGAGTGCCAGGTAGGTAAATTATATTTCAAATAAAGACATGTTTTCTGATTGTTGTTTGATTTGACGTAGCATGGCCCAGATTTTATAGATGACCAGAAACAACACTTAATAAATACATTCAGCAATCAGCCAAAAGCACGGCCTAATCAAGTCAAAAAGCGGTGGATAAATGATGATAATTTGGCCAAGGAGAACTCCAAAAAGCAAAAAATGAATGTATAACAATACATACACTGTCCCCTCGAATTTTCCAATCAAAGTATTCATTATATCAAGTATCTCCTACAGTTTAACTTGTTTTTGTAGGTCCTTATCCAGTGTTTATACATGGCTCTATGTCTCTTATTTAGGTTCTTCAACCTCAACCTGGCAATACCATGAGATTGGAAGAATGTTTTCCATCATGACTTTTTTATGATATTCCAGCCCTATTGGCCCAAATCAGCAATGCAAATTCCTTCCCTTCATAATCTTAACTATTCACAAATGACCCAGAATGATTCCAATGATTTCCATGCAAAGGTACAGAGCCCTATTGCCCACAGTGAGACTGCAAGTAAGTGCCAAGAACAATGCAGGTGAATGCAGTAACAGTGCAGGTAAGGTGCAGATGTGTGCAGTCACAATGCAGGTGAGGTGCAGGTGTGTGCAGTCACAGTGCAGGTGAGGTGCAGGTGTGTGCAGTTACAGTGCAGTTACAGTGCAGTTACAGTGCAGTTGCATGAGGTCACAATGCAGGTGTGTGCAGTTACAGTGCAAGTGCATGCAGTTACAGTCCAGGTGAATGCAGGTAAGAGGTAGGAGCATGCTGATACATCTGTACATCCTGGATTTTTGTCTAAGAGACTGACTGCCACTCAAGTAGTTTCTAGAAATTGCTTTCAGTGCTTTTGGCTGGACAGTGATGTCCAGCTAGTACCCTTGCTGTCATGATCATCTAGGTTTTGCAGATGGGTGAGTACAATGATAGGCACAAGTGAATATTGTGAATATGTCTACTACTGGTTCTTATGTGCAGTTTTGAACCCCAAGTGCTTGTGACATAACTAAGCATATATGACTTACATTCATTTGTAAACCAAGCAAGATATCAACTCAATGTGCATATGCGTATCTTGAAATAGTTGAACATGCGGCAAATATGAACTCAAAATTGCATGACACAATCAGACAAGATACATATAAATGCCGGCATTTATATGCCGAGAGTGTAATGCAGGCGCATGCAGGTACACTGCAGTGGAGTGCAGATACTATGCAGTGACTGCCACTGCAGGTGGCACTGCAAATGCTAGTGGCCCATCCCTGTATAGAACCAGCCTACCGACAGGAGCACAGTCATCTATAGTGAGTCTTCCGGGGTCCATACAAAAACCAAAACCAAAACCAATTTATCACCTTGCTTGCAATGGTCATTGAACATCCATAACCTCGAGCGCCCGTGCAAAATTTCCTTTTAAAGTTGTCGTTGTCCGATCCGACGGCGGAACAGGGTTACATCTACGCCTTATAGGGCAAAAGGGATCTGGATGCAGCCCTTTTACTTTCCCTTCATCTAGCAGACTCCAATTCCACCTCTGCACTTTACCAGCCTGAGCTTACAACAAATTTCCTCACCTGGCTCACCATAATGCATCATCCCTAAGCTTTTCTGCTTGCTGTTTCACACCAAATTCCCTCACCGTAGCAGTGAACAGACGCAAGCAAGGTGTGTGTCCCCAACGGGGTACGTTAATCATATAAACATTCTACCTATCGGTTTGGGTACTCCGTCGCCCACAACCATGTGTTTGCATGAAGAACGTTGCAAATCCGTCGGAAGTTCCGATGATCAGCAAATCCTTCGACATCACCCTAAACGCCGTCCCTGAGGGTTGAAACAGTAGGTTATATAAAGATCCACATGGTCTTTCAGCCATCTTCGTTCCCTCGATCGAGGCTGCTGGTCAGTCCAAAAAAAAAATTCCAACTTGTTTTCTGGTCAAAATCCCTCCGTTCATTATTCTCCCCGTTGCACTGCGCACTCCATCTGAAACCTACGTATGACAACCAAGCTGTCTTTCATAACATCTAATTCCGACTTTTTTTTTCTCGCAAGGTTAAGAAAAAATGCGCTTCATCAACTTCCATGTTTATCTCGTCCTGTGTGTTGGTGTAGTGTTCACAGTTGTGTATGCTATGCCTTATCAGGTGCGTGGGGCTTCCGCACTCATATCTATCACACATATATATGTCTCTTCTAGCCCGACTCCACTCCGCATTTCCAAGTCGCCCGTGCAAATACCAAACCACAGCTCATAGCGACCCTAACCTTTGTAGGCACCCACGACGGAACCTCGATTTCCGGCGCGCCTGCAACCGGATTCGTGCTTTCATCGAGCAAGGATGCAAAGCAGTATGGGATCATCAAGACATCAAATGTCTACAAACGACTCCGGAAAGCAGTTAAATCACTGGTCCCAACTGAAGACAAAGAACGGGATTTAGTTCTTGCCTTTAAGAACCGCTACAAGGCTTCGGGGCCTGAAGATGATGTATTCAGAGTTTTCTTACTTGGGATCGGGCAATGTCTTAATGGGTGTTGGTTCAGTGTTGATAAAAGTGGGAAGATAGTTGCGGACTCGATGGAGGTGAGTAACCTCCCCTCTGTAACTCAATGTGTATCTATTGGTTAACAATGCGAACCTGTGTAGTATCCTTCCGACTGAGAAGGATCCGGCTCGGAATGACTGTCTATTGGATTAGCTTTTTGTTGTGCAAGCGTAGTGTGTAGACCGTACACCGCTTTTGCCTTCAATAGTACATTAGAGTATCATTTATCACCTTACAATCATACATAGCTGTGATACATGGAATAAGAGATACATATTTCACTGCAAGGAGAAGAACTCGGAGGGGGGTTCAAGTAATCTCCACAGATATGGTGGTAGATAGATAGATAATAGATAGATACACGATGCCACCCAAAGGTGTGGTCCCAGACCGGAGCAATCGGTCTCGATGGACCAACGGTAGCGAGCTCAAGCGCTCAACCTGCAACTGAGAAGGTAGACTGTTGCTGAGCCACCGAGGCAGAGGTACATACATAGTACAAGACCGAGGCATAAACAAACGAGTACATATACGAGTGTAGAAGTAATCATTTCCCATTTCCCATGATCCAATTAGTTATTCCTCATAATCACTGATCGTCATCTTGACCTAAGGACGTCTAAATCCTGTTGAATGAATCTCTTCCAGAGAATAATCGCAATCGTATATGAAACGAGCGGCCGTGACGGAGAGCATCCCAGTGTGTGGAACCCACCAGTGGTTCCTGACTATACAACAGCGACGTCGGACACTCGTCGGACACGGATACATAGACTCGGATGTGCAACCTTGCGCGACGCGTTTCATTCGTTTGTACTCCGACGGGCCTCCACCCTCCTCCGCCGCAGAGTCAGTGCTCTGGTTACATACACTTGATATATATCAAGTTGCATACTTTGTAGTCCTCGTTCTCAAAAAATTACTACTACCCTCAACCACTCCCAGACTTTGGTTCGAGGAACTGTATCTGCAGGAACCTACAGGAAAAAACTCGCTAGTCTCAATTTGTCCCAATGGCGTCAAATTCAAAGCTGGGTGTCCTTGCACAGGGGAGGGGAGGGGGGGTTAGTTAATTTTCCAGTCCTTCCGTGAATTTCACCGACGGATTCAGGTTCACATGAAACAGCTGCTTGGTTTCGTCCCGTAAAAATGTACGTTCCCAAATAAAAGGGAGATCCCTTTGTCAGTACTGAGTAAATCACTCATCATCTCCATTCCATCCCCCGACAAACGAACTGCTGGCCAGTTCCCATTCTCCGCGGCACTTCAAGGCCTTACCACCTATTATCCCACTTGCTGGTCAAAAAAAAATAGAAGAAAGAAAAGAAGGGAAAACAAAAACACTTCTACATCGAAGGTTTTACAATTTGTATGTATCATAACATGATATTCTATCGCGTTCGTCGCTACCTGCTCAACGTCAACCTTCGAAATTGCGTTCATTTGAACGTTCATTCATGGAACTCACAGCGAAAATTTAACGTTACCAGATCCCCAAATCGCCCAATCGAATAAAGAAAACATGCGTTTCGAATTCACCACTACTATATTCCTCGTCTTATGTCTTGCTTCCACTGCGTATAATCTACCTCTCGATGTTCGTCCAACCTCTCCACTCCCTACTCAATGTCCTTTCCATAGTATATCAACTGACTATCCCTTCCCTTCTCTCTTCTTCATCCCCTCCTATATAGGCATCCACCCCACCCCCTGGTAGTATAATCTCCCGCGCAGTATCCCTCACCCAAACCATCCCGTCCAACACAGGCACAAGCACCAGCACCACAGACCCGAGCACCGGCACCGGCACCATAACCTTCCTCGGCACCCACAGCGGTGTCCCCCTCCTCCCCCACGAGTCGCCCAAAATCTCCACAGCGTACGAGAAGGGGGATATCCCCCGCGACGTCTATACCCGGGTACGCAAAGCCGTGCGGGAGGTGGTCCCGGGGTGGGATGCGGAGGAGCGTAGTGGTAGTGGTAGTGGTGGTAAGGGTGTTCTGGCGTTTTCAAATTCGTTCGAAGAAAATGTAGGGGGCGCCGGGGCCGGTGCTCGGGGGAGGGTTGTGCAGTACGGGGTGATTGAGGTGAGTTTGAAGGGGATAGGGAGATGTCAACCCGCGGGGTGTGTGTTCAAGATTGATAGGAATGGGAAGGTGGTGCAGGGTTCACTTGTAGTGAGTACCGATACACCTTTTCTTTGTTGTGAGTCTGTGGATTCACTGATGTGATAATCTATGCTATCTAGGTCCACAATTGATTTCTTCCGTGAGGACTCGGTGCTCAGAGTAGTCTTAAACAAGTTGCGTTAGTTGTGCTAGATATACATGTGTTACATATAGTTACCAAGTAACTTGCTACTGCCAACGATTCAAAAATGGGGGAAAAAGAGAAAACACAAGTCAACTATGCCCAAAGAAGTGGAGTCGTTCACTCGCGACTAGTGACCACCGCAGGGGTTGAACCTGCAATCTCCTGATTACACCTTTCACCAGTTTCTGAGTATCGTAGTCAGACGCGATGCCATTTCGCCAGGCGGCCAATAGAAGCACGTACAAAGTCATGTGATATCACCGTTCCTTTCTTTCTTTCGACTCCGTCTAGCCGCCGTCTTGCACTTTCCAAAGGGAGAATATCTACACGCAAATCAACCAATCCATGAGTTCTGGTACCCGAACACTAGAGAGTGCTTATGCTAGTATGGCCCAAGATCTAGAAGGCGTCAAACTTTCAAATTCTAATCGTACCTGAACCGTTCACCATGCATCACGTCCCACTTTCCATCTGACACTGACTCTCGACATTTCCCTTATTCAACGGTTTTCAAGGGTGTCATATGCACCGCGAGACTCTATTCATCCTAATGCCCAGACATACCTTTCATGATATCTGAACTTTTCCATTGTTCAAGAAATACAACCGTCCCTGGAACCCCGTTACATTGTTCCTTACTACTCAGCTGCTACATCCAGTCTACATCCATCAGAGATATGCACCAGAATGTCGCAAAGACCCATCAAGTAAATCCCCTTGGGTTTGACATTCGCGGTGTATCTGCGGCGTATGATGGATGATTCAAGACTCTTCCATTATCATGAGTTCCTGGCTACTTAGTCGACTGAAATTCGACGGATTAGAACAGTCAAGTGATTCTTCAAACGCCTGGGTGATGGATCGGGACTCCAAACTATTTCGTTATAAACGAGTCCTCTCGGGATACGTCCAAGAACTGCAATGGTCCGGGATGATACTGCTTATTTCTCGTTCTGTTACTATCTTCTTCATCCTTTCTCAATCATGGGTGAGCGTGAACTGCTAATACCTTCATTTCACGGACTTACCATCGATCCAATATAAAGCTTACTCCAGTCAAAAGCTCTCCAAAGATGTCTCGACAATCCATTCCAAGCGGATGGGCGTTTAATTCATGTTTCATGTAAGTAATATCATCGCTATCCTCCGCCTCCTCCTCCTCATTCCTCATTATTCTTCCAGCGATAACACCTCTGCCGGCCGGCTGCTCACTGTCAACAGTGGACTTGCACCCGATACGATGACCGTGGGTCAATGTATCGAGTATTGTTCCTCCAACAACTGGGCCTACGCAGGCGTCGAGTATGCGAGCGAATGTTGTATGTCCATAAACAGATTTTTCTACACCCTATGCGTCCAATTCGATCTTACTTTGACTCGGAAGATTGCGATCAAGTACTACATGAAGTCGGTTCGCAGGTCACTGCAACTACCGACTGTAACATGCCATGCACTGGCGATCCTTCTCAAACATGTGGCGGTCCAAACCTCATCGACGTGTATTGGGACGGCGACTCGACCATACCCTCAAGCCCGCCTACCTTGTACAAGAGTTATTGGTCGTACAGTGGGTGCTTTGTGTATGTACCTTCCCGCCGTTATCATTATTTTTCGAGTGTGGCGGTATTTACTATAGGAAAACACAGGGATGACACTAGCCAGCGGACACTCAGTCAACAGGTTCAGCCTTATTCGGGTAGTGTAAGTCCACCGAGTTGCGCGGATACATGCGCGTTCTATGGTTATACCGTGATGGGTACTGAATTCGGGGGCGAATGTTGTGCGTCCATCTCTCTCTAGTTTACAACATTTCAGACCTTCAACTGTTCGATATCTGCAGGGTGTGGCAACAGCACCGGTCCCGCATCTCAAGTACCCGACACCGAGTGTGGAATGACATGTACCGCGGATCGCGACTACCTCTGCGGCGACGCGAATCGTTTATCAGTGTATCAAAACACCCCGCCGGAGGAAACCTACACCGGGGAATGTCTCGATTTGGACATCCCAACCTGGGTGGATATCTCCAATTTCACTGTTCTCGCGATCCCTAAAGAGGGTCCGACTGCTAGTGGTGGATGGGAGGGCTCGAGTCTCCATATCATCGATGTTTTGGTAGAGGGAGACACGACGTATTCGCTGCTCTCGGTAAGTACGAAACTTGCTGTTCCAAACTCTAGATTATGATAATAATATTATGGGATTGACCTACTACCTACATACATATCACCTCCCTACCCACCTAACCTACATACCAGGCATGCCAAGACTGCAACGTCACCTGGCTCGGCTTATCATTCAGCGGGGAGGGAGCTGGGTACTTGATTCCCTCTTCTCCCAACCGCGACGGAGCCGCCCCGATGCTCAGCCTCAACCTCGTCGCAGGAGAGAGCGTGCGGTTCCAAACCCAGGCAACCATCACCAGCATCGATTATCCCAACTTCTGCACATCTGTGAGTTACACCCCCCCCTCCCCCTAAGCTTGTGATCACGATGCTTTCTTTTTCATTTATCTTTCCACTGGCAGGCAAACCCATATCCAGCAGGCAGCAGTTACTCACCGACCGACGACGGGCCTGTTCTCCAAGGCGATTACCACGCCGATGCGTGGGCGATGTGTCCTAACACTTCCGCGGTCCCGAATGATCGGTTGGATTTGGTTTCTCAGCCTCAGGTGGGCCATGCGGATTATAATGTCGAAGAGTGTATTTTAGTTGATGTGTGGGTTCAGTGAGTGAGTGGTCTTGGTTTTCTTGATGGCTAGCATCAAGTATCCAAGGCCTGTGGAATATCCTCTTGTCGGATACGTGTTTATGTTTACTGAATATCGGATATAACATGATCATTTCCTACCCATTGACCAGGGTAAAGAATTTATTTCAAGAAGACTTCGTAGGTAAGGCTAGTGAGCGGACCTCAGCACAAACAAGCTCGTTCTTTCTTTTTTGCCTAATCAAAGTATTGCTTATTCAAACAACCAATTTCAAGCTACCACAAGATGGTACTAGGATACCGAGAGTGTATAAAGAATCTGAGGTCCGCCTATCTCCTGACGCCCAAAGGCGTCTCGGGTATTTCGTCCGGCGCGTTTAGAGAGGCAAAAGGTCAGTACCTTTCACCTTGTCCGACGTCTGATCATTCACGTTGACTTTGAAGAGCTTGGCGCTCTAGACTGATATCTTATCCTATCCTATCCAGGATCAAAATCCCAGCCCAGTCGGTCGTGTCAAGTGCATAATATGATCATCCGGATTGAACTGGAATTTTGAAGTTGGCATGCAATGGACATCTCGAGAGACAAGTACCAGTACCTGTCTGATTCATATATGCCCCCTCAAGGTTTACTAGTAGTTTTGGTATCACATACTAGCATTCACATGGCATGGCATGTCGGCGCATCTATCTATCTCTCCAACGCCGTCCAGTTCCTGGTATGCTCCATTGAATAGACCAGACCAGACAGCAAGCCTTACCTTTCTCAGTGCGTCTTTCGGGGGCATCAAGGGGTAAAGTGAGTTCTAGGGAGTGCTTGGCGGTCCTGTCCTGGTCAGCGAAAATTCCTGTATAAAACTCGTCGGGTGCTCGAGCTCCGAGTCTGTTCACCAGGATCTAATGAGCTTACTCCTCCAAGTATATCATCGCCTGCTGTTTGCAATGTTCATGCAATTCTGGGTAGGCTCGGACTGTTCGTACACATCCACTCCAGTGCTCTCATCGTTCCATCATCTAGTTTTTTGCTGTTGTATATGGTTCCAGCATTTCAGTGCGACAGACCGATATCCCAACTGGATGGTATCCTTATTCTTGTTTCATGTGAGTTGTTTGCCATTCAAATTTTACCCCGTGGGTTCTGCTAAGACTCGCTTTACCATACATACAGCGATAATACATCGGCTGGTCGCCTGCTTACCACCAACAGCGACCTTCCTTCAAGTACCATGACGAAAGTAGTATGTATCGAGTACTGCGCTGCAAACAATTGGACGTATGCAGGTGTCGAAGACGGGGGTGAATGCTGTGAGTTTCATCTCACAGTGCTCAGGCTTCTTCGAAGATTTCCAGTTAGACTAAAACTCAAACCCGCTTCATCTGCCTCTGCAGATTGCGACGAGCTATTCCATGAAGACGGCTGGCAAGGGACTGACTCTAGCGAATGCAACATGCCATGTAACGGCGATCCCACTCAGACTTGCGGCGGGCCTAATCGTATCGATGTATATTGGGACGGCGATTTCTATACACCCAGCAGTCCTTCGACTTTGTCCCGCAGTTATTGGTCCTACAGTGGCTGTTTTGAGTACGTAGTTTGGCAACGACAGGCATAATATTTTATAAATTATCTTATATACACATGATATCATTTCCAGGGATAGCCCCAGCCAAAGAACCCTCAGTGCACAAGAGTCTACTTTTGGTGGTGTAACCCCAGCTACCTGCGCAGATGCTTGCGCGTTCAATGGTTATACCATAATGGGCACTGAATACGGTGGCGAATGCTGTAAGTCCTCTGGCCATGCTTCTTGGAACTTTCGATAGTCAATCTCCGATGCAAATGCAGGGTGTGGCAACAGCACAGGTACAGCAGCTCAAGTCTCCGACACCGAATGCGCGATGACCTGTAACGCGGACAGAGACTATCTGTGTGGCGACGCGAATCGACTTTCCGTGTATCACCACAACCCCCCTCCTCCAGAAATGTACACAAACCAATGTATATTGGAAATTCCGACTTGGCTCAATTCTTCACATTTTTCTCTTCTCGCGAATCCGAAAGAGCCGTCGACGTCGGGTAGTGGTTGGGATGGTGCGATTCTGCGTATCATAGATGTCTTGACAGTAGAAGATACAACCTGGTCAATTCTCTCAGTACGTTGTATCTGTTCACAGAAACATGTACTAATACTCCATGTCGCAGGCATGTCAAGCCTGTAATACAACCTGGCTTGATCTTTCTTTCAGTTCAAGTAATGGGGGATCCTTAATACCCGAGTCTTCGTACCTTAACGGAGTTGCCCCGATGATCAGCCTGGATCTTATTTCTGGAGAAAGTGTCATATTCCAGACTCAGTCAACGCTACCTGTTGGATATAACGGATATACTGGATATTGCGCATCCGTGAGTATACTTCAGTACTTGTCTTGAGACAACTTTCACGCAATTCTTTTCAGGATGATCCGTATCCTCCTGAGCAGTCAATGGGTAACTCACCAACAGATGGCCCAGTCTTGCTAGGCAATGGACATGCAGATGACTGGGCGATGTGCCTAAACTCAACGGCATTCCCAGTCAACCGACTAGACCTTATTTTTCAGCCAAAGGCAAATCATCCTAACTATAATCTTGAGGAGTGTATTGCAGTGGATTTGTGGCTGGAATGATCCATAAATTAAACTTATGTTCTGTTCAAACCTGGTTCTACATAGTTTTGCCCAGGTTTTAATTTCCACGGCGAATAATAATATCCAAGACTAGCTGTTCCGTTTTTGGGACCACACCTTCGGGTGGTGCTGTGCTATCTATCTATCTGTGTATCTACCTATCTACCTTAACTTCTACCTAACTTTCCGTGAAATCAAAATTTCGGTTCCGCTACTTGCAATCATCCGCGTATGCCGGGTGTATACTGTTACCAGTGTGCTGTCATTGGTCTGGAATCATCGCTAGTCAATTCCCTTTTAAAGATGGTACCTACAGGGTATATAAGTCATTAAATTTGCTTAATAAACCCTGCCAGATTAAACGAGGGCTCTACTCTCTGGTGTGATCAAGTCACCGAATTTTCACAATAATGGCACGTTATCTATCTCAATCACGCATCGAAGGGCCTGTATGGCTTTCACCACATGAGAAAACCATCCTCCAGAGCTACATCTCCAAAGCGGAACAGGAAATCGAAAGCCTCGATTCGCAAATCGAGAAGCTGACGCGCGACAAGGACATCCAATTTGCTGTACGTGCTTCAGTCAAAAACATCCTTTCCCCTGTCCGCCAAATGCCTAATGAGATTCTCAGTAAAGTCTTTGAACTTGTCTGCTATCCAGATGAGGGCGAATTCCACGCTGGGTTTGGTATTGTTCGTAGGACCACATCTCTCTCTCAGGTTTGCATCGCTTGGAGACGGGCTGCTCACGATACTCCGAGTATATGGTCGAGACTGTCTCTCTCGATACCCTATCATCGGGACCTTATCAAAGGAGGTGGGAAGTGGGTTGTGGAATGGCTCCTTCGAAGCCAGGAACTTCCTCTAGAGTTTTATCTGGACTTCCCAGAGAATGATGAGTCCTATTGGCCCGAGGAAGATGTATCAAAACAACACCCGGAAATTGAGCCTCTTATAAAAGAGGTACACAGCTTGCTTAACCATGTTCTGAGCCGTCCTCCCTTCCTGGAGCGAATTCGATTGCTCAAATTGACCGGGTATCCCTGTTTCTTCACCCCCTTATTCGTTCTTGAACCCTTTTCGCTCTGCAGTCTGGAAATGATTTCCATCAGGATGACAAGGAACTTCGCTGAGAATCACTGGCCAGTGGATACCTTCTCGCTCGCAAAGAATTTGCGTCATGTCGAAATTATTGATTTCTACCCGAAATCTCAACTGGAAACGATCATGCTACCTGCGGACCAGTTGGTTAAATTGAACATTGCGGGGATAATTTACAGCTCGGATTTTGAGCCATTGGTGTATACAGATTTTCTCCGACGGTGTATTTCCCTTGTGACCCTTGAGATCAGTCCTCCAGCTAGCCTGGAATTCAGGTCACCTCCTGCTCCGATATCTCTACTTGTGCTCAAATCACTCCGCCTCACCTTTTTCTCCTCATTCTATGGATTACAGGGTGTTAGTAGCCTGCTAAGGCTTCTCGTAGTTCCTCTCTTAGAAGACCTGACCTTCAGTCTACGACACGTTGGCTTCCAGGAGTTTGTCACAGGTATCACTGCACTCCAGAAGAACTTGCCTACATCAAACCTCAAATCATTAACACTCGAAATGGGTTACATGGCCAACGCTGATCTGACACTAGTGCTAGCTCTCTTCCCTGCAATCACCTCATTCCGACTATCTGACATTGGATTCGATACGAATCATCTCTTCCAGGCAATGACATACAAGAAGAATTTGAATGACGATTTTGTCTTATTGCCGAAGATTTCAAACCTCGAACTGGAATATCGAGAGAAAACAAGCTATCCGTCCGAGCTGATATCCATGATGCTATCGCGGGTAGATGGACATCAACCTCAGGATGCAGGTTTCATTGACGTCGCCAGATTGCGGAGGGTGTGTATACGACAAGCAAAATTTTTGGAGAAAACTGACGAGGACCGGGCGCGCATTGCGGAAGTACCTGTTTCCATTGTTTACACTGAATCTTGGGGCAGTTGACGCAGGATTGCGATGGTTTGTGATCAATGTACATATCTTATCGCAGACATAATTGTAACAAGAATGTCGGAAAATAATGTGCGAGCTAGAACAGAATCAGAAGGAGGCATTGGGAGGAGAGAAGGGTGATGGGAAGTAAAGGGAAGGTGGAAGTAAAGGAAGCTAACGGAACGTAATGGGCCATTATTTTTGACTATTCACCGTTGCACGGCTTCACAACGTTTCAGTGACCTCTGAGCGTCTGCAGTGGACAATAAGTAAGCAAAGGAAGAACAAAGACAGGTACCACGCACTTGCGTATGCTGACACGATAAACATTTCCAACTGCTGACGGTGAATCATGACAGAGCTTGGGAGCATTGGTTGGAGTCTGAGGAGGAGAGGAGCTCGGATAAGTATGTCGGCGGCGGAATAAGTGGCTGGAATTTGAAGGGAGAGGGAGAAATATTTGGATGAGTCAGCGGCGGACGAGGTGAAGACCGTTCTCGACCATGTCCACGACGCTCATTTGAGCACCCGAGCGGAGAAATCCTTCAAAGGCTCTAGCTTGGTCAAGCTGACAGGCTAGAGGGCCTTCTTAATGTGCACACAGAGAGCTAGTAAAAAAAGTTGTGGCTCGAAACCGACATGTCCTCTCTACTTCGTATACCGTTTCGTTACATGGTATTAGCGGTCCTTGATGGAGATACCTTCGGCGTGGCTGAGTATTCATGGAATTGGCGTTGTATGATCACAAAGAGGAAAAGGCACTGGGATGGAGTATACATAGAGAGTGAGAGAAGGTCCAAAAGTGAATTTTGCCGTAATATGTGCCGGGTGGGAAAGAAAGATAACATCGTCGTGTGAAAATTCGGTGTAATTATTATCCATAACATCTCCTCGTCATCGTCGGGTCATCCTACACTCGGTGCATAAATTTCCAGGTAAGGGAAACATTTTTGCGCCTTTGTAATTTGCACTACCTCGTTCACTGGTAATTGTTCGTGGTGCCAGATTACTGGTGCTCACAATGATTCGCCTTCTCGATTTGTTTTCATGGCGGATATACTGATAATACATTCAACATTCCTTAAGCTCACGATACCTATAAATTCTTCAAGACCCATCGAGCTTTCATCTGCTCATGGAGCTCTATCTATCTCAATCTCGTACTGAAGAGCCTTTACGATTTTCACCAGTTGAAAAATTCATCCTAGCAGAAGGGGAAATCGAAAGCCTCGATTCGCAGATTGAGAAGCTGACGCATAATGAGGACGAAGTTGCCTTACTTGCTCTCGTCAGCGACATCCTTCCCCCGGCCCACCGTCTTCCTATTGAAATCCTCTCCGAGATCTTCGAACTTGTCTGCTATCCAAATCATGGCAGATTCTACCCTCA
Source organism: Lentinula edodes (assembly GCF_021015755.1). NCBI lineage: Eukaryota > Fungi > Basidiomycota > Agaricomycetes > Agaricales > Omphalotaceae > Lentinula > Lentinula edodes. The sequence goes on from NW_025764340.1 coordinate 14,831, forward strand.
ATTCGATGTTGTCCGCACAACCACTTCTTTGTCTCAGGTTTGCGTCGTTTGGAGACAGGTTGCTCACGATACTCCGAGGATATGGTCGAACTTGTGTCTCTCGATACCTGAGCATATGAACCTTTTTAATGCAGGGGGAAAGTGGGTCAATGAATGGCTCTCCCGAAGTGGAGTACTTCCTTTAGGGTTATATCTGGACTTTCCCACAGATAACTCCAACTGGAGTACCGAGGAGGAGATGGAAACGTATTCAGAGTACAAGTCTCTTGTACAAGAGGTACACTATTTGCTAGACCAAATTCTTGACCATCGCCACTACCTACTGGACCGGATTCGATCAATCAAATTAATCGGGGATCCTATCTTCTTCACCCCCGTTTTCGTGCTTGGACCAACTTCATTCCGTGGTGTAGAACGAATCTCCATGCAGATGACGAGGTCTCTCGACGAGAATTTACGGGTGAATTCCTTCTCATCCGCCAACAACTTGCGTCACCTCGAAATTGTGGAACCTTACTTCAGATCTCAATTACGCACATTCCTGCTGCCTGCAGGCCAGTTGATAAATTTGCAGATCAGGACTCGAAATTATTCACATTTCGATACTTCTGTGTATGCAAATTTCTTGCACCGGTGCAGCTCCCTCGTGAGCCTCGAAATAAATCCTGCATGCAGCCCGGTTTTTAACTCACCAACTGATAATGTATTTCTACCCATGCTCAAATCTCTCAGTTTCATCTTCCACCCCTCGTATGACGATGAATTCCCGGGTGTTAGCATTCTACATATCCTTGCAGTACCTCTCTTGGAAGAGATGACTCTCGATGTGCAACGCATTGAGCTCCTGGACCTTGCTACAGATATGACTGCACTCCAGGGCAACTCGCCCACCCCAAACCTAAAGTCACTAACGCTCGAAATGGGGCGGATGCACAACGACCCGGATGACTTGACATCAGCGCTAGCTCTCTTCCCTACAATCACCTCGCTTCGACTAAACGGAATTCTGTTCGATATGAATCCTCTGTTTAAAGCCATGACATCCACGCAATCGAACGTCAACTTCGTCCTATTGCCAAGGATTGTGAACCTTGAACTGGAATGTCGAAGAGACACAGCTTATCCATCCGAGCTCATATCTATGATACTCTCGCGGTCATCTATAGCAGATGCTGGGCTCGTTAGCGTATTGCAGAGTGTGAGCATATTGCAAGCACATTACATGGAGAAGACCGACGAGGACTTGACTCGCATTGCCGAGCTTCCAGATTCTGTCATTTACTCTGAACTTCGAGATGACTAGTGAGCGACCTGACTCCATTAAAAGGAGTGGCGAAAACCTGTGGAAATGATAACTGGGTACATTGCATTTCTGTAACATATGTAGTACAAACATATTGAAGTGATTCATACGTGATCTACTACGAGCAGAACCGACCCCTCTTGCGAAATCTCTCCATCAACCCCTTTGCTGCGATCGGGATTTTCTTAAACAATATCTTAGTTCAAATTCGCGCCATTGCAGTCTTGGAGATGATAATAAACACAAAGTACATTCAAATATTTCCATTGCATAAATGATAAAACTGTAAAATAGATGAAACTTCGATAGGTGGACACATTATAGTACCTACCGAAGAAATACACAGCTCAAGATCTGCTATGCCCGGTTTTCTGATTCAAATCATGCACCAGATTCGAGTACAAATCCTTTAACTGCCCCACCATGACGATTGACTCCGCATTGAGGGAGAAATTACTTGATTGTTCCATGAATCTGTTGGAACTGGTAAATGGTTATCAGTTTTGACCAACTTCATTTGGATTTGGAGCATAATTCTCTTACTTTGCTGATGTCGTGTTTATCTCATTCTATACAGAGCTGTTAGTTTGTAGAAGCTCTGGTGCAAAGTATACACACCACTGCAGTTACTCTTGAACCATCAAAGGTGCCCAATTTTTCCAAACCACTTGCAATATTTTTCTTGACTGTCTGAAGTATTGATTCTGAGTCCCTGACCTCCTTTTCCTTTGCTTGTACTTGTGACTCCAACAAACCAATCTTCTCTTTATCAATCTGCAGCTGGCCCTGCAAGTCATGGATCTTCTTTAGCTCTTCATCCAACCACCTGTTCTTTTCCAAAATATTATCTAGTTGTTTTTGCAATTCCTTCTGCCCAATTTTGAGTTCAATGTCCCTTTTATTCCATGCTTCATCCTTTCTGATAAAATTTTGCTCTTTGATGTGAATAGCAAAACTCCTGGCAGCAGTTTCCTTTCTCCAGGTCATTAATGTCGCCTGGGAGATTTGTAGTTGTTTCTGTTCCTGATGAAAATTGGCTTTCTCCTTTTCGAAAATACGTTTCTGTTCCTCCAAATGTGTTTTCTCCTGAGCAAGACCCTTTTCCTGCCCCTGTAGATAGTTTTCCTTCCCGGTGAGCATTGCACTGTGCTTTGAAAGTGACTCTGAACACATTTCGAGCTTCAAATCAACCTCTTTTGACCTTGCCTCCGCGTGTTTCATCTTCTCCTCTGCTTCCTTCATCTTCTCCTCCATTTTCTTTGACTTCTCTTCCACTTCTCTAGACTGCTCTTCTACTAGCTTAACCTGCTCTTCTACCAGATTCGACTCCTCTTCCACCAGCTTCGAGTCCTCCTCTACTTGTTTCATCTTCCTCTCTGCTTGCCTCAGGATTTTCTCTGCCTGCTTCTGCCTCTCCTTTTCTGTGTGATCAAGCTCTCCTTGGTACTCCTTAACTGCACAATATTTGAGCTTCACATCCTCTTCTCTTGTCTTTACCCTACCCTCCCTTTCCCAAACTGCTTCCTCTCTTTGTTGGAGTCTCGAGAGCTTCTGTTGCAGAGCAGTGTCCTGGAATATCATCTTTTGCTCTTTGATCTGAAGCTCTTTTTCATGCTCCAGAACTGTGAGCTCCTTGCGCCTGATATCTTTTCCATTTTCCCACTGCGCATCCTTTTGAGCCTCGAGTTCCTTTTTCCTCATATCCAGAAGAATTCTTTCTTCGCGCTGGATATCATGTAACATCTCTACTTTCCTTTCCAGGTCTTCGACTTCAGCTTTCTTTTGGAGCAGCTTATTGTACCTGGTATCAATAAGCTCCTTTTCAGCTTGAAGTTGTACTTGTTGTTCCTTGAGTTGCGCTTCTTGTTTATCCAAGTGCGCTACCTGTTGGCAGTCAAATGACATGCTCGAAAATTCTTGAGTATCTATCCTGGATGCACAAGACACTGACCAATGCATCCATTTGATCCCGACTGAGTGTATTGTTATTATTTTCATGAACTTGATCTGAGTCTGTTTTGTGTACTTCTGTACTTGTTCAACAGATTTGTGTTCAGTTGTAGGCTTACCATTTTTATTCTCATACAAGTTGTTGCTATCATAACACCACTGAGGCGGGTCTAAGCAAGCATCTTGTTCTGATATTTTTCATTAAAACCAATTATATCGTGCTCACCAAAAGCCACATCAATTTCGTCAGGAGGAATCCAATTTTTGGGAAAACCCGGATAATGTATGAATTTCTCTGTCTCCCTCTTGATATTACAGTCGACCAGGGTACCGATGATTCGTTCTATGTCTTGACGCCTTTCATTGAACTCCTCTCTGATCCTGGAATAATCTTGGTCTCGTAGTGTCTCAGACTGTATCTTGTAAGGATGGAGCTGAGATCGAATGGTGGGCAACAGAAAGTCTCGCCGCCAGGCAGCAAGTTTCTGCGGAAGCTGAGGTGGGGTCGTACGAGAGCGGGGGGGCGGTCGAGCGTGGTGAGAGAAAGGAAGATGTGTGCTTCCAACGACAGAGGGACTACGGAATTGTTCATCTGTTAACATGATCTATCAACAAACTCACGGGGAATTTTTTGAGAGTTTCAAGACCAGTTAGTTGCCTTATATAAAATAAAACGCTCGATCTTATTTCGGACCAATCTTGGAATGCATTGCTTATCATACCCTTAGGAATTCAGATAGTAATCCATAATTATGCGGCGTTCACATAGGTTCACATGGTTGATTATATATGGCTAGTTTAGCGTATGAGGCGCCTGTGACCATATTGCTGTACCTGTTCCCGTCCTGACTCGAAATCAGCTTTCCGAAATTCCGGGTATCCTAAGAGAATAATACCTGGGACTCAGGGTGGTGTTTAGGCTGAAGCATCCAGGATGAAAAGGGGGTAGTATGGAGGATCAACAGAAAGAGAGGAGGGAATCATCTCATTTTTAGCTTGTCGGGTTGAAAGAAGTGTATAAACAGCTCCGCATCATCGAGTTGAGATTAAATTGAATTTTCCTTGATAACGAAAGCGGACTCCTTCACTGCAACATTTTTTGTAGTTCTCCACGCTAAACCCTTGGCAGTTTCTTCGCAAATCAGGAATTTGATTTGTGAGACGAGTATTGGCATCGGCTGATGTATATTGCGCGAACGAATGGTGGTGTATCATTAGGAAAATCCATCTAGTATAACCTGAGCTACAATCAAAAGAAAATTCACCTCTACTTCTGTACAAATCCTTCAAATTATCTGTTGTCTTCACTCACAGTTGCCATTCAAATGTTGCTCGCTAGTTCGACTTGGATACAAATAAGTTCCATTGCACACGCTTGATCAACAACAATGATTATACTTTTGCTCAGAGATATAGTTACAAATACTCAAGTATGACACATGATTGCTTCTTCCAACTTGAACACCTCAGATGGTTATAACGGTGGTAGTTGTGATGGTGGCAGTGGTGGTGATAACGCTAGAATGAAAAAAGCAGCAAGTAAGTATGATGAAGAGATACTGAGGGGAAATAGACGAACTTGATGTGAAATTCCTCTTCAAAGGTGATATTGAATTCGCATCCAAGCAAGCTCAGGTAGGCCAGAATAATCTGGACTGTACCGAGCGAATCTTCTTCGGTGCATTTGGGACCGAAGATGTAGAGTAGCTCTGAAAGTGATGAAGGCGGTCACAGTTAAGACAGTTTGAGATATAAAAGAGATTCATCTGAACCTGAAGCCTGCGTACGGTCATGAGAGATTGTACTGCTGAGTGCTGGGGCTGAATGGTTCAAGGAGAAAGTGAACAAGACAAAGGTAAGACAAGACCATGGCGAACCAGAATGAACACACTGAAAGAAAATATCCTCCATCCAACTTCTCATTCGTGTCCGTGGACTAGTCGCTATCGATGCCTAAGCTTTTGATAGTTCCGATGTTATCAACGGTTCGTCGCCTGGTTCAATGCCTTGTATTTGGTATTTGAGTGGGAAAAGGTGTAAGTTAAAGAACGTAAAAGACAACTGGAGCTCATCGAAGGCGTAGAAAGTAGTTACATAAGCGCCCACGCGGTAATTCTTCCTTTCCACCGTCCCATTAGGTGGATCTCCCGACGCCCGTTGTATTCACACAGAAAATAACGTATATTGTCATCCGCCGTGCAAGTAGGCTGCGAGTAGTTTTTCTCGCCCGGCGGTCTTTGTCTACTGCCCAAGGGAATCACCAGTAAATTTGCACCTCATTCACACAAAACTCAATATCGAGGTAGATAAATTCAAAAGATTTGAAAGAGAGCACAACACAGAGACTGCACAGGTAATTAGGACATAAGGTCAAGAGTTTGCGAGGGAACAGAAAGCGATAAGAATGATGTATCAGAATATATAAATAGGCAACAAAAATGGATGGACACAGATAATAACCCCTAAAACAACCTAACAAAATTACTCGGAAACACACACCTTCCCTCCTCTCTCCTCTCCTCATCAAGCAGTTCCCCGCTCCACCACCCGTCGTCAGGAATATCCGTAACGGCGATGATGTCGCCGGCTTGGAAATTGAATTCTTCAGGAATTGTCGCGGTGTAGTCGTACATTGCTTCCACTGGGTAGGACAAGAACACGTACAAGTCAGCATAACTCAAACAAATATAAAAGGAATGAATGAATAATAATGATTGAACAGAAATGGAAAGAAATAGCAAGGATGATTTCATTCGGATCGCCATGGAATTTGATAACGAAACGCGTTGGGAGTGAAAAGAATTGAAGGAGATGAGAGAATGCAAAGGAAGATAAAGAAGGGAGGAGAGGGAAGGACAGACGTTAGATAGAAATAGACCACGAAACTCACCATAAAACAAAATCTTATTCCTCTCTCCTCCGGCCCCTCCTCCTGTACTTCCGCCTGTACCCATCGTTGGCACCGGCGGGATCGGCGCTGCGACTTCGTTATCGGTAGGCTGTGGCGGGAGCGTCAGTCGACGTTGTTCGAGAGTAGCCGGGGTCGACGCTGTCGGTTGAATCGTTTGTTGTTGTCGGGATGAGAGAGAATCAGACTGTTGATCACCGCGTTCACGAGCTGCGTTGCCGTGTCCGTTGGGATTAAGATTACTATATCCGTTTCGCTGGTCCCTCTGCTGATGATTAGGCTCGCGTTGATCGCGTTGATCTCTCTGTTGCTGTGGAGATGCCGAAGTGTTCCTTGGTGGGGACGAGACAGCATTATTCATATTTGTCGTAGCCGGTTGTTGAGAACCCGGCGAAACTCGGGCGGGTGATGATGTACTTGATGGTGTTGCTCCTCCTCCCCGCTGTTGAATTGAACTGGTAGGCATGGTTGGAGCAGGTATAGATGGTGGAGGTACATTAGGTGGAGGTACAGGAGGTGCTGTCGTTGGAGCCGTAGTTATAGAAGATGCGGAAGGACTTGAGTGAGACGCTGGATGAGAGGAAGGGTTGGCAGAAGAGCCAGTCTGAGCAGCCACATATGGGGGTGCTGCTGGAGGAACACCGCTTTTTCGTGATTTTCGGCTGAACGTGGCTGGGTGGGTAGATATCGTCGTAGAGAGTTGTGAGGAAGTAGGATTAGAGGATGGATCCATAGTCGACGCGGGGAATGGTACGAATTCTGGCGGGTTAGGTATTGAGCTTCCTGTACCGTATTCCTGTACAAACGCGAGGATATCGCGGTCTGTTTCAAATTGGTCGAGAACTGTACGAATGGCTTCACAAGACTATGTAAGACATTTAGCGCGAAGAACACTGAATAAATAAGTTGGGCTCACCTCATCGTCCGCTACACAGACCGTCGAAACGGAATTCGCGTACGCCCATAGGTTATCCTTCATAAAATCTAACCGTTCCTCCTCTAAATCCTGACATCCATCACAAAAGCTCCGCCATTCTGATTCCCAAGCAGGAAGCGAGTCAGCTAAAGACTTTGTAAACGCCGCGTAATCCTTCTCGTTCGCAGCTACGGTCTGTTCTAAACGCTTGAGTTTTGAGCGAACCTTATCTAGGTCACCAGAGTTTGGATTTTCTTGAAGTTGCTGTAATTGTTGTCGACAGACCCCGATTCTCACACAATCCCCGTAATACTTCTCTCTCGCTTTGGCGACGTAAACCTCTGCTTGTAGTTTTGCTTTATGTCTCTTCTCCACTGCACTCATTACGAGCCGTTTATGGTCGGAGAGTTTATTAAGCATCGCCGCAGCGGGGTCTTCCATCTCACTGCGAATTTGATTAGCGAGTTGGAGGTGTGTCTGTGCAAGCTTGGTGGTTTCGAGTTGGAGAGTTGTAAGCGAGTTGCGAAGTTCACTGCATACCGGGTTATTCAACGGTAATAGACCTAGATAAGCGACGTAACCCACCCAATTTCGTCTCTCCCAAGATCAACCCCCGCCAACTCGCCCATCCTCTTTGCGTAGTCCTCCTCAATCGCAGCTCTCTCCTTCCAAAATCCTTTCAATCCCTCTATTGTCCTCACTCCTCCGCGCATCCTGGCAAAGAGCACATTAACGCCGGCATCTCCGTCCCCGCCCCAGAACGAATTACAAAAATCTCGTGAGGGATTACCGTTGTACGGATCGATAGAGGGAGATTTTGCTGAGGCATATCTGGATAGAGAGGTCACTGAGGAAAGGGAAGTGTGCGATGGTTGTGGCTGAAGTGACATTGTGGATATGGAGGTAATTTGTCCTTCCTTAAGCTTTAAGGCTTATACGTTAGTTGGATCCTTCCCTGGGGATTATAACCGGCGCGAGACGATGAAGTGAAAGTGAACGAGCACAGAGAGAGCACTGGCGAATGCTTGATGTAAAGAAAGTATATTCCAAGTCGCTGCCAAATTACACTGGCTGAAGATAGTTGGGCGATGCTGGAAGGCGATGGCCGTTTGATTTCTCTGATTTGTTTTGATGCGTGTTTAGAACTGCCGCTGAAAACCCATATTTGGCGCCAAAGGCAGTGCTGCTCCCCAAATCTTCCGTTCACCCGGTCTCTCGAACGCGTCTCTAACCTTCGTCAACATGAACAATTTAACAGGATTCACGCGATTCTCTATATCTTTTTCCGTTGACCCGGTCTCTTCCTCATCAACATTCTCGGGAATACATAGGTTACAGACTCACGGACAAATGTTATTCAACCGACCTTCGATTCCTATGGCACTTTCTATTCCTCCTCACTCCCTCTCGAGGCTGTACCAAAGTCTCGCTCCGACACTGAAAATCTGCTACAATCCAGTGCTAGGAACCACGTACCAGTGCTTGCTGTTATCTTTGCGGTGGTTCTTTGTTCCATGGTTTTGCTAGGCTTCTCTTCAAAGCGTCAACTCCAGGTTATTTGTCGCTTAAGCTAAATGTGGCTGATATCTTGTTCATAGCTATATTCGTCGCTGGTGTTTCTCGCGCTCTGTCAAAATGAAATCCAGCTCCCAGGATCTCCTTTGAATCGTTTAAATCATCACCCGAAATGAAATCAAACTTCGGTGACATATTTCGCTGTATTAAGCGCGTTTGCGATCGTACTGCCTGCCCCGACGTGAGTGTATCCTTCGAACAGAATCGCTCCGACCAACAATGTATGTACTGGAGCGAGTAGGGACCGGAAAAATCAACACCGATCAATCAACAAGCCAGGGGTCCTCTTCTGTCTTGTATTCTTGTATTCTGACTCTGTTGATTATCAACTCCTCCTTAATTTTGGGCTGTCTTCTCAGTGTCACTGTGAATGCGCGTTATGTGTTTCCATATTCCCTCTGTGTATTCCTTGTGTATTTTCCTTTATCCGAAACCTCAAGTCACGTTCACGTTCAAGTACACAACACAAAATCATCCATATCTACTTGGGGTATTTGCTGCCATGGGGACTTTAGCATCAAGGTATCACATGAAACCTACTAGTTTGATTTTGTAAAAGTTCCTCGTATATCTGCACCTCTGGATCCTGGTAAGGTAGGACACTCAGTGACCCAGTGCCCCTCTTAACAATCATCCTCTCCATATACGGCCAGTACGCATCGAACATATCAGTAGAGTTCAAATGATGCCCGTATAGAACGGTCAGGTCTTTGATAAAGAGCACTGGCGGTTGATTAACATCGATGGTGTCTACCATAAGCATCAATTGGTGGATTACAGTGTCGTAGTTCGCCGCTTCCACACCTACTTCGAACAACGTAATTCCATCGGTGACCTCGAAGGTGCGTAAAGTACGCGCCCATTGATCACCTTGTTTTTCAGTGGTGAACCCTTGGCCATGGACGTTCAAGTACCAGCGTTCGTTTTCTACATGTTGCATACTCCATGGCTGCAGCTCAAAGGGAGCATATCGTCCTTCTTGGGTGTGCAATATGGTCCATTGATTGGTCACAGGGCTATGGTAATAGCGTACGAAACCGAAACGGACTACAGGTATCCCTGGATGTAACGCACTATATTAATTACGGTGAAAGGACGTACGAATAGAATCATAGAACGTACGCGGTTGTCTCGATCGTCCTGTCCTTGGAACCAATGGGAAAGCTATAGCTCCCGCAAGGAGAACAACAAGGAAAAGAACAGGATAAATTGGACGTGAAAAAGGTAACATGATGACGTCGAAGAAATTTTTGAGAGGACACTAAGCAAGATGGATCCTAATGGAATATTCAAGGAGAGCACAGTCTATAGCATAGCTATTATCATACCACCAAAGTATATGGAGTTGACCAGGAAATCTGTTCTGAACGCGAAATGACTTTGATTGACTGTAGAATCAACGTGAAACTCAGAAAACTAAAGCAGAGACGCAAGCGAATCGACATACCAAGCCTGCTCGTCAACCTTGGGTGTTGTTTAGGTCAAAGTTTCGAATCGGCCCCTTCCTTTATACACCGACCGCTGGGAGCCACCGGGCTGGGCCTATGACTACCAGTTTGAACAGATATCGAAATGGCTCATAGTAGCAACAAGAATGAATGAAAGGTAGGGAAACAAATTGTTTAGATGGTATAATTTTGGTAAGCGAGGAGAGATTTAAGACACAGGGAAAAAGCTCCAGAAGGCTTCAGCGAAGTGGGAGAGTCGAGGAGGGAGAGAGCCAGGATGATCGGGAACTTAACAAGTCTGAGGCGATCGTAGAGTAGATCTCATCGAGGCACAACACACAGCGCTACATATTTTTATGCCACAAATGCATGGAGAACTCAAAGATAACAGGATTTTGGGCGACGGGAAGCATGTTTTCTAAATTCCGCATATAGTAGCTTGAGATCCTTACTCGAACGCCACTTTGATACGATACTCTTGTTCAACCTCAACGGAACAGATAATGAGCGAAGCAGGTGTACGGAAACAGAAACGAGAAGGACAGGAGCGATGAATAGATGCTTTAATACGAGTACCTCATCGCTCAGCATTGAACCATCCTTATAATAAGGATATCTCCATCACACGCCCGCTTGGCAAAATCACCCTCTACCAAACTCATTGCCTTTTGTCATTTTTATAACGGCGACGCTGACATCCACCAATAAGTGGAGATTTGACAACAATGAGGGGCTTCAAGGGGTTTCGGAAGGAGAGAGCGGTTATTGAGGATGGGGGAGTTGGTGGGTGTGATGAGATACGACAAGCGAAGATTAACTCGACATCTGAGGCTGAGCGCTTATGTAAACAATTCTCGTTTCTCACTCAGACTGCACAATGTGCACGGGCGAAGGGAGCGAGTGGGCGGAGCAACACGAAGCCCCGAACAGTGAGGTTCTCATCATGCATCTCACGGGTCGCTGTTATGAGTATCAGTAAACCACTAATTCCTTCACCGAACACTCCAAATCGAAACCACCAAGCTCGCTCAGACACCACGCCTTCAACTCACGCGGACTTCGTGATAAATGTCAGGATTTAGAAGAGGACGTGAAGGATAATTCATAGGTGTACACGCATTCGTTATCAATGGTCTTTGTAGCAGACGATGAGGTGAGCAAAATTTCATTTCGTTCATCGTTCTATGTGCTAAATCCTTCGTATAGTCGTACATTTCTCAACAAATTCGGAACAGACTGCGAAATACGGTACCGAAAATCTTATCCAGAATCCGCCAGAGTTCGACGTGTTCCCTGCGTCAATCGTGGATATCACCTCTCCAGCCACATTCACACAAGACCGTTAATAGCAAGTTCTTCTGCCCCGTCTTTCATATCCGCAGCCACCTCTTGAACCCCAAGTCCTCTGTCACACCTATACCTTTCAACAGCAGCAAGGGTACATGTCTACTGCAAGCAGGGGAGGGACCCTTCCTTTTCTACCTACAACCGACGACAACGACTCGTTTACAGGATCTTCTCGACAGCAATAGAAGAGGGTCATTTCTGGTGCGAATAGGAGATCAAATTTCCCCTTCTCGAAAACCAATGCCGGATCCTGTTTCATCTCCACCGACATAGTCGCGTCGGCGCCATCATTGTCTCCGCATCGACAACATGAGCCGAATCTAAGCCTTCCACACCACTAATTCCGTTCATTCAAATGATCAATGCATTTCTATCCAGTCGAAGCGATGTATGACTACACTGCCACATTCTCCAAAGAATCCAGTTCTTAGGCTGGCGACATTATCGCCGTTACAGATAATCTTGATGACGGGTGGTTGAGCAAGGATTGAGTATCACGTAGTGGGCTGGGAAACCTGGGGACTTCGTCTTCTAGACCTGTTAGCCTTACCCAAGCCCGTTGCTATTTCTGTAGATTTCTGTCCTGTCACTCTGGTACGTTCTTTCCAAGCTCGATTTCAGTCTTACTATTACAACTCATCGATTGAGTCTAGATCTCCTCCCACACGCCGTCAAATTGATCACACGTACTATCACCATCACTATCGCCACTACCAGTTGTAGCAACTACGGCTACATGCTTTATCTCCTTCCCAATTCCACAAATATATATCCAAAAACAAACCGACTCAATTTCAGCGTCCGCCAGCCGCACCACCACCCTTCTAGCTCACCCGCAAATATCGCATTCCATCAATTCCCACTGTTTATAAGCCTCAAACGAATGAACTTCAATCCGTTCACGGAGACGCATTTCCACATCGCCCCACATGCGTCTTGCAAAGACACTTCTTTCTGAGATTTTTTGAAGGATAATTCCATGGCTGTATATGTGTATGATAAAGAAGTCAGAATCTTGTTCAAAGCCTGTCAATCACTTCATTCGTTCACTCTGTCAATTCTAATGGTCATGACCTTTCTATCAAATGCAAAGTCACGCCTATCCCCAAAGAATTTAGTAAGCTGGCAACATCATGGGTGGTGGATTAGACTGCTAAACGAGAAATATACGAAGAAGGGAAGGTGTGTGAACCTACCTACCTACCTGTGTCAAACTCTCGAATGAACCCCACGTTGTTCCGAAATCGAACAATCATCCTCCTTTTTTGGAACAGCAGATATGCTTACTTTCCTGTAACTGGCGCCTGGGCAGAAAACGGAAATTACGCGGAGTAGTCTTCTCGTTGGCTGTATTGCTGAAGGATCAGAAATAGATGATATACTATTGTAGTTGAGGAGACAGGATACTCGAAGATAAAACGTGAACATATGGAAACAATCATTTACTCACAATCATTGAGCGCCGAACGGAAATGGTTTACTGTATTTAATGCACTCATCCAATCCCTCATCTTTATCCATATCGATGTATCCGTACCCTGGTAGCGACATAAAGCGCCGTGCTCAAGGTGCCTGCGATTACTGCAAGAAAAAAGTGTATCTTTTTTATTATTTCCCTCTGACATTCATAACTCATGCACCAGTTTTCTGAAGAAAGGTAAGTGGCGACTGACGATGTTCAGGATTGAATGCCTCACCAGTCCCGTGTCATCCTCTTCTGCAAAGTTCGCTGTAAGTGTCCATGAAAGGTTTTACCAAGTTCTCGCTGATGCGCATAACCAACTAGGTGACAGTACAACAAGAAATGGTAAAACATGCAATAATTGCCAGAATGCAGAGGTTGAATGCACTCACAATGTCGAGCAAAAGGTATTTCTTCACCGCTCTGAATGCTCTCCAAATGCTCACGGTCTTTGAAGAAACGTGGACCCAGAGCTGGGTGAGCTGCAAATTTGCGTGGTAACTAGCAGTCTTCCGTTTACCAACCCGATGTTCAGAACCATTCGGAAACATCCCTCTGAATCCGTGCAAGCATTAATCACAGCTGTATTGGCTGAACCAAAAACCTATCCAATTCCGGATAATCCTGGCCTCATCCGCAAAATGCTCGTGGATCTATCCCAATGTATTCGGGGATTAGAGAGGCAAATGTCTCGATGGAGACACACCATCCAAGAGATTACTGCTTCCGATCCCCCAACTTGGTTCCAGAGTGACTCTGAAGAATCCGACTCATCCGAAGATGGGCCTATGAATGATGGTCTTGCCAAATCCGTGCAAAGCTTCTCACTCAATGACAAAATTGAGTCCCCACGGCGACATTTCGGTAAATCAAGTAACCTGGTACTAATGAGGATGGCAGTGGACATGAAGAAGGAAGTAATGGGAGATCAGCCAATACCGATTGTGAACAGGAGGCCAGAGTTCTGGACTGTATATCCTGTGAATTTTTTGCCTTTTTTTTCCTTTGAACTATAGCTCAATGGTAACCCATAGTGGCAACGTCAAATCTTGAGACATGATCAACAGGACCCTCTCAGATTTCCAGCACATGATTTACTTTGGGCTCTCATTGATCTGTACTTCATACATGTCCATCCATTCTTCCCCATCTTGCATCGCCCAACGTTCATTAGAGCAGTATCGGATCATTTACACATTCGAGATCATGACTTTGGGAGGGTGGTCTTATGTGTCTGCGCAATTGGGTCTCGATTCTCTCAAGATCCGAGAAACTATCCTGAAAATATAACCTCTGAGAATTCTCTGGGCTGGCCTTGGTACCAGCAAGTCTCTCAGGTAGAGGCAATTGATGTCGAACTGCCTACGTTGTATAAGTTGCAACATTGCTGTGTATGTGTTTGGAGCTTTTGAATCAAATGGCTTATACTTTCCGATCATAGCTCTCCGCAATATACCTTAAGGGTACGTCCATGTTCCATTCCACATGGGAAGTCGTAGGTCTGGGCATACGTTTTGCACAAGAAATGGGAGTACACCGAAAACAAAAAGGGCAACCAATGACTGTTCAAAACGAACTCTGGAGACGTACATTCTGGGTACTTCTCGGACTTGATGTGTTGGTGAGTATAGATTTTGGTCGACCTCGGGCAACAACAGATGATGAGTAAGTTTCATGAGATAAGGTCAGTTTTCTAAATTTATCTAATTGTTAATACTTTCCAGCTTTGACTTAGAACTACCGATTGATTGTGACGATGAATACTGGGAAAATGATGATCCAGCTCGAGCCTTCATTCAACCTCCAGATACTCCTTCCGCCTCATCATTCTTTGTTTGTTATGCAAAACTACTCGAGATCGCGGGTTTGGCGCATCGCATGCTAGTAGGCTCTACTGTTCTGTTTGTTCCCACTGTGTTTAATGTCAACTATTTCATAGTTTTCAGCAAGGAAGCTGCATATCGGGAAGAAGGTCATTGCTTTTGGTCCTAATTGGGACTATAAAGTCGTAACAGAGCTCAACTCGGCCTTGAATCAATGGATGTCTTGTATACCAGACCATTGTCAGTCTACTTCTCATGCCACAACGTTTAGCTACTAATCTTGAACAAATCACAGTGAAATGGGATCCTAATAGAGAGGATGGGCTATTCCACCGTCAATCCTGTATACTTTATTGTTTTTATTATTGGACGCAAATTCAGGTGAGTGGGAGTCGTTTGGTAAGGATCGAGTGCGAAAATTCTTTTAAACGCTCAACAGATTCACAAACAATTCATTCCGCGATCCAATGAGCCCTCGATGCTGAAGTTCCCCTCGCTCGCAATATGTACCCATGCAAGCCGGAGCGTGATCAGAGTTCTGGAAGTCATTGAAAGGCTCAATTTCGAAGTTCTTCCCAATTTTACAGTAAGCACTTCCCATCAACTATCCCCTCATGTTCCTGAACAAAGACACATCAGGCCCCCGTCCACGTCGCGGCGATTGTGCTCTTGATGAACATATGGAGAAATCAATATTCTGTCGTTCCACAAGATACAAGCAAAGACATGGATGATGTACGCCACTCCCTGAAGGCCACTGCCAATTATGAGAAGAAGTGAGTATGCCAATTATGCTGCAATGTCTAGTAGATGCTCACAGTGGGTTGTTGAATAATAGATATCCTATAGCAGGAATGATCAAGTAAGTCATAGATTGTGTAGCTTGCTCTCATTCGGCATTGATGCAAGGCTGGAAGTGATGCATTGAGTTCTATGATATACATGGTCGAGCTTTACTTCGCGGAGCAAAGTGCTATTCAGGCAAGCCCTACGGCTTCTGGTTCCATGTCGGTCGACTCTGCGTCTACCCCCGATGATATGTTGCAAGCGCCAATCGATATCAACAGTCCTACGACCAGCTCAGGCCTTTCAGTCTCTTCCAATCTCGGAGCCATCCTGGAAAGTCCTCTTTATCACCCAAGTATTCATCCACCTACCACAATAGGCTCCCAAAAAATCACAACCGCGGAGCAAACTTATACCTCCGATTTTTTAGACTACTTTGCAGGCGGTACGTCGTGGTTAAATTCGTCAAAATGAGGATGATTTATTGACATTGGGAATGGAATCGCAACAGCCGCCGTGCCTCACCAAATGGACGTCGCTTCTGGATACTTGACAGAGTACTCGCAGGTGAATGTACCCTCCTTCGGCGCCGCTGTCCCGGAAGAAGAAGACTGGAATGCGTTTATGGCGGATGTTGACAAATTTTTGCTGGCTGTAGACCCAAGGAACTCTTTTGTATCGTTACCTGATGATGATGTTCAGCAGGTAGGTCGATATAGATAGACACATAGATAGCGACGTCAACATACTAAGCTGTATTTTTTTGTTCTGACCATCCACCGATCCGAAGATGGTAAAGGTTCAACCAGCTGGATACCAGCCTACCGTCTATCATCGCCTAAATTTGATGCTGTGTGGTATGATAGTACCAACTTCGCCTAATCAGTCTTCGGGTACGCTTGTCCTCCTTGAAATAACATTCTTCGTGAACCAGTTGGTGTTTTCTCCCTGTGGCAGCCCATTGATCATTCCATACTCCGCGTTTAAGTGCTTCCACATAACACAGATTGGACAATTCCTGGCGCATATTAGCCGTGTTACTATGCCGCGCAAGTTTATTGGTGAAAGATTGGATAAAACTTCGTACAATTCTTCTACTAGCGCTATACGTTGAAATCAAAGTGTCTAATTCGAATGATGCACCGCTAGAAAAGAGCTTGAAACACAGACTTACTTCTGTGATATTGGCAAATCGACTTGAGAAATAGAGACGGAGTGAGCTATCAATTTTTGAACATAATACATCGCCACGAGTACGTTGCTTCTTATCGAGAGTATTTTCGCGAGTTTGCGTAGAGATGCGTATAGGCCAGGAGCCGGGTCAGCATATCGGCCCTGAACGGAAAATGTGCGCCTTCCACACAACGCTGATATCGAGTCATCCGCATGCGAGAGTGATAGGACCGAGAAAGAGCTTACTTTCACCATCGCCGACAGCTTGGCCATCTCCTATATATCTTTCGCATCTAGGATTTCCCCCAGTTGTGGATTCTTTCGTTCTTGTGCTGCTTACTCTTGCAGTTCAACTCGGCGATCTCAAGCTCCACGAGCCAATCATCCCCCCTCCTCTACACCACGCCGCACCGAGTCAAGATCCAAATCAAGCCTGGAGGAATAAGTGGCTACGGGATGCAAGGACCAGACGGAGATGGAAAGGAGCCATGACCGAATGTGCTTGCAAATGTTACCTATTCATTCCTCCCCATCTATACCGCCATTGGGGAGAAGAAGTTGGAACACCCTCAAGGATGTTGTCATTCGGTGACTCGCCTTCGCAACAACTGACATGTTTAGAAGCTTCACTTTGTCTCCACGGCATCTCTGGCAGAGTGTTCAGCACGGACAGGTATCTCACGGTACCTGCTCCAACCAATGCCAGTTCTAACACCGATTCATCTGTGTACGCCACCCATCTCCACCAGTCTCCACCCTTAAACAATGTCACCTCGCTCTCTCCCTCTCTCTCCACAACTCATGCAATAACATTAACAAGGTGGTTTTCACTGGTTTTCACAGCCAATATCAGGCCTTATAGGCTCACTTGGTTACAGCAATATAAGTAAAAGATCCGTTGGCGCGTCCAACGCTGTCCGTTGGGGATTTTTGTATTGGAATATAGAACTGAAAACCCTATAAAACAGAAGTCCATTATCCTTATGATTCCGAGTTCGGTCCGGTACGTTTTTTGTTGAAGATTCCGCTCCGTTTGACCCTTGTTTTGCTCACAAGATTTTATTATCTGTCCCTGTAGTTATCGCACTTTCCTACACCAAGATTAATATTCGCTCATTGAACTATTCACAACGACGCCGTGTTTCCACCACCTGAATTTACATTCTACAAAGTCCCTGCTGCGTAGTCTGTTATAGTTGGAATCACCTGAACTTGACACATGTTTCCACTTCACCCTTCGGTTGGCCCAGTTTAATACATTTGCTGTCAATATGACTATTCCATTTCAATTTGTGATACGTTCATTTTCTGTGTTCCTCCTCTTCTTGTCTACTGCACTTGCAGTCATAGCTGCACCTCTGACTGGACACGCTACCTCAATAGCGCAGCTGGAGCAACGTGACCGTACGTCCTATGTCTCTTCTTCATCTTTTGGCAGTGACTAAAATAAGATTTCTTGAAATTTAAGCTCTCAGCCCAGTCATATATAATGTCTGCCTCCACCGTTCCAAAAACGGGAAAAAGGCCAAGGCAAAAACTGTTAGACTCTGTCTCCGCCCGGCGTACGCACAGTCCCATAGGGACAGTATATTTGCTTCCGTTCATAGCATTACATATACACTGTACAGTTCATCAGCCACACGCAGACGACGGACGTGGGCTCCCTCAGTTGTTTCCTATCCAACTGAGGTGAGCCCAAGGGCATTCTATTCGTGTAATACATACTCACTGTACATATAGCATTTACCTCTTAACAGGTACCTAATACAGTTGTTTCCTATCCAACTGAGCATTTACCTCTTAACAGATTATGAGACTCGTTCTGTAGAGGAGTGAAAAAAAACCACACACCTGCAACAATTGAACCGACCAGCCCCACGATGTCGTCGTCATCCAACATGCTGAACGTCCAACGATTCCCCACAGGCATAGCCCTCGAAGGGGAGGATAACTGGTGGCCCTACAAGCGGGAAGTTAGCCTCGCTGTAGAATCAAAAGGGTTGCAGGGGTACCTACACGGAACCATAGCGAAGCCTAGCAGCACTAAGCCTGCAGTCACCGTCACCTCGCCAGAGGGCATGACTACCACACCTACAGCGACAACCCCACCATACAGCCAAACCCCATCTCCCGAGGAATGGTACGCACGCGATCGCTATGTAGCAAGCACCATTGTATCGAACATCGTTGATCCAACTGGACTAGGAGTAGACTACACCGAAGTAGCGTCGGAAATCTGGGGTGAACTAGTCAAACAATTCGAACAAAAATCGGAAGAGCTCCTACTATTCCACGATAGCAACCTCAGAGCTCATCGATACAGCTACCCTGAAGAGACAATGGAGGAACACAAGAGGACCATGCGAAACCTGCTTAGGAAGGCAACCAACGCCGGCGCCGTGATAACTGACGGACAGTTCCGCGTAATCGTTCTCGCATCATTGCCCAGAGACTGGGACGCCGACATCTGGCACCTCCCCGGTAAGACAAGCAGTGAGGCTTTCATACACCTCCAAGGGATCTGGCTGCAGAGGGAAAAGAGGCGAACAGAAGAGGAGCGAGAGGAGAAGAAGGTCAAGGCACTGCTCGCAATGCACGTAGCAAGCGCGCAGACCCCAGAAAGGAACAGACCGACGTGCACCAACCCCAACTGCAAGAAAGTTGGCCACACAATCCAAAAGTGCTGGGCGAAGGGAGGGGGCGCGGAAGGCAAAGGTCCCAATGGATGGAGGTTTAACAAGAGCAATGAACCGAACCGAAGCCAGAACATGCCCGGGAACGCAGTAGCGGCCGCCATTAATACTACGATCGCAGCACCACCTCTGGAAACGTATGTTCTGTCAGCCAACACGACCCAGGCCAACGTGAGCATACCCTCCAGTACTTCCATCAGTACTCCCCACCAAACCGCATCCTTGACTGACAGACCTCCCGATAGCAATGATCATTTCTTTCTGAAAGGGTGGGAGCATCAGGGGCTGAAGGAGGTGAACGGGGTTACGGACGTACTTAGGCATAACGTAGTAGTGACTCCACCACGGTGCGAGGTACACCGAAGCAATACACTTCTATACACCACCACGAGAATTCCCCATGTCCAAACTTTCATTGACTCCGGCGCCACCGAACACTGCTGGGTAAACAAGTCAGATTTCGTGGATTACCACAAAGTGCAGGGACAGAGCGGGACCAGTGCACTATCTGGCGACACCGGAAAGTTTACAATCGAAGGAACGGGGACTGTTGAGTTCACGACAAGAGTCGGGGAAACAATACGGAGGATACGCCTCACCAACGTGAAACATACGCCAGACTTTGGGCACAACCTGATCTCGCTATCGACTCTCGACCAGAGGACATCCCGAGGTGAGTGGGGCGACGGAGTACTGAGCGTTAAGACGCCAGAAGGGATTGTCGTGATGGTGGGGAAAGGACAGACAAAAATGTATGAAGTTGAGATCCTAGGCCGGACATTAGCAAGCTCGGCAAGGTCCCATGAGAAACCAGCAGATGTACACACCTGGCACCGCCGTCTGGGACACGTATCGGTACCGAGAATCCTCCGGATGGAGAGCAGGGGACTTGTTGACGGCCTACAAATCAAATCGAAAAGGTTAGCCGGAATGTGCATTGACTGCCTGTACGGGAAGGCAACGCGGAGACCGTTTGACGAAAAACTTACCCACGAGACAGAAGTACTCGAAAGGGTCCATATAGATCTTTGGGGACCGGCTACAACCCAGAGCATAGGGGGGGCACGATATATGATGCTCTTCTCCGATGGGGCGTCGTCAGTCCGAGTCCCGGCATTCCTCAAAGACAAACGGAAGGAGACGTCCCTGAAGGAGTTCCACCGCTACTGAACCATGGCCGAAAACCAGACGGGGAAGAAACTAAAGACTGTCCATATCGATGGCGGCGGCGAATTCGATAATGGACTAATGGAGGCGTACTGCGCAGATCGTGGAATCACCATCGAAAAAATAACGCCATACTCATCTTCTGCGAACAGAATGGCTGAGAGAGGTAATCGGACAGTAATTGAGGGAGTACGCACCTTCCTCGAAGAGTCAGGTCTCCCCCGTTCATTCTGGGCAGAGGCGGCCGCAACATTTACCTACGTCGACAACTTTGTGCCAACTGCACGGTTCCCAGACCGTGTCCCAATCGAGTACTGGTCATGTAAACGCTAGGACATGTCTCATCTTCGACCATTTGGATGCAGGGCATGGGCCACACTCCCAGAGAGCAGGAGAGAAGGGAAATTCGCACGTCAAGCTGTCGAGTGCAAGCTGATAGGGTATATGGGTCGGAGGGGCTACCGATTGTGGCACCCACCCAGCCGCACCTTCATGGAGTCAAGAGATGTCTGATTCGAAGAAGGGGAAGCACATCGGTCCAAGGAAAGTACACCTGACAACGACGACGACGGCGAATTAGAAGAAACACTGCCTGCAGGCAACCCAGAACCGGAGGCACCCACTGATGGACCCACAGACCAACAGCATGCGGATCCCTGGACCTGCCCCCGAACCACCCTCAGCAAACCCACGACGGAGCGCCCGCATACGCACTCCCTCACGCATCGCAATTGAGAACCAGGCTTCGGAAGAGCGTGAGCTCCTTGCACAGGCCAACAGAGAAGAATGGGCAACAGACTCGCCACCAACCGACCAAACTCTCGCCCTCATCGCGGTCAATCCCTGGGCTTTCGCATCTGCCGTTTCCGATACCTGGGTCCCATCCACGTTCAAGCAAGCAATGAAGGCGCCGGAGCTTTGGCTGCCACCAATGAAGGCTGAGTACAAGACCCTAGTTGAGAAGGGTTGTTGGGAGCTAGTGCACCTACCACCAGATGTGAATCTCACTGGGGGCCGATGGACATACACTATCAAGTGGGGACCAGGAGGTGAAGTCCTCAAACGGAAGGCATGATGGGTAGCACAGGGGTACACCCAGATCCAGGGACAAGACTACGACAAGACATACGGAGCCGTAGCTCGCATGGAGTCCGTCCGCATCGTCCTAGCTATCATCGCTACCCTCCGACTCTCCCTCTTCCAGGTGGATTTCACGGCGGCTTTCCTCAACTCACCTATCTCCCACAAGGTATACATGCGGCAACCCAACGGATTCATCCAGCCGGGTGAGGAGGACAAGGTATGCAAACTCAGAAAATCAATTTATGGCACGATGCAAGGCAGCCACGACTGGCAGGAGACCCTCGCAGCTGGCTACCGCGAGGATGGATACATCACATTGTGAGCAGACCCATGCATCCGATACCGACGGGACGGCGATGAGTACACCCTGACTAGTACCTACGGGGACGACATATGTGGAGGATCATCCACAGAGCGGGGACGTGCACAGGCGGTTGAAGACCTGGCAAAACGCTGGGAGTCCGGCGAAGTGTTATCGCACGTATTACTGGGGATGAATATTGAGCAAAATCCGACCACAAAGTCCATCACTATCTCTCAGAAGGCATACATACTCCGGATGCTCGAGCATTTCCAGCTCCTACACATCCGGCGACGTCACACTCCCCTCCCCCCTAATGTCAAGCTCTGTGAAGCTCCCACTCCCCTCCCACCCGATGAACTACAGTTCATGGCCGGCAAGCCCTACCGAGAATTTGTCAGCTCTGTTCTCTGGTGCCAGACGTGTACCCGAGCAGAGATCTCTTTTGCAGCCGGCCTCCTGGCCAGATACCAGCTCCACCCTGGGCGGACACACTGGGAGTGTGTCGAGTGGCTGGCTGGTTACCTTCTGTGGTTGAGCGATTATGCCATCACGTACGAGGCGCCTGCAGCGGGAGCTGATCTAACACCTGGTCTAGGCCTGAAACCTAAAGGGTACTCCGACTCAGATCATGCTGGATGTGTGGACACCCGCAGGTCCACCTCCGGCTACGTCTTCTTCATGGCTGGAGCACCCGTTTCCTGGAGTTCAAAACGGCAACCGTCAGCTGCACTCTCGTCCACTGAGGCAAAGTACATAGCCCTGTCCCGGGCTTGCCAGCAAGCCGTCTGGCTGCAATCCTTCCTGGCGGAGGTGGACTTGCGCCAGCAAGGCCCAGTTACCCTGCTGGGGGACAACTTCGGGTCAATAAGCTTGACGGAGAACTCAAAGCGACATGCTCTGGTGAAGCACATCGACCTCCGGGATCACTACATCAGGGAGAAGGTCGCGAGTGGGGATGTGGCGGTCTCAGAAATTCGGACTGGCACGAATGTCGCAGATGTGTTCACAAAAGCCCTTGGCGGGACACTCCACACAAAAATGGTTGGACTACTGGGACTGTATCATGCGGAGCAGGGGGGGTGTTAGACTCTGTCTCCGCCCGGCGTACGCACAGTCCCATAGGGACAGTATATTTGCTTCCGTTCATAGCATTACATATACACTGTACAGTTCATCAGCCACACGCAGACGACGGACGTGGGCTCCCTCAGTTGTTTCCTATCCAACTGAGGTGAGCCCAAGGGCATTCTATTCGTGTAATACATACTCACTGTACATATAGCATTTACCTCTTAACAGGTACCTAATACAGTTGTTTCCTATCCAACTGAGCATTTACCTCTTAACAAAAACAGGTGCTGAATTTCGACTTTCTGGAGCTGAAGAGGACTGGATGATCACCTTTGGAACTATCAAACGAGTTATCCTCAGCGTTATGTAGAAAGCTCTATCTTATATAATAATACCTATCAAACGAGTTATCTACATGAGAATAAATAAAGTCAGAGTGGGAATAAGTCAATATTTAATGAACTCACCCTCAGTGTTATGTAGAAAGCTGAGGGTGGGGAATTCTCGAATCTACAGAATATAAACAAAATAGACTGATGGTAGACTAAAGTTGAAACACAAGATAAGAAGAAAATGGAAATATATGTTCTTGAAGTGTACCTGACCGGACTCGTATCGCCTGCTTTGGCTCTAGGTCCATATTCGTTCAACAGGAACCACTATTGGATTCAAGCCGAAGCAGGTGGACCATCCGGACTCGGGAGTCTGGGGACTTGAGAAGGTTGAGAAGAGTTATTGCCAAGGGGATTTTTTGGGGTTTCTCCACATTGAAGCAGGGATGAAGAAACCACTATACCGAGCCATCAATAAAATCACTGGTGCCACAAAATTCGAGGTGCTTGACCACTTGATGCGGACTATTGGTAGTCAGTCAAGTGATATAGCCAAGTTCACATCAAACTATGCGGATCCCAATGCTTGGAATGATGTGTATCTTGCAATGACAGATCCTATCAAATATACAGCGGATGGAGGAACAAAGTGGGATGTTACTCCACTTCTTAATGCACCTAGGCAGACTTGAGCTTTGTTTATAACATCTTGTAGTATAGTAAATAGAATATGATATGAGTTCACAGATTTCAAAAATAAGCTCATTGTGGATTTGGCAGGCGGGAAAAGGGATTTATTCTAATGAAGCGAATTGGCTATCTTTTTTCATGTATCAGTGTTTGAGAGGTCTTCTAGAAGTAGAAAGTATATCCGCATTTTCCTTGCTTGCAAAGTGCTTCAAGTGATGCATGTAGTACTTGTCCTGAACATCTTTTAGTACAGTACATGACTGTATATGTTATACAACTTTACGCAAAGTATCATGAAATTTCCACTTGCAAAATCTGCAGGCAACTATCCTCAAATCAGCCCTACCATCCTCGAAACACCTTCCTTTAATTCTCCTAGCCTCTGTCATGCCCTGTCCCTAAAGCTCCCTTTCTTTGACCTCCTAGACATCCCAGAACTGCTTCACGGGCACATCAGTTCCTCCGCTCCTCCTAAATAACCTCCCATGAACCTCCCATGAACCACAGAACCCTAGCCAACCTCCATCTGAAGCAACAGCATCGAGACTCGCGTATGCTATCAGACAATCCCCTATCAATTTAGCCTCATGGACTCCACGCTTCATGCCATCCCCATTAGATGCTTGTTTATTACAATGTCTCCTTACCTATTCATCCCACCTATATAAGTACCCTTGTAACATAAACGTCCCCAGCTTGGTATATTTTGAACACACACCCTTTTGCATAGGTCCAGTCCCTGTCCCCTTGTACCTGCTAACCATATGGAATTCTCTTTACTCTCTGTTTCTCCACCTCTGTTTCTCTACTCTTGTCTCTTGTCTCTACGATTGTTTATACGATCCAATACACGCTTTTACTTCACATCTAAGCAACCCAAGTGAGTCTTTGAGCTTCCTCAATCAATACTAAAGCTCCCCAACATCTACCATTTTGGTGGGCCAACCTCCCCCAAACCTTCCCAAGCTCCCCAAGTGCTCCAAGAGCTCTGGGACCTTGACCTAGGTAACATCGAACTACGTGTTGCTTCTCCATTACTACCTCCAACACTTGAGGACGTCCACCGCTACCTCCACCTTCCGGGACCTCCTTCCCGGGCTTACACTCCATCAGGAGCTCTTACGTTTGGAACTCACATCAGCTATGATCTACAACAATCCTGTGTTGATGCTCCTATCTACTACAACTTGTATTACGTAACAATCCGATGCTCCCTAGCTTCTGGTTACCTTTAGCCCACCCGTTAACGTCCTAGGGACCTCCCAGGACCTACTAGGAACCTCTTCAAGGGTCACCCCTTTCAATCTGAACTATCCTTAGGTCATTCCTGTCCTTGGTCATGGTTCCCATAGTGTGAGGCCTGGCACAAAAGGCCTGCTCTCGTCCTATCTGGACTGGGCCTAAGCAAGCAGGACAGCTGCCTAGGCCGTACAAGGGGAGGTGGGATAAGTGCCGCTACTGGTGTGGGGAGCCTGACCAGTGGTGGTTGCGGAGCTTGGGTGGACCTAGCCAAAGGTCCTGGAGTGGGGGAAGGAGGTGTAGTTGGTGAGGATGGAGGTGGTTGGAGGTGTGGAGCCTCGACGTAGACTGTAAGTCGTAGGAGAGGCTCAGGAAGTTGAGAGAGGTGTTCAGAGAGGTGAGACAGAGAAGAGAAACAGAGTTGAGTGAAACAGAGGTGAAGGAAACAGAGTTGAGGGAAACAGATAAAGAGGAAATGTATGACAGGTGAGACGTGTCAGGCCCTGTTAGCAAGTACAAGTAGACTGTACTAACAGGGACCAAGCCAGGTTGGAAGAGTTTCCAGATAAGATTTGACAATAACACGCTGGGGAGCTCCGAGGGGAGTCCCCAGCCTAAATACTATACATGTGACAGCCATGTGGCATATTACATAATGGTAAAAGCGGACAAGGGGAGCTCTGGGTATACAGTGGGGAGATATAGGGAGGTAGTAAGGAGGAATATGATAGGTAAGGAAGCAAAATCAGGCAAGGCATGACACATAGCTCCCTTCAATCTCCAGCTTGCTCCTAGCATGCTACAACATAAATCCCTTATACCAAACCTACCCTTAAGACCAATTCTGACCCAGGTCTTACAGCCTCTTCTCAGCATGTTCACCACCTCCAAATTGTCCCTTAACCCATTCTTCTGCCTTTATCCTCATGGCCATTGTCTCATCATTATCATCATCATCATCCATTATGCCCGCAGTGCCAGAAGCCTTGCTATATCTATATCTTCCCATCCAAACCAGCGCGAGAACCGTAGCACCAACATCTCCAGCCATGTTCTAATTTTCAGTCCCAGCCTCGAGTGTAAACCTCTGCGCAAAAGCACCTACATTGTTTGATAAATTGATGTTCAATGCATTTCCGAGAAGCTTTAAAAGGTCTTGAGTGAGTTGAAAACCACCATGCCATTGTTGAAGTCAAGCAACAGCAAGGATAATTGAGCTGAGGGAATTGTTTTTATTGGTGATCTCAAGATTACCTGGGGTGCTGTCTTGAGTGGTGGTGAGGGTGACAAACTGCACGACGCCTTTGGTCCTACATTGAAGTTGAGGCTCTTGATGACCACTCCTTAATTTCTCAAGGAGGCTGTCCAATATGTCTGGATCAGATTGTGCTGCAGGTAACAGTGTCAAAGGTTGTTCAAGTATCACAGGAGGCAGAGAAGCAGAGGCTACAGACAGTTGGGATGTAGATGCAGAAGTAGTAAAGGTAGAGGTAGAGCCTGACATATTGCCTGTAAAACCTAAAGACAGAATTTGACTTCTTGCAGGTTGACTAAGAATTATTTCTCTTCTCATTTTGAGGCTAGGTTCAACCCTGAGCATGACTCTTCTTCTGGCACGAATATCCATTGGAATTAGATCAATTGCCATTAAATGTGATTCACCTCCTCCATCAGCTCTTCCATTGGTTCCAAGCTGTCACGAAGTGGCAGAGGCGGAGTGACTAACGGAGCGGGAAAGCGGAGCGACTAAGCAGAACGGTGAGGCGGAGCAACTGGACAAGGCAACAAGGCGGAGCGACTAAGCAGAATGGCGGCAGGCTGGTCCCAGATAATGACAGAGATATATTGAGTATCGTAGTCCTAGGTAATAATAAGTAAGCACATACCTGGTCCCAGATAATGACAGAGAGGTCAAGATAAGGGACCAGGCTGTGAAGGGTTGGCTATATATACATAATCCGGTCTGCGAGAAACAACGATGTAATACTGTACAGTTTAGGAACAAGGAAGGTGGCGGAAGCCAGTAGAAAGAGAAGATGGGTCAGGTGGATCAGTAATCGATGGATCAGTAATCGATGGGGGTTTGACAGTGATGGGATGATGTATCGTACAAGTAAAGGCGTCGAGACGGTGAGAAAAGGAAAATGATAGGGGCTGCGTACTTTATGACACAAGCATGGAACCTCCTACAGCTTGAACAGATCCATCCGTAGTTTCTGCCTGCAAAGGATCTGCAAAAACAACTGGAACAATCTGATTCAAAGTCATGGTCTGCTCTTGTCCCCTACTACTAACACTGCTCCTCCTCCTATCAACAGCAACAAAACTGGTATACTGACTAGCAACACAATATTCCATTCCAAGTTGCACAATGTCTTTTTTGAGGTAAGCTTCCTTTAGGTCTTTGAGTTCTTTGACCCTCGGGCCATTGATGAATGATTCAGCTGATGTAGCCTCAAATAAAACAGATACAGGAGTAGGGAAGGAGTGGGTTCCTTGTTCACAGTCTTTGATGAGGGCTTTAGCTGCAAGGGTGTGGATGAAGAGGGAAGTCAACATTGTATCAAATGAAGGTAAGGGTATGTCAAGAACTCTCAAGACTGGTACGGTGAGTTCAACTACATCACCTGTGGTAGTGACCACACCTCGAACCTTGATCTCCTTTATCACTGCATTAACCCCTGTGTGATCCTTTGGTGTATGAATAATCACATAAACCTGTGTCCTCGTCCCAGGAAAGATACTAGGAATGTGACTAGGCAGTGGAGATTGTTGGATACGAGGTGTCAGAGGAAGGGTTGGGTTGGGCTTCGGTGGTATTGGAGGGGGACCAGTTACGAGGCTGTAGTTTACGGAAGTATCGTCCTTATATACGCCACTCCATACAATTTTCGTTTCCTTATATGGTAAGAGTTTCACCTTATTTATCCAAATGTAACACTGAGTTGAAATACATTCAATTAATGTGACTTGCACGGGACCTTATTAATCATCTGAGTGACTATGTGACTGTTCATCCTACGTCCCTTCTCTTTCTTTTTTTCCGTTACATTTCATTTCCTTCCCTCCTTACACAACTGTCCTCACATTATTAGTCACACGTTCCTTCTCTTCCGTTGTCCCCGCCTTCTATATCCATTCGTTTCATTCGTATATTGGCCTCTTCTTCGTCATCTTCGAACTCCAAATGTCGCTTGAGCGTTAGTGGCACTTTCACGTTCATGGATTGGTTTTTGACCTTTTCCTTGAGCCATTTCTACACAAGGTCAGCTCCTTTCGTTCTTACTCCTTACGTATGTACTCACTTGTGTGTGTGTCACATCCAACAGCGTGATATTGCGGAGCAATAGCCTTGCTTTCAACTCGTTCCCTCTTCCGAATGCGACCATACTGAATGCCACATCGACGATGTCACCCACATGCAGTCTTTGAGGCGGAATACGGACGGTCCTTACATCTTGGTGAGTTTATATTCACTGTCATGTTAATATTACTCACTTTTTGCGCCCACTACTGTCCATCCTCTCTTCTCCATATAGTACAACATTCTCTTCCCCATATATAAACATCGCATCTGTTGCGTTCGTCCTTGCAATTAGGCCATTCTCATCCATCTCCGGGTTCACTGTGGTTGGGTTCATATTCGGAGCTTCTATCTTCGGCGTAAATATCCTATTCGACATTTCAAGCATCGGCTGTTCTACTGTCCCCTTCGTTGCCATGATCTTCAGGCCGGGTACGTGTCGCGAAAAGAGCGCGTACATGTCATACATGGCGTCTACATCTCCTGCAAAGTCTTTACTTCCCAATCCACTCACCGTGATGGATTGGTGTAGGTGTTGCATCCTCTTCTTCGTGCTGCCCATTTCATGGTTAGTGAATTGTCCTTCCACTTGACTAGCACTTACAGTTCACCACGAATAGGTGGAAGCTTTTTGTCCTCGATTACACCTTGCATGTGCAATATCACTTCGAAAATTCTGTTTGCATTGCTCTGGGTCATCCGCCAGCAACTAGGCTCCTCAAACTTGCGAATCTCTACGCCGTCTTCCCATCCTTTCATCTATGAGTGTTGAGGAGGCTCACTATCCATATCCAGGTAAATCTTCATTCTACTTACCTCGACGAAGTTACTGATGTGTGGCCATATTTCATTGCCTAGACATATCGTTCTCATTTTAATCAACACTTCAGCTTTTTATCAAAGTAAGTTGACTTCGTCCGTGTCTTGTTATGTGCTTTTACTCACCTGCATTTTTGCTGTCATAGCTGTTGTCCATTTTTTTTTCGATTCATACTTCGTTTGCAAGCGAACGAGGGTATATTCTATAGCACCTTTTCTTCTATATCTGTGTCTCCATTGCGTCCGCCTTTCGCCTGTATTTCGCTACCGGTTTGGCGTTGTCTTCGTTTGGCGGTCTCTTCACCTTTCGAGTATATATTGTGTTATGGCCGGCATTAATATTTCCCGTGCTTCCTATACTGCTCCCCACCTCTGTACTTCTTTTCTTTGCTCAGGACCTTCCCTTCCCATATGGTTCGTCGTACGCATCCTATCGCTGATCCTTTCGTAATCATTTACAAGCTCTGGACTTTTTTTTCTTTGCTCAGGGCTTTCGCTTCCCATATGGTTTGTCGTGCGCGTCCTATCACTGATCCCTTCATAATCATTTACATGCTCCGGACTTTTACTTCCCATGTAGTTTGTTACATCCATCCTGGCGCTGGTCCCTTCAAATCGTTTACATGTTCTGGACCTCCACTTCCTGTATGGTTCATCGTACGCATCCTGGCGCTGATCCCTTACTAATCACTTACATCTTTCCTTTATCTGCAATCAACTTTTCTTGCTGCCTTTCCTTGCCTCCACTTTGCTCTATTTGAAGTGCACGCTCTGCTTTCGTATCTGTGTCGAGATTTCTACTCTGCTCTATAAAAAATGTTTGGTGTTTTCTTTTTCTTGCAAATTGTCTTAGCTCCAGTTCTGTTGCAGGTCTCGCAAATCGAGCCGCGCCCGCAAACCCACCAACTGTCTGCTAGGCTCTGAATTACTGTAAGTATGGTTATTATTTTGATATGCACATTTCTTACCATCCCTAGCCCATCCCTACCTCGTACTGCAAGATCAACCCCACAAGTTATTGGTTCTCCTGACATGTCCCAATCTGCTGGCCACTTCGCAGAGGTTGAGACCGCTGCTTCTGATGCTGACTGCAGTGATGGGGTATATGACACTAATGCCAATGATTGCGAGACGGATTCGGTCATTGTTGGCAAACAAGTTCGCGACCAGTCTCCCATTGAATGGTCTCCAACTCCACCTCGGGGCCAGGCTCTGTATGTGTTGCTGCAGTTTTAAAATTCTGTTGGTCCTTACATTATTTTTCAAAGTGAATTTCAAGGTGAATCTGCCGATGAAATGGACGTAGAACCATCTCCAAAGTCCGTCTTTCTTGCCCTTCTCATTTTAATTCCTTATCCTTCCGTCCACCGTTTTCTTCAGAAATTTGGCCACTGTTATACCTCACGAGCTGTATTCCAATCGCGTTCGTCAGGGAACTCCAGAGCAAAGTCACCCATCCTCCCCAAAAGTGTATAGGTCTGTCTCTGTCTCTCATTCTCTTCTTGGGTCTCACGGAATGATCATCTTAGTCCAATTGAGTTGAGCGACGACGATTTTCCAGTCCTTCCTCCTTCTCCAAAAAAGTCTAAGGAAATGCTCAAGCCTTTCTTGTTGCAAAGCCCTGTTTCTGTAACTCACTCAGAACGGTTGCGGTGGGTTCGATTTAGATTCTTTTCAACGCGGTCATCTCAATCTTTCTGTAGTCCTACTATTCCTGAATCCAGCAGCACATCCCCAACTTATCCTCCCCCTCCCCGAAACCTTACATCAATTGTTGTTAATGGCCGAATGTATTACGCATCAGACAATCCCGAATTCACCAATTTAGTTTTGTCTCCTTCGTCTTCCCAACACCCGTCCTCTCCCATACGCCCTCATCCACTCCCGACTTCATCTGCCAGTGCTGATGTCGGCGCAGGTCTTCAGATGGATGATGATTCTTTCGACTTGTGTTATCCACCAGAAGACCCTGAAGTTTCTACACCAGTTGAAACGTCCTCCCGTGGGCTTTCAGTCGATGAGTATGATGACTTGGACATCAATTTACCTGCTGATTTTCGGTCAATCCGTGCTTTGCGGACTCCTTCGCCTGATTTACCCTCCAATCCATTGGATGGCTGGTCACCCACTCCTCGTGCTCAATCCACTTTGGGGTCCCTCGCACGTCGTGGCTTATTTCCTAATTCATCTACCAATCCGCATATCTCTCCTTCAAAATTAAGATGTGACACGTCTCCCTTGAAGGTGTTGTCTGGTTCTTCACCTTCACCTCCTCGCTCCCTATTGTCATCACCGTCCCATTCGTATTCTGGCACGTCTACCACAAATACGTCTCTGTCAAAAGCTTCTGCCCAGGGTTCTCCAAAATCTAGGGGGAAAGATTGTGTTCGGTTCCACCCCTTCAAACAATTGACGCATAATCATCACGTCCCTTCCTCTCTCATTGTGGGGACTTCACCTGTCAAGTCACCTTCTAAGTCTTCTGCTGCAGGGAAGAGGCTTTGCGACAATCTCATCCGTCATGCACTCTGCGATGGTCAACCTTCTCCTTCAACTACATCTACCCGTGAGATTTGCAATGCACTCATTCGAGAGGCGCTTGGTGAGAGTGATCTCACAAACGACGTGAGCTCAAGTGGTACCACAGTAGTGCAAGAACACGACCCTCAGGAAGTGCCTCCCTTTGTTGACAATAACCTCGGTGATACTGGGGTCCTGAATTCTGCTTGGATTGACCGTCGTTTTGCTGTGTCCTTTAGATCTGTTACCAATCTCCCGTTAGTGTCAGTCAACCTTTATGTTATCTTTGGCTGATCTACAGTGCCTGGTCATAGCGCTGTAATTATTAGGCCTATTGCTGATGAAAGCATTACCGAAGATGACGACTATCTCCTCTACCGCGATATGGTCTCTGGATTGATTCCTACTTAGGAAAAGTAAGTAGTTTGTATATTTGTCATTACTCGGGTTTTGACATTTCATTCATTTAGATGTATCCGTCAGGTCGTTAATTTCATCCATTGTGCAAACGTCTTCAATGGTGCACGTTTTGACCCTACTTCTCCGTCTGCGATTGCATGCCCAACGATCAACAACAAAATTCATCTCGTCCTTGCTGAAGATCATTTTTTCAATGCCGTCTTCCTCACTGTCGGCCGTGTTAACGAATCCTATATTTTCAATCCAAAATCCTTCCTTGCTAAAGATAAAGCTGTTCGCTATATTCGGGGCTTACGCGTCCATGGTCTTATGCAGGAGTCGCAGCGACTATTCGCGTGTTTTGGGAGCTTAATTGGTGCTTCTAAATTTGGGTGCCCTGTCTCCGAAGGCATTATAGACTTCCGATCTAACCAGCGTTTCGACTCTGATATATGGAAGGATGATCCCGACAATCTCAGCCCACTGGAACCTGGTCTGTCTTCTCCCTTCCTCTTTGATTTGTCTTCTCAAGTCGTTTTTCTTCATTTAGTGACTCCTGGCAAAAAACGTGAGGTCTCAAATGTACCGAAGAATATCCACTGTAAAGATCCTTTGCCCTTTTGCCATGCAGGTGAGCTTCGCATGCGATTCGTTCATTTCCATACTGATCCTTGCGACAGTTCCCATCTTCGACGGCAGGGGTTCTTTCGTCGCTTCTGCTGCTCAGCTAAATCAAATCGCTTCCCGTGCTTATCCCCTTTACTTGGACTCCCAAGAAGAGGTCCCTCCCGATTTGATTGTTTGTGTTGGGTACACTGCTCATACATGGCAGTCATCTGGGTCATCCAAGGCCCCTCCTCTTTGTCTTTCTCTTGGCCTCCAGTTTGTTGTGGTCCTTGCGCTTCCACCTGGTTACGACGGCCCTCCTCTTCCTAGTAGCGGCTCCTCCCGTCCCTTCCCAAAACCCCTATACAATACTCCAACCTGCACCAAAGACTTTCCCGGCCCACCTCGTCGCACCCATTCGCATCTGCAGGCGTCTTCTTCCCGAGTCAGTCCTGATGCTGCCAGGCCTTTGCGTGTTACTCACCGCAGCCAGGCTGACTCTGACGATGATAGTCCTTATCTATATTCTGGTGGTCTCAAGGATGGGTATGAATATCATGAAGATCTTATCGAGACGAAGTTGATCAGCAAACGAAAATAGTACTACCCGATTTAGTTGTGTCTATGGTTAGTTAGTATACTGTACTGGAATATCTGCATCTGAGAATACGAAGTGCACTCATTCGGTAGTAGTACATTTATAATCTGTTTATTCTAATCTCGCCAGCCCGAAAAATCGTAATTGTTCGGTCAATAACGTAAGCTATTCGTTCTTCTTCTTTCTTCTGCACGCATGCAAGCCAAGCCCCTCCACAGGCCAGGCGCGTCCGTTGCAGTTCTCAGTCTCAATCATACTAGCGTTGTTCGGCAAGGTGCACTGTTGTTTTTCTTCTCTGCACCTCTTCGACCTGCCAATTTGTGGATCCCCGAAAGACCCTTCTGGAACTTCTCTTCGTTTCCCTCGCCTGATTCCTCAGTAATTTTGCGACCGAGCACCGACGATTCTCCTCATATAATCGCAGTTTTTCGTTGTCATTTTGCAGTCGACTTCCTCCTTCATTTATGGCTGCTTTTCCAACCCTCGACACATTGTCCACTCTGCGAAACGTTCCGTCCCTTCCTGACACAGTGCGTGCATTTCTTCGTTTTCTTTCTTTAGCTAAAATGGTCTAGGATAACCGGAGGACCATCCACTTTTTCTACGTGCACCCTGACTCTCCCTTTCCACTCCGCCAATCTCTGTCTTTTGCATTGTCACCACAAGTTGCACATCATCCTCGCCCATGGATTTCTTCCTTCCTCATCGCCATTCAGGAAAGCGCCTATCAACCCGCGGGTGTCGTTGCGCCTTCTCTTGCCTGCCTTACCGTTGATGAGGTTGGTCGTCAGCCAGAGGTCATTATGCTCTCTATGTATCAAGGCCCACCATATACCATATGTCAATGCAGTGACTCTTCCACCTGTACACGATCTACAGCTACCTGCTATTCGACTACGCATGCTTTTGGGATTGCAGTCAATTCAGAAGGCCACCTCCGTGACGTTGAAGTGGGCGACCAGTGGGTCATATGGAATTGGTTTCGGAGGTCAGTTTTTTTCACAACACATAACATGTTTTTTAATTCTGATTTGTCCCTTCCAGCAAAGCATGTACTCATCCTATAACCTCGCTTCAACAATACGATCCTCGCGCTTAGCCGTATCATTCGTTTTATTTTTGTGTACTCCTACACTTTCCGTTGCTTGTCATAAAACTGCTTATAATTTGTGCTGTCCATTGTCCTCAAATGATATTTGTGTCTCTTTGTCTTGACGCGTTCGTGATATGGTCTCTATAGACTGACTGGTTGACTGCTTATGTTGAAAAAGAATATATTGCATCGCTGTACATGTATACTTTCTAGACGTGTACCCTTGCCGGCCCTTAATCTATCATGTGATATTATTACGAATCAAAATCTCTTGAAATTTTCACTCGCACTCTTTCTCGTTGTCTTCCACCTGCGCGTAATTGCTTATATAGTGAGCACTCCACTCTCTTCATTGAGCTGTTCTTCAAATGGTTCTAACTTTACAGCAGTGAAATATATCTACATAAAGCTCTTGCCCTTCATCTATTGCAATATGATCATCATTATTGCCAAAATTTCTGTATCATGCTCGAGCTTGTGGGCTAAATTTTCAGTATGTTCTTATCTACTTCTCTTTCAATGTCTAATCAATCTCCTTCACTATGTTAGGTTATTATATTGATTACTCAGTCACTTCTCCTGGTAAGTTTTGACATCTATGTTTTCCAATGTTCCTGTCTAACTTCTATGTGTTGTAGCTTAATTATTACATTGATACCCTTCTCAAAATGAGTGTTTTTGTTATTGTCTTCATTGTGGCAATTATCTCTCAGTGTTTCTTTACTGTTACCTTTATGGTTCAGTTCCTCTTGACTGTGACCTTTGTGGTCCAATGTTTCTTGACTGTGACCTTTATGGTCCAGTGTCCCTTAACTGTAGTCTTTATGGCCCATTGTCTTTTTTCTGTGAAATTAATAATTCTTTGTTTCTTTGTAACTTTCAAAGTTGAGTATTGTATTCTTAAAATTGTGTATCTGAGGCCCCTGTCCAAGCAAAGACATTTTGGTGGAGGCAGACCTCCTCACAACAAGTCTGAAAGTGGTATAGTATCTACTTTGATTACTGAGGCTTTTACCTTTAAATGTCCTATTCCAAAGACAAGTACTGTACCTCCCAATACTGTTGATAATATTACTTTCAATTTTCCACCTCCTCCAATTACTCAATCCCATATGGCTCTAGTAATTGATAAATGGTGTAAATCTAGCTCACCTGTAAATTTTGAAGAAGCTGGGTGTGCAGTATGTGGTCAACTTACCTTATGTACAGACCTTTCTGCTCTCAAGAATATGAAAAATTATCTGCATGTACTAGAAGCTCAATCTGTTACCCGGGCATTTAGGTCATCTCCTGATGAATCAATTTCTGAAATCGAAGGTCCAGTTTTAGACAAGTCAGCTGGTGATAATATTTGCAATAATTGTCGTTCTTCTCTGAGAGCTGGAAATGTGCCCAAATTGGCATTGTGCAGAGGACTTTGGTTGGGTGTTATACCAGATGAGCTGAAAGGCTTGAAATTTTATGAGAAGATGTTAATTGCAAGAGTCAGACATACTAAATGCTTTGTTTGAGTACAGAAAGGTTCAACTAATTATTCTAAATTAGTTTCCAATGTCATTGCTTTTGAAAATCCAATTCCCAAAATATATGACACTTTACCTCCTCCTAAAGAAGAGATTGAGGAAGTACTAGCTGTCATGTTTTCAGGTTCCACAAAGCCTACTCAAGATGATTATGCCCATGCTCTGCTGCTTGTCCGGAGAAATGTTGTTGCTAAAGCACTTCAGATCTTGATCCTCAATCATTTTGACTACAATGATGTTGTTTTTTCATCTGCTAATCTGGAGAGCTATGCTGAAGATGCACCAATTGTTTCTGTAGAATATTTCCAAAAAGGCTCTAATAGAAATGCTGAAGGTATCAGTGTTCATGATGATTTGAATGATGATGGTACAGAGGAAGGTGATTGTGTCTTCACTGTTCATGGGATAGTTGGTCCTTCAATCAAAAATAAATGATTGGTATTGCTGCAATGCATCTTGACAATGAAGGCAAATTTATGCGGACATCACATGCTGAAAATCCTGAGAGCCTTTGGAATAATCCTCAGCTGTATCCGAAAATGTTTCCATGGCTTTTCCCTTTTGGACTTGGTGGTATTGGTGCCTCAGACATTAAAGCTTTCTCTGAGTCTTCACATCTCAAATTTTTACTTTTATACCATGACAAACGATTTCAACTTGACTCTAATTTTCCATTAATTGCTTTTAGTCACCAGCAAATCAAGGCCAACAGTTCACAATCTTACCTTCTTGCAGAGTCTAAAAAATTCAGTGAAATTAGTGACCGGTTTCTGTCAGTGGATAGATCCATTTTGCAAAATATTGCAACCCGTATGGCTAATGGAGAACATGTCAAGCCTGCCAATGAGTCTGAAATACAATGCTTTAAGTTACTGGGTGATTTAACACATGCTGGTGCCAGGACCCAAGGATCAATTAGTTCTAAAAAAACCATGCAATCTGAGATTTGGTCTTTGATTAATCACATTGGAGGCCCTAGCTGGTATATAACAGTATCTCCTTGTGATTTCAAGCATCCTATCTGTATCTACTATGCAGACACAAAGGAAAAGTTTGATGTTCCTCTTAGAACTTCATCTGAATGTAGACTTTTAATTAGCAACAATCCAGTTGCTGGTGCATGATTCTTTCATTTACTTGTCAATTTATTTCTGAAACATATTGTAGATATTGAAAGCTCTGATGGGGGGCTGTTTGGCCCCACAAGTGGTTACTACTGCACTGTAGAGCAACAAGGCCGCCTTGCCCTTCACCTACATGGCTTAATATTCAATAGAAAGACATTATCTCCCCAAGAAATACGTGACAAAATTTTGGATCCTGCCTCCTCATTTCAATCACAATTGGTATCTTTTTTAGAGAGTGTCAGAATTGGCGAATTTTTAACTGGGTCACATACTTGTGTGAAAGAAGCTGTTGCTTTGCAAACTGAGTCTAATCCAAATTATGTATCACCTGAAAGGACTTTACCTACTCCTCCACCCCCATATTGTGATTGTGAAATTGCAGATTGCCATAAATGCTCTACTTTCATTCAATGGTTTGAACAGTTCAAATTAACTGTTGATGATTTACTTCTAAAATCAAATGTTCATGATTGTTTTCGTGGGATTTCTCCAGATGGCTCTGTACTTAACCAGGATAAATTTGAGACTTCATGTCTGAATAATGTACACAAGAAATGTAAAGCTAGATTTCCAAGGGAGTGTTTTCAACAAACTTTGGTAGATCCTGAAAATGGCCATATCAATCTCAAGAAATTAGAAGAATGGTTAAATGACATATCTCCTGGTTTGACATATTTGGTGCGGGGCAATACAGATGTGTCATCTATCTTGTCTGGTACAGCTATCAAGTCTGCTGTAATTTATATTGCTGATTATATTACAAAAACAGGTTTGAAGACACATGTTGTATTTGACAGCATTAAGACCATTTTTGACAAAAGCACTGAGATTATTGATGGTTCTTTCAGTACAAAGGAAAAATCTAGGCGCCTGATCAGTCGTATAGTAAATTTATTATCGACTAAACTTGAACTTGGGAGTCCAATAATTAGCTTGTATTTGCTGAACAATCCTGACCATTACACCAGCCACCATTTTATTCCTTTTTACTGGAGAACATATGTCTCTACAGCTAGATCAGTCTTTGAGGAGAATGATGCTACTTCTGAACCAAAAGTAATTCTTACAAAACGTTGGGGTAAAATTATAGGCTTATCCTCCTCATTAGACTATACTCACCGTCCAGTACAACATGCCCATTATAATCTCTATGACTGGATTTGCTGTTTCTATAAAACTGCAAAAAACAAAAGTAAAGAAGTTATTGAACATGATCCTGAACTAATATCTTCCAGGTCTTCCAAAAGCAATAAACAACTCCTATTTTTACCTGGTCACCCCTTAGTTGACACTCATGCTATTGCTACTAGACAAGACTCATCTATGGCTGTGCCAAACTTTGTGGGCTCTCTCCCTCGCCCTGACAAAGATGATAGAGAATATTATTGCTGTACTATGTTGACATTGTTCAAACCTTGGCGATCAGGTGAAGACTTGAAGAACAAAAATCAATCTTGGCATGAGGCCTTTGAAGCTTATGTTTTTTCTGACCAAAGTTTATTATATATGAAAAATATGAATATCCGATTTGAATGTTTAGATGCTCGTGATGACTTTCGTGCTCAGTTGAAGTCTGGAAAGCTTGATGTTACTAAGCTCCCTTCTTCTATTCCTATCCAATTACATGAAGACTTGGTAAATAAACTTGATGGCTCTCAGTTGGATGTGAACTCATCTGTCATAGAAGACACTGATTACAGTTATGATCAATATACTCAAGATAAAAAAGGTTCATTTTTCCTCAAAAGAGAATCAGCAATGAAGGCAATGAAAGATATCTTATTCAATAGTGGATGGGTTACACCATTAACTAGTAATATACAACCAAAGCCCATTCCTATCTGCTCCCCCATACCATTGCCCAAAGAAAAACCTCAGCATTGGGATCTCATTTTGAAAGGCATGAGAGATCATTGAAAAAAGTAGAGGCTTACCCCCTGCTGACAATAATACCAACAAAAATAATGAGCCAGGTAAATATAGGCCAAATATTGTAGAAATTTGTGACAAGTATTACTTTGATAAGTTGGGATTAGAATATGGAAGTATCAAGGAACTAACTCTGAATATTGTTAAATGCCATAATCTCAATAATGAGCAGGAGAGAGCTTTCAGAATTATAGCACAGCATTCTGCTTGTTTAGTATCAGAGCCTCTTCAGATGTATATTGGGGGAATGGGTGGGACAGGTAAATCTCAAGTTATCAAAGCCTTGCTACAATTTTTTGCAGAACGGAATAGCTCTTTTGCAATTGTGACCTCTGCTCCCACTGGTAATGCAGCTGCTCTTCTGGGTGGTTCTACCTATCATTTTCTTTTAGGCTTAAATAATAAGGTTGAAGAAGTTGGAAGAGGTACTATGGCTCAGGTTTGTGCAAGATTGGAACATATCCAATATATGATATTAGATGAAGTATCTATGCTTAGTTGTCTAGATCTATATCGTATATCAGTGCAATTATGTGAAGCTAAGAATAAACATGATATTGCATTTGGTGGTATGAATATGATTTTTGCAGGTGATTTTGCTCAACTTCCACCTGTAGGTGGTGAATCTGTATCCTTGTATTCTTATAGAAAGCCAACTGATGCAAATAAATACAACGGTCAATGTGCTGCAATGGGAAAATCTCTTTGGCATAATGTAACTCATGTTGTGATTTTACGAAAAAATATGAGAAACACTGGATCATCAAAGATGGATATCAGTTTTCGATTGGCTTTAGATAATATGCGGTACAAGTTTTGTACTAAAGAGGATATACTCTTTCTCAATACACTAGTATCCTCTAAATTGCCAGATAGGCCATTTGTAGGTAAAAGCCCTTGGCGTGATGCAGCCATTATTGTAGGTGAGAATAAATATAAGGATGAAATAAACAGGCTAGGATGCTTACGCTTTGCAGCAGATACAAAACAGAAGTTAACTAATTTCTATAGTGATGACCTTGTTTCTGGCAATGCAGATCAAGGTGCTCCTGCTAAATCTAAAAATAAAAAACGGTCTATGTCCTCTATATCCAAAGACCTTCAACAACACCTTTGGGAACTACCAACCTGTGCTCATGAATACCATGCACCACCTGTCCTCTCTTTATGCATAGGGTTGCCCATTATTATTCGCCATAATATTGCAACTGAGCTTTCGATTACAAAGGGTCAGAGAGGTACTGTATATGCATGGCATGAAAGCACTGGGGCTTTTGGTCAATGTACACTAGATGTTTTGTTTGTTCTCTTAGATGACCCTCCAACACCAATTCAAGTCCCAGATTTGCCTCCAAATGTGGTTCCCTTAACTAGGCGTAAAACCAAAGGTATTGTAACATTGAAAAATGATGTCAAGATATCTGTAACTAGATTCCAGGTTGATGTCCTGCCCGGTTTTTCTATGACAGCATATGCCTCTCAAGGACAAGGATTAATTCCTAATGCAACTGATCTAAATACCTTGTCAGATCACCATGCAATGTATACTGCTTTGTCTAGAAGTAGATCTGCTGCTTCAACTGTTATTCTTCAAGGCTTTGACTCAAGGGCAGTTGCTGGTGGGGCAAGTGGTCCCCTACGTAAAGAATATCGTGAGTTGGAAATTTTGGATGAAATTACCCATCTCAAATATGAGGGTACATTGGACCCCTCAGTTGTAGGGGTTACCAGGAATTTGCTGATTGAAAGTTTTCTAGTTTGGAAAGGCACAAGCTATGTCCCAAGCCAAATTCATTCTGCTGTGAGTTGGTCTGCTAAAGATCCATATATACAACAATCAGAACAGCCACTATCTTGGTCTAGAGTACAGAAAAAAGCAGTGAAAAGACTTATGAAGCAAAATAAAAAGTCTAATACTTCAGAAAATACTACCACATCTCCTGCTCCACTTGTTCCACCTGATATATCAAAATTTGAAGTCAAAAACAAGAAAAGAAATCTATCAGATGCGTATGGCTCCACTGATATTCCACTGCCATCTGCTGTCAGACAACGTACTACAAATCAACATATAGTGCCACTTAGCAATAAATTGTGTCGCTCATCAGCTGCTAGACAAGCTTCACAAAAACGTGCCCGAAAAAATAATATCACTTCAGGAAATCAAAGACAATTAGCAATCCTTCCAACAGGTTTAACATGGTCAAATAATAGCTGTGCTTTTGATTCTGTATTGCTTATTCTTTTGTATATCTGGATGGAACTGAACATTACTGGAGATGAATATAGCAATTTACCACAATTGATCAAAGTTTTCTCTGAATATAAACAGGGTAAACATACACTTGAAACTGTACGTGATGATTTGAGGATATCGCTTAATTCAAGAAGACCCAGAGAGTTCAATTTGACTGGCTTTTGCTCCAGCACTGCCATTCTTGAGGAAATGTTGAAAATGGAAAGTCCTTTCATGACTACCAAGCTTCAATGTGAACAGGGTCACCTGTCAAGGCACCGCCCTCATAATGTAAAGGTGAGTTTATTAGAAGAACCTCGTTTGGTCTTGCCATCTTCCACTAATGAATGGATTAGTGTGAATGGCCCTGCTTCATCAAGCATTATGTGTAATGTATGTAATTTACCTTTGAGAAAATTGTTCCATATCAAATGTGCTCCTAATATTCTTGCTTTTGCTTGTGATGGAAGGCCTCAACTTAAAATTGACTACTCTGTTCATTTACAATGTAATAATGAATGTCGCGACGAGGCAGGAAGCGGGAGGCGGGAGGTCCAGATATGCCTAGGAGCGACAGTGGCAGAGCGAAGAGGCACAGAAACAAGCACAAAGCACAGATGAAAGAAATAATGATCTCGAACAACAGTGGGATAGCGTCAAAGGCCAATCACACCAGCAATCAAAAGGGAATCTAGTTGCCCAATGACCAAGTTAGATAGGTAGTATCTAAAAGGATACAAGTACTTGCCTAGTTGCCCAATGACCAAGAGGTCGAGATGGGGAACTAGGGCCTGTCTACTGTCCTTTATATACTACTCTTGTCTACTGAGTAAGCGATTGTAAATAACGATGCGATATAGAACAAGAGTGAGGAATCAATATATATGAGTAATAATGAGTCGATAATGAACCATAATGAACTAATCGATGAATAAGGATGAGTTGTATGGAAGCGTACGGAAACAAATGGAACTAATGGGATGATCGTGTGATGAAGTACAATAAACATGTGAAAACAGATTGATGGGAACACACCGCGCTGATGGCGCATCAAAGGGCGCATCATGAGACTTCATGACATTACCCCCTTCCTTAGAGTCGATGTCCCAGCGACTAGTTGTTTACCTCGGTGAAGTTGACCATTGGCTGCCATGGTAGTGAGTGAAAGATCGTTGCCGAAATCTTCCTTGGTGCATTTGGATGTGCTGCATAAAATTCGTTAATGGCTTCGTCACTGGATCCTACCACATTTTCCTCATTTTCCCAGGTGTCATGGCCCTCGTCGTAGCCTTTCCACCGGACTAAGTACTGCAGCTTTTTCCACCGTCCATGTATTCTGCTGTCCAGGATCCTGTCCACATCGTAAAATTCTTCACCATCAATGACCTCTGGCTCCGG
The DNA here is from genome assembly GCF_021015755.1 of Lentinula edodes. Classification (NCBI taxonomy): domain Eukaryota; kingdom Fungi; phylum Basidiomycota; class Agaricomycetes; order Agaricales; family Omphalotaceae; genus Lentinula; species Lentinula edodes. The sequence continues at coordinate 57,653 of NW_025764340.1, forward strand.
CGGAGCTGGCAGTATTCCGTTGACTTCGTTTCCTTTCCATGGTGCCAAGCGCTTGACATTAATGTTGTCATGGATCTTCATCCATGTAGGAAGTGCAAGCCGGTAAGTGTGTGCCCCTGTCTTCTCAATAACTTCGAAAGGTCCTAGTCGGCGGCTTCCCAGCTTCTCACTTTTGCGTCGAATTTTTAGGTTATTGACTGAGAGCCATACGGGCTGTCCAACTTCAAAGCTAGGTTGGTTAGGGTGTTCCGTGATTGTATCTGCGATCCGTTGTTTGCTCATACGTAGTGCGGCTTCTGCATCTTCCCGAGCATAGCGGAGTGCATCTAGCCGATCTGTGATTGAAGGGTATTCCTTCCAGGATCCTATGGGGATGGAGAATTCTGGGGTATAACCGTAGAGCACTTCAAATGGTGCTTTGTCGTGGGCAAAATGTACTCGAGAGTTAATAACGAATTCGGCAGTAGGAAGAAGACGGTCCCAGTCATCCTGACGTCGGCTAACATACATCCGGATGTATCTTTCGATTTCTTGGTTAGCTCGTTCAGTCTGGCCATTTGTTTCAGGGTGGTATGACGTTGTCAGGGCAGATTCAATACCCAACCGTTTTAGCAAGGCCTTCATGATGTCGGCAGCAAATTGTGGTCCTCGATCAGAGATAAATCGTCTGGGCAGTCCATGAAGTCGGAAGATTTCTTTATAATAGAAGTCGGCAACTCCTTCGGCAGTCAGTTCGGTTGTAGTGGGGAAGCAGTGAATCATTTTGGAGTAATGGTCTGTGAAGGTGATTGCCGCATTGTGTCCATCTTGTGTCATCGGGAGTTCTCCAATGAGGTCCACGCCGATGTCCTGCCATGGTCCTCCTGGTACAGGCAGAGGCTCTAGAGATGATTGTGGCTGCGGCCTTACACGTCTTCGTTGACAGTTGTCACATCCTTCCACATACTTATCAACAAATGATCGAACCGTAGGCCACCAAAACTGTCGGCTAACTAACTCTAGGGTGCGGTGCTTTCCTGGGTGACCAGCTGTGAGTGCGTCATGACACTGTGCTACGACATCCCGGCGTAGTTGAGGATCAGGTGGGACATACACCCGGCCTTTGTAATAGACAATTCCTTCCTTCTCTTCCCATTCGGCTAGACCATTCACAAGTTTGTGGGGTCCATGTGTCTTCAATTTACGTAGTCCTTCAAGAACCTCCGATTCTCGCTCACTTGCCTTCCGAATGCGCTCCTCAAGGGGGTTTTGGAACAAGACGGCTGTAGCAGCTCGGAGGAAGTGTTCTGGCCGTAAAACTATTTGTTGTTGGTTGTCATCAGCATCCATAACCTCGAGTTGAGAGACTCGGGAGAGAGCGTCAGCTTGTGCATTTGCTTTACCAGCCCTATGTGTAAGAGTAAAGTCAAACCGTGAGAGCCACAGGGCCCATCTTGCTTGTCGCCGGCTTAGATCCTGTGCAGTTCGCCAGTATTCCAGGTTTTGATGGTCGGTCACAATTTCAAAGGGGTTTGGGAGTCCTTCTAGGAAGTGTCGCCAGTCTTTCAGGGCTTCGATGATGGCTAACATCTCTCGGTCGTAGATTTCATAGTTCCGCTCTGCAGGGTCCATGGAAGCAGATCGGAATGCCACGGGATGCCAAAGTCCATCTCTTTGCTGTTGTAATAGCGCCCCTCCAGTTGCGAACCCAGAAGCATCCACTTCGATACGTGTCGGTTTGTCGGGATCCCAGAGGACTAGAATGGGTGCTGTGGTAAAAGCTTCTTTTAACGCCTCAAATGCTACCTGCTCATTGGTACCCCAAGACCATCCCACCCCCTTCTTGGTGAGGTCATTCAGTGCTCGCGCCTTTTTAGCGAATCCATCAATGAAGCGTCTGTAGAAGTTAGCAAAGCCTAGGAATCCTCGGACATCTCGGAGGCAGGTTGGGGCTGGCCAGTTCTTAACCGCCTCAACTTTGACAGGATCCATACGAACCTCTCCCTCGCTGATGATTAGGCCCAGGTATTCAATAGAGGTTTGTTCAAATTCGCACTTCTCAGGGCGGAGGTAGAGGTCATTCTTGGCTAATCGTTCCAAAACTTCATGAACTATTTTCCGGTGTTCCTGTAGGGATGCGGAAAAGATGAGGATATCATCCAGATACACAGCTACTTTTCCTGCCGCGATAAGATCAGCAAAAATGGAGTTCATAAGGGCCTGGAACGTAGCTGGCGAGTTGGTGAGGCCAAAGAACATGACCAGTGGTTCAAAGAGTCCCCGGTTAGTGGAGAAAGCTGCTTTCCACTCATGGCCTTCCTTGATCCGGACGTTATTGTAACCCCATCGTACGTCAAACTTGGTGAAGTATTTGGCTTGTCGTAGACAATTGATGATGTCAGCGACCAGAGGGAGAGGATAACGATTCTTGACAGTGTATTCATTCAGACGTCGATAGTCCTGTATGAATCGTAGTTTGCCATCCTTTTTCTTTACAAAGAAGACAGGTGAGGAAAGTGGTGATTTGGATGGTCGGATATATCCTTTCCGGAGATTGTCTTCCAGGAATCGATCTAGTTCTTTCTGCTCATTTACTGACATGGGGTAGATTTTGGTGCGTAGAGTTTCGGGGGCGTCGGGTTTCAGGTCAATAGCGTGATCCCAGGGTTTGTGTTCAGGTAGTCGTTCGGATTCTTTCTCGGAAAATACTTTCGCATGACGCCGATATGGCTCAGGCACCATCTCTTCGAATGTTTTCTGGGGCTTATCTTTATTTGCTGCTTCGGCAAGCTGTTGGGAATAGGTGTACCCGGCAGCACACCATAGCTCTTCTGTTACCTCTTGGATAAACCCAGCACGGAGCCAAGCACGACGTCGTTTGCGATTTCCAGTCAAGCGATACAGTGGACTTCCTGATTCCTCAAAGACTAGCTCATCTTCCAAGGACGTGCCAGTTTCAGCTGTCTCTGGACCTAGCTCAGTTTTTGGAACAATGTGAGGAAGGCCATTTGATTCTGCTCTATTAGGTTCTAGGATTTGTTCTGTATTTCCTCCGACATTGGGTTCTTTGGGCTCTGGGATCTCCTCGATAGCTACATGATGCTGAATCTTTGGCTTTGCAGGAATCTGGATCTGCCCATCACGCCAGTTGATGTCAGGGTTGACCTTACGTAACCAAGGGAGCCCTAAAATTACGTCTTCAGATCCAATGTTTGTAACTAGGAATTCTAAGATCTGGGGTTGATTTTGGTCCACCCTGGCCAGAAGTCGAGCAGAATGAGTGATCCGCCCTGCTAAATTAGCGGTTCCATCAATATTGTAGAGTTCAATGGGGCGGGGTAGGGATCGAACGTAGATATGATGCTTGTTAACAAATTTTTGGTGTAGAAAGAGACCAGTGGCACCGGAATCAATCATAGCTGCACTTGTTGTACTCCGGAATCGTCCTTTAAGCTCTATGGGCACACGGAAATGGGATATATCATTGAATTCTAGTGCGCTAATAGTACAGGAGGTGATAGAGGCATATACAGACGATGGAGATCTTGAGTACGACTTGGGGAACGACGCTGCAGCGGTGGCGGGTTCCCAATTTAAAAATTCTTGTGTAATTCGGCAATTTGCCCAGCAAGAACTTGCTGGTTGGCTGCAAGTTCCTTTAGTAGCACGGCAAGATCTGGTGTAGCAGCAATGATGGTACCCGGAGCGGCAGACTGAGTTGTATCCAGAATGCTGGTGGCACTAATGGTAGTAGCCTTCCTCCCAGGGAGTCCTAAGAACTTACGACGGCACACAGCCTCTACATGGCCATTGAGGCCACAGTGTCGACAGATGTCCCGCTCATGGTGGCCATCGGCCTTGCGATGTTCCTTAGATCCACATCCATAGCATCGTCCTATCATGAAGCGACGAAAGGCATCAGGAGATCGAGTGGTGGTGGCATCAATGTCCATAGCATTTGGGTCTCGAGTAGGCGCAGTGAATGGGGTCGCAACAGTGGTGGGTCTAAAGTTGGTCAGGATTCCATCATCGACCAGTTTCTTTCCTTGCTCCCACGCTCGAGTAATTTGTCGGTTGTCTATGTCGATGGCTGCTTCAATCAGTTCCTGAAGGGAGCCAGTGGGGCGGGTTGTGAATACAAGACCATCTTTTACTCGATCTGCAAGGTGATCGTAGAACCGGTCTCGCAAGTCTTTGTCTGAGTAGCCAGTGCGGTCTGCGTACTGTTGGAAGGTAGAGGCATAGGTTCCCACCGTGGTCCTATTCTGGTAGAGCCGTTTAAGGAGCTGCTTGGCATCGGCCGAGGCATCTGTGGTCTCAAAACGTGTTTTGAAAGCTGTAACAAATTCTTCCCATGTATCGTATGGGAAAGGTACTCCTGAGCCAGTTATACTTGATCTATTAATTGTTTCGGAGATAGGAGTGGCCCAGATAGCTGCATCCCCCTCAAGGTATGTAATGGCGGATGTGATTTTCTTTTTACGATCCGTGGAGAGAGCAGGGATAGAGTTGGCCCACAGCTCAAAGGCAGCTAGGAAGCGCCGGGCATCTTCTCCTCGCTTTCCATTGTAGTTCTGTGGCTTGCCAACACTTTTGGTAGTGCTGAGGCCACTTACTAGCTCAGAGACCACGTCTTGGAGCTTAGCCTGGTTTTTTGTAAGCTCTGTAATAGCGTCTCGAACGTCCTGTGCTGAGGACATGTCTTCTTCAGGGATTGATTGTATTTCGATATCGGGGTCGGCTGTGGTCTCAGTGACAGCAGGAGCTAATGGTTCCGCAGATGCTAGCGGAGGTGCAGGAGTGGAAGTAGTAGGAGTACTGATTCGTCCTACCCTGGCAGGTGGTGCTGGTCTGTGGATGGGTTGGTAACGGTCGGTCGGACTTGCGTCAAATGTGTTCTCGTATCGATTAGGGCACGGTTGTCTGGAGCAGGGTTCCCACTCTTCTTCTTCAGCGTCCCAGTAGCAAGTGGTGTTAGTTACAGTATCAAGCGCGTGAAAGTGGTTGGAGCAATCAACGTTGACTCCGAAGGTAGACGTGGTGGGTGCCTTGTAGGATCAGCTCACCAAGCTGATGGTACAAGTAGAAGATCTCGACCTAATGTCGCGACGAGGCAGGAAGCGGGAGGCGGGAGGTCCAGATATGCCTAGGAGCGACAGTGGCAGAGCGAAGAGGCACAGAAACAAGCACAAAGCACAGATGAAAGAAATAATGATCTCGAACAACAGTGGGATAGCGTCAAAGGCCAATCACACCAGCAATCAAAAGGGAATCTAGTTGCCCAATGACCAAGTTAGATAGGTAGTATCTAAAAGGATACAAGTACTTGCCTAGTTGCCCAATGACCAAGAGGTCGAGATGGGGAACTAGGGCCTGTCTACTGTCCTTTATATACTACTCTTGTCTACTGAGTAAGCGATTGTAAATAACGATGCGATATAGAACAAGAGTGAGGAATCAATATATACGAGTAATAATGAGTCGATAATGAACCATAATGAACTAATCGATGAATAAGGATGAGTTGTATGGAAGCGTACGGAAACAAATGGAACTAATGGGATGATCGTGTGATGAAGTACAATAAACATGTGAAAACAGATTGATGGGAACACACCGCGCTGATGGCGCATCAAAGGGCGCATCATGAGACTTCATGACAATGAAGATGTTCATTATGTACTCAAGGGTGTCATTTATTACATTCCCATGAGAGAGCATTTTATATCTCGAATTGTTGCTAGTGACAATATGGTTTATGTTTATGATGGGATGTTCAACAATGGTGTACCAATTCTAGAATCTTCTGATTACAGTGTATTAGATTGGGCCCAGTGCCAGTCAGGTTCAGCTTCTGCAGTCATTTATTCCAGGACTGACAATTAGTTATTATCAAGTAAGTTACCTATTTTTATTCAATACAACAAAAAAAACCAGCCGAGTTTTGCCATGCACGATAGTGCAGTGGCCTACAATCGCATGTAGGCTGTGAATCTGGAGTAGGTGCATTGATGTCCAATGCATCAGAAGTATTAAATAAGCTGATAGGAACTGAGGTTGATGTCGATGAGGGTTTGACTGAGGAGTCTGAGCTCAGTGTGAACTCTTTGATGGATTCTATCATCTCAAACTGACACACAGCAGCATCACGCATCAAACTAAATGTATACATGCAGGAAATATTTCCAGTAAAGGAACTGTTTGGACTAGTGAATTTCTGAGAGATCACCACAGCGGCATGGACATCCGTCATCAGAACTTGAGCAAAACATTCATCAAGAAGAAGGTCAATCCCAGACTGAAGATCGTAGAGGCGGCAAAGGGAGACTGCGGAACGACGCATAGTGGGTGTTGCTATAAGAGGGGTGGTTGAAAGGAATAGACTCTCTGCCTGGTTCAATGGAAAGAAAGAAACTGTTCAAGCCTAAAATGGGTTACGAACGGGCCGATCGGCTCTTAACGTACCTTCAACAGTTTTCCCTTTCTGCTGCGAGTAGGTGACCAGTTGAGAACTACCTTTAAAAATCCATTGCAGAATGCAAGATGCATTTTAGTAGCTAAACATTACATTATAATTCATCCGACTCGGAGTCGATCTTGTCCGAATAACTGTACGAAGGTCCGAATCCATTCAAGAGCATTCAAGTTGCCTTGTAGAACTTAGGGATTAATAATGTAGCCAGACCAATCACCCTACACAGTCCCAACATTCAGAGTAAATGGTAGTAGAAGGTATTTCAGCAATATGTGCCACATCTTCAGGGGCCTTCTCCAATTCTGAGCCACATACACTCACTCTTTGCAACCTATGAACACCAACACCAACCTCATGCCTTATTTTCTTTCCCCTAGTCGCCGCTCCTGTATCTACCTGGAGCTCGCCGGGACCATCAGGTAATGTTCGAGAGAGAATCATAGATAACAGTTTGGAGGGATAAGAATTGTCCCAGTTGTTCATTTTGAATACCAACTCGAGGGTTGAAATTTTGGGTACCGGGAGAGAATTCTGTTCGGTGCTGGGATTGTATGTCATAGCCTCAAACAGGAAGTTCACGTCGAAGTTGATTCCAACTAATTGGAGCGAATTGATTCTTGGAAAGAAATCCAGGACTGGAATCAGAACAGTATTGTCCATTGAACCCAGTTTGACAGTCAGACTTCTTAAGTTTGGGATGTAGCCAGATTGTCTCCGAAATTTGGTGATAATTTCACAGAAATCATGGAATTCAATGTCACCGTAATCCAGATCCAGGTCCTCCAACAATGGTACAATGAAGCATTGCAGAAAGCTTATACCTGAATACCAGATTGATGAGGAGCAAGCAAAAATCAAGCTTTTCAACACTGGTAGAAATATATAACCTTCTGTAGGAAAGTTGTATCTGGGTACTATAGGGTTCATTGGAGGAAGAATCTCCAAGCTGACGAGGTTTCTGCATTGTTGCAAGAAACTCTTGTATATCAATGGATCAAACATTGAATTCACCACGCCTGGTCCTGGCATGAGCTTCAAGTTGATCAGCTGTCCCGCAGGGAGCAGGATTGTCTTGAGTTGGGATTCTTCATAAGGCTCTATGATTTCTACTTCACGTAGCTTGGGTGCACCTAGAAAAGCCTTGACCTGGGTCAAGCTCGCAGAAAAGTCTTTGGTAACTTGCAGGAACACCCTCTTCAACCCCGGTAGAGAAGAGGCAGGGAGTTTGAGAAGCGGGGAGAAGAATGTAGAATGACCGATTAATATAAGTGAAGAAACACGATTTCGGTGATGAGCAGGCTCATTGATGATTTTCTCCAGGAATTTGTGTAAGCGATCTACCAGTGAATCACAAGTTTTATTGAACCAAGATTCGCATCCAGGCCAATGCTTGATGTTCTGAGGTAGTATCAGATACACATCGAGAGGAAGTCCTTTACTTCTCATGAGCCATTCCTCAACCCACTCAAGATCTCCAACGAGAGCACTCATATGCTTTGGGATTGACAGACACAGTGTCGACCACAGTCTGGGGGTAGTATGAGCGACGTATCGCCACACAACACAGACTCGTGAGAGGGTATAAAGAGTCTTTCCGATGCTGCGTTGGACATAGTATTTCTTGGAATTCTCCGGATGATATAGAACATCGTCGAAAATATGAGCGAGTACCTCGTTCGGAACTCGACGAGCAGGGGAAAGAATATTCTGAACGGAAGCGAGTAAAGCAAGTTGGATGTCCTTCTGTGAATCGAGGCTTGCAATTTCTTGATTAATCATGGCAACTTGTTTGTGAAGTACGGCTTTTTCAACAGGCGAAAGCCATATCGGACCTTCGATACGAGATGGTAAGAGAAACTGAGACATTTGCTGATGATTTAATGGAAAGCGTGTTGATTCTTGGCAAAGGATAGCGAAAGGATGCCTGGCTTAAGTACCAAAGAGGAACAAGGTAGTGAGTGATATCCCGAGCTTGTAATCAAACAACAAAAAGCCTTGTACTTTGCTAAGAGAAGCAACGTAGATCCTGATTCGCCACAAATTAACATCCTCCTCAATGCCTGATCTCTGCCGGGTGATTTTTTTTGTGAATCAGAATACTTGCGAAGAGAGTACATTCAGTTTCAAGTCAGATGGAGAAAGAGTCGCACGAGTTCGTATAATATCGAGTCGGAATAATGGGTTTTATATATGGACAATGTTGTTTACGTATGATCATGAACAAGTCGTACAAGGAAGAGTCGGTCAAATGAAATCAAGAATAAAGTCGTATGTACAAATATATACAAATGTGCTGACATTGGTGTGGATGAACTGGGTATGGGTATGGATTCCGAAACGTTGGAGTAGATGATAGGTTTCCAGGTCCAGCTACAAAGTTGCATGTACATGGGACGTCAAGGTCATGAAGATTTTCGAAAACATGAGCCAGATATAACTCGTGAAAGCAAAGGACCAAAACAAACAGGAGAAAAGCAAAGCAGGGTTTGACATTTGGAAAAAAAGATCAATTACGATGTCGAAGAAACACAGAACGAAGACCCCCAAATTAGAAATAAAAAACAGATATGCAAGAAAGAGAATGAGAAGATGTGGAAATTAGGCATCCGAATAGAATGGTATCCTGTTCTGATATAGATAGCTTTTCCGTGTCCAACGCGGGTGCATTGGGAGCGAGTGTTTTGATTCGACAGTATCCACTTGTCGTCATTAATGTGAACCCATACCAGGTTGCACAGTTGGTCGTGTCGGTCGTGTTGCTCGAGGAGGCCTATCGCCCCCTTTACCTCCAGTTCCTCCGAATCCACCATGTTCAAATCCCCTTGGACCTCCTAAACCAATTCGGCTAGTTTTTCTAGTAGCGCTTTTACCTAAACCCCTGGCACCTTCTCTTAAATTTCTCGTGCTCTTCCTTGTCATGCTCTTCCGACGTAGATACACCTCCCTCGCACTAACGTACACGTCCCTGCCTCGATGAGCTTCCTCGGTAAGTCTCGACGCGATGGCATGCAAGTGGCGGAGTTTTAGACGTTCAAAAGTGTCCTGTTGAGCAAGTGAGCAAAGCAGACAGAGATATATGATTGGGGATGCGACGAAGGAGACTCACGTCCAATTTATCGGCAACATTTGTCAGTTTGTCGTTATGCTCCTCTAATTTCCTCAATAAAGTATCCAACATGCTTGTATGAGTAGGCTCCACTGGACGTTTTGCCACATCCGACAATCTTCGAAGACACCTACATAAGCAGCGATGATCAGCGTCAGTCGGACGGTCGCGATATAAAGGGGTTAAAAGGAAGGGGGGAACGATAAACACACCTTTGTAAGCTCCCTAACCGTTTCACGTATCTCTTTCTTCTCTCCATGAACAACCCCCACTCTTCATCCGTCAACGTCCGTCTCGTGATCAGGGTCTTCTCCACACGGGATAGCGAGTGTTCGATATGTGTACACATCTCCAGGTGTGGGACGACAGTTCGAACGGGGTAGAAAGAGGAGAGGGTCTGCAAGAAGAATGATTAGCGAAGAGCAATGAGGAGAAGAAAGAGTAATGAAGAAGGAAGGGTATCATGATTGAAATACGTCTCACTACTCACTCCTCGAACACCTCTAACTATCCCAACTATCTCCTTGATAGAAGTCGAAATCCTCTGCTCCGTTTCCTCTATTGGCTCATCGTTCCTGTTTTCCTTCTCTTTCTTATTTCTATTTCTCGCGTCTCCAGGTTGAGCGTTATTTTTACCACTCGTTCTTCCGTTTCGGTTTGGATTTCGGGGTGGTGTGGATTCGTGTAGGGGAAGTATGATGATTGGGTCGCCGAGGTCGCCGATGTGAGGAAGAGGAGCGGGTGTGGGAAGTGTAGGGTTCATAGGTCCCTCGGCCTCAGTACCCAGGACTGGATGCGGAAGCGGTATCTGGGATGTTGGTGACGGTGGTAATGGCAGCTCCTTCTCACTCCGATCAGCCTGCTGTGCCGGCGAAATGCTATCAAGAGAGTGTCCTAACGATTCGAACGCAGGATACGTAGAATGCTCAAATGGTTCGGGGGTGGAGGTGATATTTTCTTCAGAAATGCGTTCGGTATTAGGAGTGAATGGAGCAAATCCTCGTAAGCCGGGAAGACTGGATAGGGAGTCAGCCAATGGATCAAATGGAGGGGAGCCAACTGGTAGTGGTTCGTATTGCATATCGACGTCAGTGTCGTGGGAAGCAGAAGGACCAAAGAACGTGTTTTGTTCGGGACCTGTAGGACCCTGACCACCTGTATGGTGTAAACTCGTGAACCCTCTCAAGGGCATATGCGCAAGACTAGAGACACTCTGGGAAAGGGGAGATGCGGCAAACTGACGTGTAGTCGCCAAGGGTTTGTGTTTGGTGAAGAATGGGTGATGGAACGGGTGATTGTTACTACCTGAATCGGACTGCGAAAGCGGGAGATCTCGTTTTGTACTGAGCATTGGTCTGGGAGGTGGAGTGGTGGATGCGGGTAAGGATAAAGCATCTAGGAAGCGCGACGAGGGGCCTGCGATAGCAGAAAGGCCGGCTGGGTAACTTCCACTTGGAATTCCAACGTCGCGTTCTGCGTCTTCCTCGATCTCTTCGATATGACCTCTCGACACATATTGCTGCTTTCCGCCCGCATCAGCTATCCAGCCCCCGACGTAATCGAAGTCTTCGATAACTTTCGCCCGAGGAACTCCGGGCGCTCTGTTAGCCCTGGATGTAGCAGGTGTTTCGCCTGGAACCGAAGTATCGTAATCGTGCTCAGCAGGGTGTACCTGCATTGGAGGCACCAGATCTGTAAGCTTCGGCGGAACTGTCGTGGCAATGGGCGTCTCTCCGTCTCCGGAGAACAACCCTAGAAAGTTAGTGTGATATGTGACGATTGGGTCACCGGTGGAAAGAGTAGGAGGTCGAGGGGGTCGGATAGGAGGATGAGGTGCGCTTCGAGGCTCGTTCTTGAATATATCTGATTGGACTTCGGAAGGGAATAACGCAGGCATGGCGGCTGCTGCTGCTGGCAGTGTCGGAGTATGAGAAACGAAAGGAAGAGTTGCAGAGGCATTTGTCGTTGGTGATTCAGTACGAATCTGTGTACGGTTCTGGCGTGAACCACGGAGGGTTTTGGGTACAAGGCGGCGCATGAGGTGAGACGATGAATTGTGTGAAGAGGACATCGTGAATCTGTATTCCGGTGTTTTTTTGTGACGTAGCGTGTACTAGAGAGTGAATAACTCGTATACTATAGAACAAATGAATGAGTTGAACTTCAGGAGTGTGCAAAAAGACATACCGGAGTGTCAGAAACCAACGAAATTGTTTGACTCGTGGGCGCAAGAAGAAACAGACGTGTTTATGTGCTTGGCTTTTTTATGCAGTCTATTGCACTCGAAAACAAAGGAATTGTTTGTTCCGTCTCGTTTGAATTGTTGGGCCTAACCGAGCATCCCCTATCGTTGTCGTTTCTTTCTCGCTTCGATTTTTTTTCTTTTTTATTCTATTCTTTTTCGTTCCTTTTGTGTGCACAGCGCTCGAGTTTGGGTATGATATCAAGACTGGAAGGCCGGAAAGGATAGCGATAAATTTGTAGGGAGTGTAGAGGCAAATGGAATGGATTAAGACCAAGGTGAGGCTGCGTATAGAAGGCCGAGAGAGGAACAAAGCAAAGGAGGGTTGCTCAAAAGACGCTTGGTGACAGTCGTGGACAAGGGTAAACTGTAAACCATCTCCACCCACACACACTAAGTAAGCGCCTGTCGTCGATGTCCCTGGTAGCCGATTGAAATCGGATTTCCGCTGATTTCTGGCGCGCTTGTTGGCAAGCGATGGACTCGGAGTCTCGGAACGTTAGAGACTATAGAGAATCTTGCATGTACCTTTATAGATGCTGTTGTTTGTAGATTCAAGCAGGAGTCAAGGGGGAGTTATCGAAGTTGGAGAGAACGAGGAAAAATAAGAAAAGAAACGCCAAAACTCTATGTATGGATCGAGAGAAATATAGTCATTTACTGCTCAATGAGACACTATCTATCTCATTATGGAAAAGTGCAACTACAGAGTTTCTCAAAAAATTTTGGTTATACCCTGTTGCACCGTCTACTACGGTAGGGCCTGGTTTCACTCCATCTAGCACAATGATAAAAAGAAGAAAAATTCGATGTACCCAGGACACTCAATATGACCACCGCAGGGGTCGAACCTGCAATCTCCTGATACTTTTCATCGTAGTCAGACGCGATGCCATTTCGCCAGGCGGCCATGTATATGTTCATAGTTGATCAATTTCTGTCCAGGGTTCTGTTTCGTGGTTCGTGGGAATTTCCACCCGTACAAGCCAGTGCGCAAACTTGGTGCGCAATTGCTTATCGAACTCCCAACTTATTCAGTGTCGAGTCTGGTCTACGAAATTCATGGTCCTGTCAGTCCTGATTCAATGTTCTTCTGTTGCTCCTATATGCAGACAACCCTTCGCTGGCCCCGGTCCTTTTCCATCCGTCCTTTGCAAACTTAAAATTCACCCAGGGAAAGCAGGAAAGAATATGTGAATCGTAACTTGTAGTGCTATGTCAATCATCTGCAATGCTGCGTGCGCGATATTCAATCTCAGGCTTCCCCTGCATATGAGTTCAAGAATCAAGCCGCTGTTTTTCCTTCGATGATAACTACAGCTCCGTCTGGATAAAAATACGTCACCGCGGGCTCGGAAATAGCTCGTTATGAACAAGACAAACCCTCTCACTCCCCCAAAAAAACCAAAATGCCATCGCCTTGAACATATTTTCACCGAGCAAGCCAGGAACAATTGCATCTGAATTGCATTATGGACCAGGTGTATGGGCACGGACGGGTCACCGTCACACAGTTCGGTATGTAAATTTTTTGCGCTGTGGCAAGATATCGGAATGTTCAACATTCGGACCACCTCAAGTTCGAGGAGATAGCAAGTATAGACTCTGTAGCTCATGGTAGAGTTCATTATAGTGTATACGATATTGTCACTCAACAGGTGCGTTCCATTACTACAAATCAACCCCATACTACTTTCTTTGAACATCAGAAGGTGAGGGGCCATGAAAGAACCAAGAAATGTACGTCATTTGCGTTTCCTCACCGCTGTCCTACGATTCTATTCTACTCCGAGTGGCAAGCTAGACATCTGGAATTTATTCATACTTGAAGCTTGATTCATCATGCAGTAAAATGCAGTATCTAACTTTTAAACATCGCCTCCTCTTCAACGTTCCGAGATTCACGTTCGCACCCTTAAATGCATAGTTCTTTCTTCCCTTTTTGGATGCAAGTTGTCCTCACAATGCGACGGAAAATAATCCTTCTGGAAGACTGGAACTACTTTGAAAATGCGCTGAGAACGGGTTGTTGTATGGTAAGCATGAGATATACATATGGACTGTGAATACTCACAATTGAATATCAATGGGGTTACTGTAAGGAGAGTGCGCTAGACAAAAACGTTGATATCTTAGCCTCCGAGTCCGTCGATAAGGTCAATTCTCGGAATAACGGACGTCGGGAAAAAGAGATTCTACTAGCCTGTAGACCTGAATCAAACACCCAGTATAGAGGGTGCACCACTGAAATGTCTCGCCGATAATGGTATACGAAGGTGATCCTATTTGTACAGTATACATCTGACATTTGCACCTCGCACTACCTCTAAAGCATAAAAGAAGGGAAAAAAACTACCTACCCACACTCCCCGGTGGCCAAATATATTTATCAAGGATATTCACAGGATATTCATAAGTTCTTCATTCCATTCCTCGTAGTATTCATATTCTTTTACCGTTCTCATTCCAAATGGTACTCATTCAAAGGTGAGATTTTCGAAATGCCTTGGACAGGATTGTTATTTCCCTGCCGCCACTAAAGGAAAAACAGAAACTATGGTCGAAGATTCCATTCGAGGTGTCTTCAGCATATGACCGGATCTCCGTTTTCAATTGTAAGTACCAGGAGATAGTAACTTCCTAGAACATTTCCCCCTGACACGAGATCTGGATGAAGTACTATAAGAGGAAATCAGCCTCTACCAATAAAGTAAGTACCATAAGAGGAAATCAGCCTCTACCGATGAAATTTATCTACACAGAAATTATTGGAAATATTCAAAAAGCTTTATTTCTACTAGCAGGATCTTTCACAAGTACCCCACTTACCCACTCAAACCAAGATTCAACTCATACCTGCTCACTCACTAGCCATGAAACTCACCAATTTTGCTGTACTCGCTTCCCTTGTTGCTCTAACTGCTCAGTCCGTGTCCGCCGCCAATGTCAAGGTCGCTGACCCTGTCGATGCTTCCCCTACTACCGACGTTACTGCCATGGCACCCAGCCCTGTCGCGTCCAGTACTTACGTCGATGTTGAGCTGCTTGACCCCTCTGCATCCAACGGCACCGTCAACGTCAAGGTCCCTCTTCCTGGCTTTAGCAAGGAACTCTATTCTTCCCTTGTCGCCGGCTCGGAGAGCACTCTCTCTAGCGCCGCTTGCATCCCCCCGGGTTCATTCTGTACATGGGGCTACTGGGACTGCTGCGGCACTTCGGGCTGCCTCTTACTCTCGATTGTGAGTCAGGAGTCAAATGTCTTAGCCAATTTTAACATATAATTTTGTTGTAAAGGCTGGTGGTGTCTGCGTTTAGCTGCAACATCAAATTTTCAGGAATCTGCATTCTTATTGACGTAAAAGGTAATTTGCTTTTTTATGGTACCAGAGGATCATATGTTGATCATTATATTTGGCTTTTACACAGTGAAATATGAAATCCAGTAAATTTTGGAAGAGTCATGTACGAATTTTGTCTCGAGTCTTGTATCTTCGATAATCTGCGCAAAAAATAGAACCTCTGAATTACGGTCAGACTAAGTGAGTAGGTAGCAGTGCAACTTGGAATTTCCATGCAAAGAAGAAGTACCTGTGAATTTTACACTGACGACGTGAAAGGAAATTCGAAATTAGTACATACTAGCTAGTAGCAAGAGTTGGAAAAAGAAATATGGCAATTATCATGGCAGCGAGATCTTCAGTCAATGAGCTTCACTACATCTCCCGCCAGCTCCTGAGGGTACAAAGTAACCGATGCAATTGAACCGTCAGACTGACGGCTACTGAGGGTTTCTCGAAATCAATTCTATCGTCTTTAACTGGCTTCAGTATCTTTGTCAAGTGGTAGTTCCTGCAATGTGATCACTGACTCTATGTAGTATACAATCTCCTGGATACTGGGCTGCGAATGCCATTCTGGCTCTAGGGCTGGAATTAGTCTCGCAGGTCAGAATTTACGAGAGGGAAGCAAAGTTCGTTCCCTCATGTGAAGCTTGGATTCTGCTTCTTGTGCGTAGATCATAATAGTAGATCATCTGACTTGAAATATCAGGAGTCATGCATTATTGCATCCTGATTATGGCAAGAAGAGATGTAGGGTCTGCAAGTTCATCTACCTCAGATCCACTGGGCCGGACAGTAAAAAGCAAGTGTTCTCACTGAAGTAACTTCCTGAGAAATTTCCACTTTCTGCCTTTGGTCGATACGAACTTCATGAAGGCTCCGCTGCCTGCTCACCTCGTAGGCTTCATCGGGGCCTCATATCGATGTAAATTAACCAGGAGGAATCGTATCTGCAACGTTCCACAATGGTCCGACTCAACACATCGTAAGCAGGGGTTAAGAAAGTTGAACCGACGAAGATATGTCATTATTTTCTCTGCTGTTACCTACCATTGTATTCGGTTCCGAGTTGCAAGCTAGATGTCTGAAGCTTGATCCCTGCCATAACACACTATCTAGCTTTCAAGCGTACTTCTTCGATATTCCAAAATTCGCTCGGATCACACATTTGTTGAACTTTTGGCCGCCAGTGCAGGACCTTCTCTCGTAAAGGAAATTACTTCGTGGATCATGCGGTAAGAACGGGTTATGTTGCGTCAGGTAAGAATACGATGGTTATCTGGATACTAGTGGTATAATACTGAAGGCTGCTAGCTGGGTTGCACCGCATTGAATGAAACATACTTATTCCTCCTCACCTCAGCTATCGATGGCAAGTCCCATATCAGTGCAGCCCTAATCGACAGGAGATGGTTTTCAAACTGAGACTGCAGAAGACAAGGTGGCCTCAACAGACAGGAGGTAATCTTCAGACTGCAGACCGAAGGCCATGTAACTATACCGAGTCCGCAAACTTCCATGAGCATCTGCAAAACCTGTATGTTCGCCAGAGCAAGGGTACTGGCTGGAGAGCGCTCTCCAGCATCGAAAGCACCGAAAGCAAGATTTTCAACTTGCTTTCAGTGCTTTGGCTGCTGGGAAGCGCTCTCAGCTGCTCTCGGATGGTTAGCCGAAAATACATGTTTTGCAGATGCGAGCCCTTCAAATGGCATTGAATTTGCGTTTTATCTTCAACAATGTATCTGATGTTCCTTCCTCCGAAGCACACATCTGCAAAACCTGTATGTTCGCCAGAGCAAGGGTACTGGCTGGAGAGCGCTCTCCAGCATCGAAAGCACCGAAAGCAAGATTTTCAACTTGCTTTCAGTGCTTTGGCTGCTGGGAAGCGCTCTCAGCTGCTCTCGGATGGTTAGCCGAAAATACATGTTTTGCAGATGCAGAAGAAGTAAATAAACCACATTCTCTCACATCCCAGTGGCATGATACGAAGACATCCATCTCTCTCCATCATGTGCATTAACAGCAATACCTACCCCAAAATCTCTCTACGTCCTCACGCCATTCAGATTCCAGATACCTTCACATGCGAGAGCTCCTGAACACAGTTGAAGTGATTGTCAACTGCATCTGTCACTGAAGGGGAAGGACTTCCGTACATGAAGTGTGGTCACAAATTCTCAATCCATTCGAGGTGTCTTCAGCATTCACCGTCATATATCCAGATCCCTGTTTTGGTACTTCACGGAGGATAGTACTTCTCCGGTTCTCCTCTGACATAATGAAGTAAGTACTACGGTAAGAAACCGCTCTCTCCCAATGAGATGTACAAATTATACCAAACAACTTGGATATTCATTGGAAACAGTTAAAAGGCTCCATTTCCAGCAGGATCCTTCACAGGTACCCCACTTGCTCAGTGCTCACTAGCCATGCAACTCACCAACTTTGCTAGACTCGTCTCCCTCACTGCTTTAGCAGCCTCCGTGTATGCTGCTAGCGTCGGGACTTCCACCGGCGATATCGAAGTCACTGATGCCGCCGTATCTGGCTCTTACATCGATGTCGAGATGCTTGACCCCACTGCATCCAACGGCACCGTCAATGTCAAGGTCCCCCTTGCAGGCTTTAGCAAGGACCTCTATTCTTCTCTTGTTTCTGGCGCAGAGAATGCGCCCTCCAGCGCGGCTTGTATCCCCAAGGGTGAATTTTGTACTTGGGGTTACTGGGACTGCTGCGGCAGTGCAGGCTGCCTGTTGGTCGGCATTGTAAGTCAACTCACAGTATCGCATCAATATCTAGGACCTGATATATATATTGAAGGTGGGCGGGGTCTGCACCTAGCTACCAAACTCACAAAACTCTATGATTTTATTGATGATGCACAAGGTAGTGTGTTTCTCATTGGTATTTTGTACTAGACCCAACTCTTATTATTGCAAATGACTTTTACAGTGAAACATCAATCTAAATTTTCAAATTTTGACCCAATTATGAAGTTTTGTCATGTACAAATGTTTTTTTGTCGAGTCATGTTTTCTATATTTTGAGAATTGCAAAAAAAATAGTCTGTGTATCATGGAGTCTTCGAATGCAAGAGGTTGACCAGCAGTAGCCTCAGCAGTGGGACCCTTTTGAACTTCGGAGTAAGTCATTGGAAACATTGATTCAATACTATTCTATATGAAGGTAGCTATGGCCTTAGACTCGAACCAGTCTGCTGCTGAGAAGCGATATGCGGAATCACTGCTTCGCTGACACCTTTGAGCGCCAGTTTCCAAAGTGTCAACATCCGAAGCTACTGGCTCGAGTCTACTATGGCCTATAGTTAGTAGCTCAAGAGGGGACAATATGGTAATTGAATATTCGACCTTACTAGGTTTTATCGCCATTTGCTCGTGATGTCATTGCGACTCTATCCGCTAAGATATACCTCTGTGGTTTACCTGTAAGGATCGCGGACCCAGTGCGAGCGCGGGTCATACAGAGTATCCGAGTCGGATAATTGCGTCAATGGGCTAATGCGTCAGGATGGTTTGTTGCGACTGAGACAAGAGTTATAAGTACAGGCAAGTTTACCTCCCGGTGTATAGACTACTCCTTGAAGGAGTGCTTTGATGCAACAGTAATCATGAAGTATTGTGCAACGTCGGTGTATATACAAGTTGCAATGAACAACGTGAGAAATATTTCTGTTTCTGCCCTTCTTCTACGACTCACCACCTTCATGTTCCTGTAAAGTTCCATATTTGGATCTTGGTGAAACGCATACATCCATGTCAAGAGATCAGGAGGGGGATCCTGGACATACTCGCTAGCTGTGTGGTCGAACTCAACAGGTTTAGGTTGCGAATCCGATCTGGCCAGGCAGGGTCTTTTGGGCACCCCACGATGCACTCATGAGACCTACCCAATGCACACCAAGCTCGCTCTAGCCCTTTCACACCCAAGCGCCTGACCTCATGCTTTCAACTTTGTAATGGGCCCACCCAAAACCCACCGAGTGAAGCTGAATATAAGCAATGAACCTGCCCTTCCCGTCGCTTAGCAAAACACTTCCATGTCGCAACTAGTCCTATACCGAGCATATTCCGACTGTTCCGGCTCCTCCTTCAAGAGAAAGACAGGATTTGTGGCTGGAGGTTCCAAAATATCTTTTGATCCCAACTCTAGTCCAGGCGATGCAGCAAACATTCTCTCCAATCATCTCAACTGGAACAACGTACACATTCCCTCCCCGCTCATATCTACTACTATGTCTCGGTCGAAAGCCAATGCCAAAGCTAAAGTAATCTCTTCTCGTCATCGCCGCACCGTGTACATTGCAAAAATCATTGTTGAGCGCGATCAGGTGCATCATGTGTGCACGTTGCACAAGCGATTGGGATTAGGGAAAGTTCCCCGTCACTGGAGGGACGACGAGGAATATGTTTTTGTTCATCGTATACCCCTATCGTGCATCGTAGAAGTTGGTGAGTCTTGATTCCACGCCGTGTCACTGTGACCTGGTTATTGTATGACGCTGCTTGCTTCAGTGCAATGGACTGGAAAAGCTCTTCCACGCAAAGAGAATTACATTTGGGAAAACCCTGCGAAGACGCAAAGGCCTGCAGAGCAGCCTCCGAGCCCTGTCCTATCCTACTCCGCCATCTCGGGGGACCTATGGGATGACCCATATAATGAACAAGAGAAGTGTGAAGAGTCCCTCAACCACTGGTAGTTTTGGAGCATAAAGTCGGTAGCGGAGTGTGTTTCATCTCTTCTTGAGTATTAGCGTTTACCGCTTTAGCACTTTGTACATGTACTACTATTTGTATATTATATTGGAAAGAGTACAACTCGATATGTGTAGTAATTAGTTGATCTTTGTTGATTAGTATTTTTTGCCTGTTCTGAACCTATTACTATGCTTACCATGCGCCCTTTAATACGACAAATCCCCTACACCTCAACCTTCTGTGCTGTTAACTACTTTGTTCATTGACCGTGACCTTAGCCCTGTAGCCCTAACAACGAGAGCTCACTCCTGCCCTTGCCTGTAGTGTCTACAGCTATCTAAAACAATCTTTGTCGAACCAGGGAAGCGAAACGATTCCCGTCTAGTCATCCTCGTGAACCTGGTCAGTGAGTTTCTTTCGTTTCCTTGTCTTCGGTGGTAATTGCTGAGTCAATACATGATACAGGATATATGCAGAGATTATTGTTCTTATGGTTACATGTGGACCACCCAGCGCTCCCGAACCATCTTTGCTTCTTGTTTTTCGCCATAGAATCCAGTTTTCTCCAGACACGTCTACGATTCCTGTGCTGTCACTCAATCGTGACCTAATGGCGATCGCGAGGCCATTGTCTGAACCACAGATCTATGTATTCAATTACCTACTCGATGAATATGAACCCTCTGTGCTTCAAGGAACATTCGATTTCAGTGTAAGTTATTCGTTCACCATTTCTCATCGCTCTGATTTGTACTAAGATATAGGCAGACGTCCGTAACAAAGACCATGGTTACTTATCTTCCTCATTGAACGTCAATTCGAAACGCATCCCTACCGTTGTCCAAATATACAAATGACCTGACCTGGAGGACCACAAAGTCAGAAACTCCTGGTTCAGCATGTAATACTCCTTCCAATATCGATAATCTTGGTGCTCATAGCGCTTTCATCGGTGGACAGACGCTTTCTGTTATTCATCGTTTTCGCTTGACGAGTTCATGGCAGAGTCTCTGGATGTTCAGATGTACGGTCGAAGCAGCTGGAATTGTATCAGTTCCTTATGCTTAAAAAATATGTTCTGAAATGAGCTTCAATGCTCCTCGTATGTATGTGTATACAGTTAATGCTTAATGTTACTTGGTTTAAGAATACATGCCTTTGTGGGCTAAGCCCCAATGTTAACTGGATTGCTTGCATCCTTTTCCTCCGGCTCTCCAAATATGTTGATGTCCCATCTCGGTTGGTAATTATATGGAATGTTGAATCTAGCAAATGCAGGGGTCACCAAAGACAATCGATATACCAACCAAGAAGCACATACCTCGTGTGGTTTCCCTTACCAACAGCAGAGATTGCCTCATACTCCTCCTTGGTCAAAGTGACCTGCTGGAAATTGGACTTGATCCTCTCTTCCTGGACGGACTTGGGGATTACAGAGTAGCCACGGTATGCACCCCAGGCGATGAGGATCTGAGCAGGAGTCGCGTTCTTTGCCTTTGCGATCTCGACAATGGCTGGGTAGTCTGTGAGTTTGGGTTTTCCCACCACTGTGATGCAATAACAATAAGTCAGTTTGAATACTGATTACTTGTATATGGAATCTAGTGCTCTGATAACTCACAGTTGTTTCCAAGAGGACTGTAAGCCGTGACGTGGATGCCCTTCTCTTTGCAGAAAGCAAGGAGGTCATCTTGAGGAAGGAGAGGGTGTGCTTCAATTTGGTTTACAGCCTAGAATTCAGATAAATGACGACGTCAATCATCAATTATGACGCGATTCACCCACGCGCAAACGCGAAGAAAAGTCTTACCGGAACTACACCGGTGGCCTTGATGAGAGCCTCGATTTGAGGAATGGTAAAGTTGGAAACACCGATGGCGCGAACCTGCGCAGATGTGACGAGAAAAAAATCAAGTTATCAGTACATATATGCTTATGAGAAGCAGTCCAAACAAATGGGAAAAAAGTGCATACTTTTGACTTGGGTAATGCGATCATGGCTTTCCATGTGTCTACCAGCGTTGTCTTGAGGTCTAGCTCGACTTCGTTCTCTTTGGAAGTATGAGGTGGAAACAAGCCTTTTCCAGGAACAAACGCGACTGGCCAATGGATCACTGTAATGATATGATATCAAGATCTGAAGATTGACTAGATGAGAGTATAAAAGGGAACGTCTCAACGCACAGTACAAATCAAGATAATCGACCCCCAACTGGCTCAATGTCTGATCCAACTCTTTCTCAGCCTCGGCCGGTTGATGAGAGGAGTTCCAGAGCTTGGATGTCATGAAAAGCTCCTCTCGTTTGACGACGGAAGGAATGACTTTCTTCAACGCAGCACCGACTTCGTCTTGGTTTTCGTAGACCATGGCAAGATCGAGATGTCTATAGCCGTTCTTGACAGCAATTTCGACCTAGACAATGCATCTTTAATACTCGAGTACGTTTTGATATCATACATCCATCGAACCGATCGATTAACGACGCGTTCTTCGTCGCGTCGTACATCCTAGAACAAATAAAACTCACAGCATTTTCAACTTCCTTGGGCTTGGACAACCAAGTTCCCAGCCCAATCTGGCGGAGAGATGCACCAGTGCTTAGGGTAATATTCTGTGCGAGAGACATGATGGGATGAGAAAGAAAGGATGCAACGAAGGTCTTGGAAGATAAGTTGTTTTCTTATATCGTCAAAACATCGGACCGGATCACGGACCGTAAGAGCGGACCAATAATCTTGCCGGATTTTTTCCGAAACGTGAAGGATTGTTTCGCAAAAAAAAATACGACATACTTATGTATCGTTACAATATTATCGAAACTTGTGTCAATTGACAATGCCATTTCGAAGATATCAGATAACTGTTCACCCTCTTCCTCTCAGCATGCCTTCCGAGAAAAGATATACGTACTCAAACTCGTCGCGCTCAACGGCAACTCCCAGTTCTCACCACTTCCCGTCGCCGGTGAAATTGTAGCAAAGTCCTCCGAGGCTGAAGTACGGAAGCCGGTCGTGCCGCATACGGTTTGGGGGAAAGTGAGGGAGAGCGTGGAGGTGGTAGTGCTGGGGTTCATAGCGATGACGCTGAATGTGGTTGAGTTAGAGACGACGAGGGTGTGGGTGTTCGCGTCAGAGCCTGTGAGGGGGAGGCGTTGTGTTCCGGCTGGAGGGGAATAAAGATGAAAAGGCAGAAGGATGAGGGTGATTAAATGAATAATTGTATATTCGGGGAACAGTTCTCTCACGTTTGACAAAATTACCGAAATGTTTATACGTCCAGAAATGCTTGACGAGGTCTGTCGAAGACCGTTAGTTTAAGCTAAAAGCAATCAACAAAGTTCCGTACAAAGCTCAAAATTTCCATTTGTAGCGTAATCTGGATCGTAGTAAATCATCCCGTCCTACGATAGCCATATTTCTGTTCAAAAAACGAAGCTGATCAAAAGGTATGTCGATGAGCCTACCGTCCACCCGTTTGAATTGGCTGTTGTGACACAGGTGGAACTAGTTAGAGGTTCACACCCGATTTCTAGGCACAGAAGGAAGAAATGTAGATTTTCAGTTCATGCTTTGCCAAAATATTGATCAAGAAAATTTTAGTGTATGCCACCTACCATTCGAAACCAAGGTCCAGAACTAGGATCAAATTGATATGATTAGGGTAGGTAAACGGAAAAATGAAGGAGCGGGTCGTACATCATAATGGGCTTCCCCTCCTACCACAAAACTCTGGAAAACCAATCCCGCGAACATCAATGCGTTGTTGATACTGTAGATAGAAGATCGTCAAGTTACTCCTTTCGAATTCATGGTGATTGAACAACGCACGTAGGATCGAATCCTTGAGAATACCCTCTTCCCGTTCCAGCAGGTGTACCCAGCGAACAGCATATTTCCGACATCCAGGTAGTTTTGCCGTTAGAGGCAGCATGCGCTGCGTTGACATATGCGAGATAATTGGCGTCCGAGGGGAAGTCATATGCGTGGTGTACAAGATGTGCCACCTATTTTGAACGTTCATTCAGTTAACAGGTCAAATAATATCAGGGAAGAACCCCATCTTGTGCAAGACTTGTACGGAACCGTACACAGGGATCATATACAAAATCGCAGTGCTTACCATATCCACTACCTCAGGCAACCAGGCTGAGTACTCCGTAGGAGCAACAGCAGTTGAAGAGGTTTCATCAGCGAGAATCCCAATAGCACTGCTCAGTCCTCTGGAGTTTAGCTCGTTCCAGAGGCTGCTGACTACTTCTGATCTCCTGGAGATATAGAAGCACCATCAGAGAAAATATGATAGGACCAGGAGTCAGAGTCGAAACGTACTGGCTAGGTTCAACAAGCATCCCCTCCTGCCCACAAGGAACAGGTCCAAAGGTACTATCAGGCTCGTTCATAGCGGATATATAACTAATGTTGATTCCTGCATCCCGCCAGTGCTCCGCGACGTCAACGATGTACGTGGCGTATGCTGTTCCACTACCTAATCGCCAATCAATCAACGATTCGCGGAGTTTTCCGATAGGAAGAAAGGAAAACGTACCACTAACAAACTGACCTCCACAACTGTCCCCATTCGAAGTCAAAGGGGCTGGGGCAGTATTGAGGAACATCGTAATCCCCGGCACACCGAAATCCGAGGCTTGCTGAAGAAAAAACGTTCCTTGGGGATCTGCACTGAAATTGTACACCCCAGGAGAAACATAAGGTGTTTGTGGTGCACGGACTGGGTTGGAGACGCCGACACCGCCGCCGCCGAGGTTGTAGCGGTAGCTGGAGATACCAAGACCGGAGTCGGAGAAGAGGAGGGAAGAGAGATTTTGTCGGACGGATGAGGGAAAGTTGAAAAGATCGTGAGGCCACCAAGCGCCGGAACCGCCGATTCCGAGGAAAGTTTGGGCAGGGGTTGAGGAGACTGTGGCCGAGTGGACTGTGGTAACAGGGAAAGATAGAAACATGAAAGCTGCGGTTAGTACGTAGGGGAGCAACATTTTCAATGGGAGCTTGAATACTAACTAGTGATATGTTCTAGTGTTTATATATCCTGATTTCCGGGCTTTTCCCAAAAACATACTTCTATCGATTCGGGAACAGTCACTGGAACTTAAGGACAATGTGATGGAAGTCGAAGAACTGAAATAAACGGTCCGACCATGGAAAAAATACACATTGTACTCCATACGGAATTTGAAGCAACTGTCCGAGTTGTGTCCGAGTGTGATTTTTGATTTCAGGAACTAATGCATCAGGCGACCTACTCAGAAGATCCAGAAAGTTTGATTTGAACCTTCCCTCCTGTCTATGAGTAGATAAATCCTGGAAGAATTGGAGAGTATGTTTATTTATCAGGGAAGTCGGGCAAAGCTGTGAATCTGCTCCACGTGGTCAAACGCGATACACGTTTTCCCAAAATCCTACCTCCGTCTTCGCATGGACTTTCTCTCTCAAACTTATGTTGCTCTTCGAGGCCCAACCGGAGCACCACAAACTGCCTCGGATACCATAGGGAGACTCAGCGATAGACTTCAACCTGCCACCCTTCTCGCTGACAGACGAGCAGCTGTACTTGCACTAAAAGGCCTTTCACGAGATTGTAAACAAGATATAGGGAGTTTGGCACTTCCAGGGTTAATCCAAGTCCTCTATAACGATGCAGAGGTGGATCCAGATATTGGGAAAGCTGTTTTAGAGACATTGAATATCCTTTGCGATGTCGAAGACAACCAGAAGGAACTTGGATTCAGACATACGGATATAGTATTGGTAACTGAGCAGCCTGTACATTCCTTATTCGCTCTCTTGGGTGAAAACAACTTTTACACGCGATATGGATCACTGCAGCTTTTGTCAACATTGCTGCATAATCGCAGGCAAGTTGTACAGAGTTATTTTCTGACAGCACCTACTGGTCCCGCGAGTGTTATTTCTTCCTTGGAAGATAAACGGGAGATTGTAAGGAATGGTGCGTTTTGATTATCTGCCTTTTTACCTCGTTAATGCTTTCGAACAGAGGCTATTTCAATGGTCCAATTACTCGTTTCACAGAGCGCCGACATCCAAAAAGTTCTGGCTTTCGAAGGCGCTTTTGAGAAACTGTTTAATATCATTAAAGGAGAGGGGGGAGTTGAGGGAGGCGCTGTTGCTCATGAAGCTCTCTTGTGTGTCGATGGTCTACTTCGCTTCAATTCCTCAAATCAAGTACATGAACATATTACCTCAAATTCAGATCCACACTAACATCCAAACACAGAGCTACTTTCGAGAAACCGGTCTTCCACCACTCCTTCTGTCTCTCCTACTCTTCCCACCAAATTTACCGCCAGACGCATCTGCACCCCAAGAGTTCGCATTGCAATTCTGGGACGAACAGAAATTGAAAAACGCAAAATCAGTCGTGGCGATTATCGGTTTGCTTGTTGGATCAAAGGGTTACGGGGTATGGCTCTCTATTCATCCGTGATATAATCTTAACTCGACTCAGGATTCCCCCTTATTCACCCGTTGCCTAATCGAGCTCTCCCTTGCCTCAAACGCACCAACAGCACTCAAAACTCAAGCTCTCCATCTCCTTCCCGCGAATCTCAACTTTCCCCTCCCGGAACTGATCATCACACCGTACATGCCCGTACCAGAAACCAACGGTGAAGAATGGGATCGCTTAGAAGCGGCATCGGCGCTAGATGTCCTGGTTGAGCTTGGGTTGAATGGTGAATATAACGGGATGGACAGTGCCAGGAGGTCTATGATCGGGTTGGAGTTGAGGACGGCTGCAGTGGGTGTTTTCGAAGTATGCGTCGTTTGCTTCCATTGTCATTTTTCTATGGCTAGCTAACGGTTGACCTCCACTCAGAATTTTGTAAGAAAGGAGGAAACAAAATACGCCATTGTATCGGCAATGCTTGCTTCCGAAGGGAACGGTTCGTTCCTCCTTCGCTTACCTACTTACTCAATGCTCACTCTCTCGACAGATCCATCAAAGTTACCCCCAACACCTCTTCTCCAAGCTCTAGCAATGTCTCCCGAATCATCCACTCCAATCGATCACGTCCTGGTATCTTCTATTCATTTCTCCAGTCTTCTCTTCTCCCATCTACTCCGCTCGTCACCACGTTGCAAAGCTCTGGCGCGATCTATCAAGCCCCAAACCCCACAAACTTCCGCCCACCATCCATCTGATGGCGGTGGTCAGTTCTTCGTACCTGCTGACGGCCCTGCTCCCGCGCCCGAACCAGAGCCCGCAACAGGGGCAGAGGAGGATGACGACGACCCACAAACCCTCATCCAAATCCTCGCAGAAAATCTATCTCTAGCTTTTCTATCCAGATCCCGAACAGACACATCTGATATGGAATCGAGAGAATGGGAACGGCTAATCGTTGGTTATCTCGCTCTGCTATCGCAGTGGTTATGGGAGGATCCGGCTGCTGTTAGGGATTTTTTGAATTCGGGTGGGTTGGGAATAGTGAGTCCGAGCCTCCATGAAACATCCACTGTGCATTGGAATGATTGGACAATTGGTTTTTTACAGCTCGTGGAACCGATAAATCAAGTTTCCGAGACGGATTTCCTCATCTCAAGTCTTTGTGTATTCCTGCTTGGGATCTTGTATGAATACAACCGTGAACCTGGGGAGATTACCCGGTATGGTTATGTACTCGTAACGAGATCTTACTGTGGCTAAACCCCCGCGTATCAATTTGTTCCATCCACAGAGCAACAATCAACCCCATTCTCAACCGTCTAGGCGTCGATACACTCCTCGGGCGTATGTCCCGGCTACGTGAAGACGACCGGTTCAAGAATGTTAGCCCGGAAACGCTTGTGCAGCACTATCCTGGTTCTGGGCCGCAAACTATCGTTCCAGAAGGAGAAGTATGGTTCGACTGGGCGTTTGTTGATTTTTGGAAGTCGAATTATTGTAAGTTATGATCATATCTTCGATGTGTAATACTCAACCTCGTGCGACTTGGTGTTGTAGATACCATCCAAAGAGGGCTTTCTACGGATCCCAATCAACTAGCTTCAGCATCGGGTATGTTTTTCCATACAACTCGTTCTCGTTTGGATATCTCATGCTATTGATGCGCAGGACCTAGCGCGGAAACCGCTATGCTCATCGCTTCTCTTCAAGACACGCTTCGTAGTCAATCTCAGGAAATAGAAGATCTTCGGAAACAATTGCAGCAGCAGCAGCAGCAACAAAAACCTGTAGCAAACGAAGATGAGGTACCCCCTCTCCCTCTCCATTCCTCTCTCTCTCTCTCTAAAGTTCTTACACAGATATCAGCCCTCAAATCCCAAGTATCTTCACTCAAACTCGCTCTTCAAGCCTCGGACGAAAAACAGAAAGAGATGGAGAGAGAACGGAAAGAAGCGGAGAAGGAACAGGAGGATTTGTTGGTTCTCCTTGATGAGGTTACTGCGAAGAGGAAACGAGACAAGGGGAAGATGCGGGAAGCTGGGTTGGGTGCGGAGGTGTCGGAGGATGAGGTGGACGAAGAGGACGGAGAGGATGGGGATGATTAGGGTTGACACGGAGATGTAGGATGGTCGATAAATGGCTTCAATGTCGAATCATTGGTATCTTAAGAAGGAAGGATTCACAAGCGTCGTTCCTGTCTCGTTGAACTGAAGGTCAAAGGAGAAGAATCGGACTTTCGGCACGTTGCTGCTACTGGACCTCATTACTCGTGAGGTATTGATCATTTGAAGTTATTGTATTCTTATATCAAGCACCATTAAACATTTAACTGTATATACACACAACGGTGTTACTTATGTATGATTGATAAAGCATAAAGGAATTGATACAATATCTATCGGTATTCCACACGAATAAGAGTCCAAGATAACTATCCATGATAACCCTTGCCGCGTGTCTCTGATATGATTGTAGAAAGGACTTGGTATGAAGTACTTCAGAATAAAGAGATTTGGTCCGCGCGCGAAGGATGAGGAAGGAAACTGAGAAGTAGGGGAAAGATAGTGAGACCTCTGGTGAGCTATATATGTTAGTTTATATGTTTTATGAGAGGGCGGAAAAGGTTTTGGAAAAGTTAGGGAAGAGTCTCACACAAGCCGTCATACGTACGGTACAGTTAAGGCGCTCGTGCAGAATGCATTTCCTCCAGTGGACTCAGATCATCTGCATGGTTTGTACTTCCATACTATATAGCAGCTGAACGGTGACGACTTGGTCGTTCTCCCCGAAGTAAATAAACACTCCATAAAAAGGGGGAAAAGGACAAGCCAAAGATCGTGCGCCGGGGGGCCCTTGCAACGAGCATCGCTCCTCGGAAACAGGTAAGGGCTGCGTAAGGGTGCCTGCAAATTTTGGACTCTCACATTGATGACGCCACGTTTAGAAACAAGGACCTCGAGCCCATTGATAAAATAAGGTATACATATATACATTTACAAAGAGGTTGCAAACTCCAAATTGAGAGTAGAATATAAAAGAATGTCATGAAGTTGGAACATCGCAAATAAGTTGCTTGATAGGATAGATGAAACGAGAGAGGGTTAGTAGGGCTACAAAGCTCACATATGCTACAGAAGGGGCGGGAATGAGAAAGTTCAACTACGGGCTGCAAAAGGTGCATCACCAACGAGGATGGCCGGGCGGGAACCGCTTGTTCATTTGCTCCCAGTCACCACCAAAGTGCAAGGAGCACATTGCTTCCCGCCATAACTGCTCCCTCTCTCGATCTTCGTCCGAAAGGGGGCGTTCGACCTGCTGAGTTACAAAAATTGCCAGAGATTCACCAGCTGGGGGGTGGAGTGAGCTCTTGCCTCTTGAGCCCAATGTATCAATATGTTCATCAGACACACAGGTTAATGAACGCAGAATAGCTCGAGAACTTTTAGGCGAAACAGCACGGGAGGTCGGAGGCGTGAAAAGGGGAGTTGTCGGTTTTGACGACCCAGTCTTCCGAGCAACGGGGTGGATAATAGTTCGAGTGGTTACTGTGTGGCCTGTCCTCCAACTGCAAGCCAGTCTTGAAGCCTCAGGCTCCTTGGGCGGCCTTTGTTCAGCGAACCGAATCGATGACGCGGCGTCACTGATACTTTCCGCCACCTCAGAACGGTCAGGAGAAAATGAGTAACCAGAAGGAGAATCCGAAGCAGAGCCGTAGGATGACCCGGAATCGCTATCGTCGCGGTTCTCGAGAGTGTCAGGGTTCGGTCCGGTTGTGACGCATTCAGATTCAAAAGGCTCCGGTGACTGAAAGGTCCAGTACTATTAAAGGGACGGGAGATAGATAGGAAGATGCGCAACGTACAGAAGTCCTTGATCGAGGGTCGCACCTCTGAGCATCCAACATCTTCATACGTTCAGCCTCAAGCAGCAGGCGTTCAATAACTGCCTCTGGGTCGATCACGGAAGTCAAAGTGGCTTGTGAGTTGGGTGACTGTACGACAGGAATGATTCAAAAACCAGACCTGAGTATGACATGAAATAGGCAGATACCTTGCTACCGTTTGTGCTGAAAGATTTGCTGGTGCGTTTGGAATGGTGGTAACGCTGTGCATCCATGAGGCTATCGCGCGAGGTCTCAATTTTAAGGAAATGGGAAGGTTCCGGGTCCAACGGATCTTGGGTGAGGCTGATCACAGGTGTTTCAGGCAAAGACTAGCATGATACGGAGAGGTAAACGTTCATTCAGGTTTAGCTAAGGATAAAGTTACAGCTTACCCTGCGTCTGGAAATCTCAAATCGCTGAGCGTTCATGATGTCGAATCGGGTTGCTTCGTTCAAAGACATTTCAGGTGTGGAATGATCTCGTAGATGTAATGAAGAGGGCGTGGTTTTAGAGATGCTGGTGAGAGCGCAGAGAGCAGTGCAGAATCTTTACGAGGGCAGTCCCTTCTTATACCAAATTCCAATGAACGTCAGGGGCGCAGCTAGGTCAACGTTGCGTCTACGTGAATTTCCTAAACGAGAGAAGCATGAACCGTTAGCCACGCATGGCTTGGACCATTACATGCCACATCTGTTATAGATCGCGGCCAAAAGGGACAGACACTCTATTGTTGCCTGAATAGGAAGTCCGCGAAACCATGCCGGTCACAGCGCCTGTGTGGCTAGTGTGGATGCAACAGTAGGCAACAGTCGGTAGTCGGAAAAGACAATGCATACTTTGACGCTGGTCAATCTCGGTCAATGAGCAGCTCTGTGTGGCTGCGTTGGAGTTGCACGGCCTGGTGGGTACGTCAAAGCGGCTCATACAGAATTCCTATTAAGTTGAGCGTTCGCACCATGAACCAGCCATCCCTTATCATCTTGTTACCCAAATCCGATCCACTTGTATTGGGGTAAGAAGATGTCATCCCAACAGCAATTCACCACCGCCTCAAGCCCGGAAATTCGAATCACCACGGTAAGTCGCGCCATTTGTGGAGTCCCCCCTTAAATTTTCCTTATTCACCTCGTAACAGGCGACTCACTTCCATCCAGCAATGTCCCCGACATCGTTGAAGTCCAAAGACCTTCAGGAGTCTGACGTGATGATTTGCCGTGCACAACGAGTACCTCTCCAAGCCGCTGTCGGAAAATTAGTGTCCTCGATTCAGGTGAGCACAGAACGTTTTGGGGAAGCCAAAACTAAACATTACTTTTCGAAGCCTCCATACCACAGAGGTCAACAGACCCCAAACAGACCGTGATGATTTGCTTGTCCGGCTGCATTTCTTGTCGAATTCTACGTGTATCTGTATGTTGGAGTCGGGAGTTCTGTAACAATAGCAATTCCGCCTCAATTATGAGATTAGTCCCTAAGAGAATTGCAAGCACAACGAAGACGAATCCCGATGGTAAAAGCGCGTTTATAGGTCAACTCGACCTCGGTAGGACGGTCGTCAGCGTTCGCATTCCATGCGTATCATTTAGGTTGTGTTACTATCATGTTATTCTGAAACAATTATCCCATTGTCTACATTACTGCCAGATTGACGTCAAAGAAAAAATCTGTCAAAAATGAGGCACACCTTGAACAGAAATGTTTGTAGAGAGGTTCTCCAACGAGCTCGTCGCCTCTGAATGAGGTTCTAATCATAACTTATGATTCGTTGCTAGTGTAGAGGCGAATTCGTGCATGACCTCCAGAAAGCAAATGAAATCTTCACTCTGTACGACACAGAGTAAGGGGGTGAGATTGAGCACGTCGGTCCGAGTGATTACTGTAATATTGGTAAATGTACAACAAAGGACACAATGAATGTGTGTAGATGAATTCTTGAACAGCGTCTACAACGGATTCAAGTTTTTGACAAACTGTTACGAAGAAATTGTCAACGGATGAGTTCGCATGGCAAAGTAAGAGTGGCGCGCCTTCACAAGGACAAGGGAACTGCTCTCTGGCAAACTCATTGGACTTTGTTGAACCTGGCAAGTTTGAAGTAGGTTTGAGTTGTGTTAACCGTCCAGCGCCTTTCAGCGCTTACAAGTAGCCAACAGGCGCCTAAAGCTGGTATCAACATTCAGCAACATTCTCCTGCAAAGTTCAAGTTCTCTAACCTGAGAACCGCGCGCGTGCGTGCCAAACGGCCAGCTGTGCAACACAGATATTGTCGCAATAATACTATCTATCCATCTATCATTGCTCTATCGGTGTATCACGATGTGATAGATATGTATAGTATATTCGTCTCAAGTGCAAAATCAAGAGCACCGATGTTAGCTGGCGGGGACTGCTCCACCTTTCACGAAAGCTCAATGACGAACCCGCTAATTTCTGATTTCAGAGTATATTCCAGGGTTCCGGGTTCCAGGCATATCCTTCCTATTTCACAGCTGGTTATCTCCTTCACGACAAGCAAGCATTACAGTTACTGTACGGTTTTACTCGGAGGCCGTACAATGCTAGTACTGCGCATTCGGTATCATAGATCTTGCTGCTTTCTCATGACATACAGCCTACCTCTTAGTGTCTTCAAAGTGGGATGTATTTGTACACTGCTGCCTGGACCATCCTTGCTGCAGCGTTACCAACTGATGCTACCCCCTGCTGATCAGACAACGGTCCTGGATACCGTACGCTGGATGAATTTGATGTGCGGGAGGGAAAGCAGCTAGAATAAATTCTGGCCTTCCACCGACTCATCTCGACTAACAGTGTAGCATCTTGGCAGTTGAATGGGGACCTGGATCGCAGTTCCATGCGATCCAGAATTTCTTGAAACTTTCGGACGCTATAAAGTGAATCTAGAAAAAGTTCATACACCCACAGACGCCCCATATTTCTTTCGCTACTAGAGCAGTGCTCGCCTTTACCTCTTCCTTACAAGTTCATCGCTTTACTATGATTTCTTCACAAACTGAACTCTCATTTCCGTCCACCGTGTATAACATGGGCCAGCAGGACCTGAACCGAACATGCAATGCAGGTAACAAAGGTATCACTTCTAAAAATCCTGGTCTTTTCCTTTCTGTTCCTGAGAATCCTATGAAGGTAAATCGCAAATGGCTTCTGAAAGTGGTGAACGTTCTGATGTCCACATACAGTACCAGGTCTCCGTCGAGCTTGGTTCACCTTTTACTGCGAACAAATTCCTCAATTTCCATTCCGATTCCATGTTCGACAGAAGAATCGACATAAGGACTACCTTCCCTCTCAACTTTTCCTCTTCACTGTATGATTCTCCTGAATCAGATACGAATTCCCAACTTGACGACTCGGAGGAGGATATAACTGAAGATGTGAATGAGGACACACAGTGCATCTATATTCCTTCAACGAGTCCTTTCTACCATCCTCCTCCCAAAGCACGCCCATTTGCTTCTTCCTCTTCCAACGTTTCATTTTCCTGCGATGCACTTGCTGAGGATGGATCATTTCAAAAACAACCAGTGACATCATTCTGCGAGTCTCTGTCTCAGGCTTCTGATGAGTGGAGTGAAGATGAAGAATCGAAAAACGCAGTGTGCCTTCACCAGAAACATGATCAAGATCTGAGATTTTCTCCGGTGGAAATCTTTGAAGAGAATCGCTTCGGTCCCGCGAACCCAGTCGCGATATACTTGAAAGTATCAGAAATAGCATCTTTCAAGCCACTTCCGGATGTTCCAAGAGGGATCGAATTCGAGTATGATTATGAGGAATATGATTCCGAATCATTGTGCAGCAGCAGTGATATGGAAGAGGAGAGCAAAGAGGTGGGCATGCCAAGTTATCATTACCTTGAAACGATGCTGATGTAAAAATGTGCTTGTATATCAAAGGGCCCAGTTTGCCCAATCGATGCAGCGCCGCCGTTGGACCGACACTTGGTGGCACCGTTTGAAGATTACGGATGTCGTAGTCTTCGCGCCAGTATCGTTCCGAAGACATCATTTTGCGGCCTCTTTTAAATTTCTGGCGTATTTATTTCGTATTAATCCCTGCATCACTTTCCGAGTCAAACATTTGTACACTGTTATCACCAAGCATAAAGGCATTATTATTATTATTTACTCGTACTGTAATTGATTCAGTAGGAAGGCATTAGGAAGGTAGATATGACTAGGCAGATCGTAGTTCGTCAATCGGCAAATGTCAAAACGCTCCTCACTAGGTCAGAAATCGCCTCTTTGTGACGATTCAGGTTCGACCTATAGCGAATTTGGTTGCGAATCTGGTTTATCGTGACCACCATATCGACGCCAAGTTTGCGTCCCTCCTCCAGTGTTAACGGTTCATCACGGACACATAATTCCATGTACTCCGGGAGCAGCCACTGTGATACACCATATTGATGCCCTAACATAACAAGGTCTGCGGAGGAACCAATCGAAGAGAGTTGCTTTATAGCAAGATTTCGAATAGAGCTGAAGTCCCAATGCGTCGTCAATTTTAGAACGGAGATCCACTCTTCGAGAGTTGAGAACTCGTAGGAATTCGTAAAATCCCTCAAGATATGAAGTCGGTGGTGTCACAGTTTGAGAGGAAGAGATAAGGCTTACTTGGGGTACATCAGTGACAATAAACGGTCAAAATCCCGACATTCGAAGCCGCCCAGCTGTATTGGCTTATCTTCATCTTCTCCTTCTGGCCGCTCTCCTATCGGCGTAGGAAGTGAGAACATAACTTCAAAAACCGGTGAATCACGCTGGAAAAAATATCTGTGGATCCGATATAGAGTGTTTTCTACCTAGTATAGCTCCGGTATTAAGATGAGCATGAGAGCAATTATGAGCAAGGACTCACTCTGAATACCACGTTTCCATCG
This sequence comes from Lentinula edodes, assembly GCF_021015755.1. NCBI lineage: Eukaryota > Fungi > Basidiomycota > Agaricomycetes > Agaricales > Omphalotaceae > Lentinula > Lentinula edodes. The sequence goes on from NW_025764340.1 coordinate 92,721, forward strand.
GCAAAATAGAACCTGGAGTGTTTCTTGGAGATGGAAAAGGATTCAAGACTGACCCTCTTGAATTCACCGTTGGCTGTCATTTGTAAAGGATTGCAAGCCCCTGAAGTACTCCTTTTGAAGAAACTAAATTAGAAGATAGATAGGAATGTTCGCACTTCGAGCCTGAGAGCTTTACATGAATCCTACACGACAGTCAAACACATAACTTGTTCCTTGAGGGCATCATAAGACATGGAATTATATGGTGAGGTAGTGGGGAAAGTTGCAATATACAAACGGTACGTTAATGGGAGGATGAATGGTCACTTATCAGTTCAGACCGGATATAATCACACTTCATACTTCACGCTGCAATTTTACTCGGAACTAAGCTTCTTCCTCCTCGCCTTCATCCTCTTCGAAGAAATCGTCCTTCCCATCATCCATGTCCCCAAGGATCTCCTTCTCCTTGAACTTAGTTTGAAACTTCTCACCCCAATCTGTTTGTTTCGCGTTGCGCCGCGAGTGTTGAGTGTCCTCTGGAGTTGTGGGTAGTATTCCAGCTGCCATCTGATCTCGTATCCATGTTTTAACTTCGTCGCGTGCTTGGTCAGTTTCTATGGAGGGCGAATCGGACATTGGTATCAGGTTATTCCGAACTTCTGGGGGGAAGAGAGAAATGTATTTCTTTGTTTTGGGATAATGCTATGGGTAGGGGTTTAGACGGATAGCAAGATCAGATCAAGCAACCACCCACATTGATGTAATTTAGATCTACTCTATGTTCGTGAAGTTCTGTCTGTAGAACTCCCTGACCTGATGAATCTGCCTCAGAAAGCTTTCGTTTGGTCTGGTTGATTTTGCGAACGATCTTTTGTCGCTCTAAATGATGACCTGTTTCAATAAAGTATCTAATTGGGATGAAGCAGAAAGGCCACACCGAAAAATTTGATTTTGTGATATCGTGTAGAAAGTGCTCGTTCTTTGCGACCCAGTTCCGCTTTCGCTAGATCAGCCTCCAAGGACTTGAGTTTTCGTTCAGAGGTGACACGGACATCTGCCGCTAGTTTGTCCTGGATCCCATTCGGATTACAGGGTAGATTGATTTATGTACTGTTAGACCCACCCTTGCCAGCAGTCTTTTCGTCTGTCTAATTGCGGATTTGATCTTTTGTACGCCAGGTAAGACAGACGGTTCAGCATCAGATAATGGTCGTTTGTTTTTTCGTATTGATTGGCCGGCTTGGGGTTGTGGTGAGAAAGTTTTCCCAGAGCTTGACTTCTCTGTGCGCACTGGAGCCATGTTTCCAGAGTGAGCGGAGGGAAGAAGGTAAAGGAATTGAAATCATGTGTTTGCATAATTACCGGCGGCAAGCCACGTTTCGAGAAATTGAATTGTTCGGAACGTCCTTCGTTTTTCTCCATCAACCTATATGCGAAATCTCTCTCTCAGCTCTGTTGATGCCACCTCGTTGGCTGAAGGCGGTATCTGTAGTACAGCCGTCGATCTGGATGAAAATGTATTCTACATTGCTTCAGAGAAGCGTATTTCAGACGGCGCGGTCAACATCGAGATTTACCGCATGGATAAAAATTTTGTGGTGCGATCTGTCTTTGATCTAGTCACTGAATACTCAAGGCATTAAAAGAAGGGAACATCACCTGAGTCCATTACAATGTTCTCAGCGACAATCTCTGGATCGGAAACTCAGTTAATATCCTTGAGAGTCATTCAAGATAACAGAAGCTTGGTCGCTATTATGCGGAACGGTGATATTATCACTACGTCGTTGGATGATGAAATTCCTTCAGTGCGTTCGGAAGCCTTCGCTTCTAGTTCTGAGCTGTACATTTAATTACCTCCTAGATGGAAGTACAAGGAAGTGTCGATGATCGCTTTCTGGCTGCAGCTTGGAGTCCTGACGACTCACTTCTTGCTCTCATCACTGGTACGACATTAAACACGTATTTATCGCTCTGCTGAAACCACTGTGATGTAGGAACTAATAAGCTGATCCTCATGACGCTCACTTTCGACGTGATATCCGAAGCACCTTTGGAAACGACGGAATTTGGTCAAGGTGCGCGCGCGCCCTCCTCCTTATTGACGCTTTCCGTTCCAAATTTTTCTGTATTTCCTCTAGATGTACCCATCAACGTCGGATGGGGATCCAAGCAAACGCAGTTCCATGGTTCTCTCGGGAAAACTGCTGCTCAGGCATCAACGTCAAATATGCTAGTCGGATGTAGCCCAGATGAAGACAACATTCCCCGAATAAGCTGGCGTGGAGATGGAGCGTGCTTTGCTGTGTCCTCAATTACAACTGCAGGATCCTATCCTCATCGTATATTACGGGTTTACGACCACCAAGCGGTTCTTCAGTCAACTTCTGAGTCCGTCCCCGGTTTGGAACATTCCCTCTCGTGGCGGCCCTCCGGAAACCTGATCGCTAGCACACAGCGGTTTGGGTTTGACGGTGGTGGTGCTGGACGGGATGGAAGACATGATGTGGTGTTTTTTGAGCGTAACGGTCTACGTCATGGAGATTTCGAACTGCGCCCTGCTGATGGCCTTGTACCTCTACCCAGTCAACCCCTCAATCTCAGATGGGGATATAAGGTGAAGGACATCAAATGGAGCTCAGACTCAAATGTTTTGGCTATCTGGATTGGGCGAGATCATGCTAGTGATCTTGGTGAGTCTGCATTTTGCTATGATGTTGGAACTCATTGTGGTCCTTGAGTAGTACAGTTGTGGACGACTAGTAACTATCATTGGTAGGAAACTGGCCGTTTCGTTCTGGAGCGCGCTTCTGATGACCACAGGTATCTGAAGCAAGAAATATCAGCTCCCTCTGATTCGGAATTCACTTCAATGGAATGGCATCCTGAAATGGCCTTTCATCTAATTCTGACTACACCTAGTACGTCTTACACGATGCTCGAGCTCTCTTGATCTCACCCATTTGTGTTATTAAGCTCAAATTTCTCTCCGCACTTACGCCTGGGAGACTATCACCTCACTCAGCAAACCCCCAGTAGACTCGGGATCGGTAGCAGTAAGCGATGGTTGTAAGCATCGGTGATCGTTCTGTATGTATACATGCGCTGACAATTGTATCCTTAGCTGACGTTTTTCTGACGCCTTTCCGAACACAAAATGTACCACCTCCAATGTCTTCGATGCAACTTCCTCTACTGGCTAAACCATTAGACAAATTTCAGTTTCCTCGTTCCGCAGCACGCGTGCCTGTGCACACTTGCTTCTCGCCTTCCTCTGATATTCTCGGTGTTCTATGGGAACATGGATATGTGGAGGTATACCATTTGCAAACTCGACTCGGTCCCGGGAGAGGGAAAGTAATGCAGCCGACCAAAATCGGGACATGCTCACTTAATGAAACAAATACTCGCTGCAGACAAGTTGTCATCTTGGCATCCACTTCTTATGCGGATTCCCTTTCATTCACGATGCTTATTTTGGGATCATTGTCGGATTCGGATGTCGTGGCTATCACTCAGTTCAATGGGGAACGGATTGCGGAGACCGGGGCCGTTGCAATGACATCCCGCAATGGCCGCCTTGTTTGTTCTGCTTCTGATGCATGTGTATGGGAAGCTGAGGATGGGGAACTCTTTCGATGTTCGAATTCGTCTTCTTTCAAATCACCAGGATCTGATTTTTCCCATATACCTCAGTGAATATTGACAATCAAACCAGTACCCCGTTCGGCCGGTTTTCGAATTTCTGCTTCGTAGCGCAACACGTTCCTCTTTCCACGACTGAAATCTGTGTCGGTCTGACGGGATTCGGGAAATTGCAAGTCTGTGGTGAAGAATTGGCATGCCTGACGTTGGCAACTAACGTGACCTCGTTCGCTGTCGCGTCGGGGTATCTTATCTTCACAACTGGCGCTCATGAAGCAGTTTTTGCCCCCATGGAGGCTTTACCGACGCTACTCATGTCGGATGACAACTTCAAGGGCATTCCTAGTGATTGGGAGAAACGACGTGTGGAAAGAGGGTCTAGAATAGTGGTTTGCGTTCCGAGCTCAATGAGCTTGGTGCTTCAGATGCCGAGGGGTAATTTGGAAACAATAAATCCTAGGCCGTTAGTCCTAGAAGTGGTTAGGCAAGATTTAAATGTGTACGTCTTCTGATATTCCATTGAAGTTGTGTTCTGATGAAAACCCATAGTGGGCAATATCGCAAGGCTTTCTTTTCATGCAGAAAACATCGCATTGATCTTCATTTCCTTGTTGCACACAACGAAATTGCATTCTTAGAAGGTTTGGGATCATTTGTGGAACAAGTGCATGAAGTCGATCACCTCAATCTGTTCCTCACCAGTCTTGGGTAAGTAAATTTTTGAATAGCTTACTTCGATTCTTAGCTCAAACCCTCGGTAGGCAAGGTACACATCCTCTTTCTCCCACAACGATAGCTACGATCAGCGATGCCCTCCGCGAAAAGCTTGAAAAGACAGATCTGAAAACATACGTCAATACTATTTTAACTGCGCACGTCGTTAAGGCCCCTCCTGATCATGAATCTGCTTTGTCATTGCTGTTACGTCTAAAAGGTACGCTATGGTTGGCATTGTCTTCACTCTCAGCGACTCATGTTACGAATAATACACAGGTGAAGAGCCTGCCTTGGTTGAGGATGCCGTCAAATACATTATATTTCTTGTTGACGCTGACAAACTCTTCGACACGGCACTTGGAATGTACGACTTCTCGTTGGTGTTAATGATTGCTCAGCATTCACAAAAGGTTCTTGTATTGTGTTAGGGAAATCATTACTCACTGCTGACATTGCCTTCGCTGGTTTCAGGATCCTCGAGAGTATCTCCCATTCCTGCGTGAGTTACGAGCGATTGGCGATAAGAACTATCAAAAGTACAGGATAGATGATCTTTTGAAGAGATACAAAAGTGCATTGAACAATTTGGCTCGAGCGGGTATGTGTGTATCCTATATCCCGAGATCTCCGTACCAATCCGGATTTTGCCTATGTCAGGTCCAAGTTATTTTGACGAAGCCATCCAATACATTGAACGACATTCCCTCTATCAAGCAGCTTTGTCAATATGGAGTAATTCAGATCGTTACGAGGTAATCAGCTCCATTTTCGTTCCGGTGCTCCGCTCAAATTCCCTTGATTCCCGCAGGACGTCTTAGCGATTTATGGAGACTGGCTCTTTGAACGAAGGGACTTCCGACAGGCAGCGGCAGGTCTATATCAACATTCATCATTCATGTGTCTTGTTGAAAGCTGACGTCTGTTAAACCTAGTATTCGTGGAAGCCAAACACCCGCAGAAGGCAATGGTGGCTTATGAAAAGGCGCTCGAGTGGCAAGAGCTTTTTGAGCTGGCGCTTCGACATTCAGAGCTTGTGAGCGATGAAAGCGTTGAGGATATGGCTTACCGTGTATCGGGTATGTGAAATGACTTTCGGAATCGCCCTCCCTCACATTTTTTGTCGTTTCATCTAACGGCCTCAGAGGATTTGGTGTCGAAAAAGCGATTTGCTGAAGCTGCCAGGGTAATTTTGGATTATACGTCGGACGTCAAGACAGCAGTCATTACGCTCGTCCAAGGAAACGAATTTTCGGAAGCTCTGAGAATAGTAAGCACCCATCACAGAGGATACGATTCTAATATTGAACTGCCATCGTAGACAACGTTAAAGCGGGAGTCCAAACTTATTGAGGATGTCATACATCCCGGAGCTCTGGAAAGCATGGCTCAAATCGTCGAAGATGTGACTGAGATGAAGGAGCAGCTCAACAAGCAACTAAACAGAGTACGTGAGCTTCGGGTCAAAAAGGTTGAAGAGCCAGGTAGGTTCAATTTCCGGTGTTTCGGTGCATGACTATACCATATTCGTAGACGAATTCTACGGGTTTGAAGACACAGCGCTCCACAACGTGGATGTAATGACCGACGTGTCAATGGCTCCTACGGCCTTTACACGGTATACTGTGGCTCCCTCGGCAGCTTCAAGATCATCCAAGTATGTCCCTCATTTATTTTTATTTGGTTGAACTGTTGACTGGTTTTGGCAGACGAAGCTCTCGTTCCAAACGGAAGATGGAGCGAAAAGTTGGCTCAGGCCGTAAAGGCACGGTCGACGAGGAGGAGTATTTATTACGTTCTATCAGCAAGCTGGTCGGAAGGTTTAACGGTACCCGAAGTACATGCTGTCCGTGTGTTCGCTACGAATTATATATATTAATTGTTTGTGTCAGGTGAAGGCAAAAAGCTTCTTCCCCACCTCATCAAATTTACCGCACAACATCGCGAAGACGGCTTGGTTATGCAACGAGAGCTATCTGAGTTCGAGGCTGAGCTAAGCGCGACAGTGGAGGAGGTTTGGTCCACGCCTACCGATGCCATGGGCATCGATAGTCAAACCCAAACTACGCAACCTTTACAAGATACTTGGGCAGTGAGGATGGACGATGCCCAGAGACAGCAGAAGAGAAATCCTATGGAAAGAATAGCCAAACCACAGGTAGATGGCAACGGGGATGAAAAGGATTGGAGGATGAAGTTGTTCGATCTGATTTGATTTCCTGTACTTACGTCCCGTGTCATTACTGCGTGTATTTATCTATGTACTGTTCCTGTTTTGTTGCAATGATTTCCAGGGAGGTTGCTGGAGGTTGGGTTTGCAGTGTGCCTGCCCTCGTTATAGTTTGGACATAATACTTATGTACATTGCAGATCATTCAATGATAACTTGTCCAAATCCGAGCTCGACATCGAATGGAATACTTGGTGAGTTCGAGCGCGTCGTGCCAAGTTGTACCACCACCTTCCACCTCCATTACCCTCATCAACCCATGCATCAGAACAGAACAGCAGGCATATTGAACTTGAAATAGAGCGACAAAATCGGTTCGGGACTTTATCTACTCTTTTTCTTAAAATTGCTTCCGATGCCCGAGCTCGATTGCTTCCGCGGCCCGTCGGTAAATGCCGAGGCCATAAAGATGTACAAAAACGATCAGTTCTTTGAACTTCGGCTTCAAAGCTTGCGCAAACTGGCCTTCATCATTGGCTTCGTTGTCTTCCGCCGTTTCCCCCTCTCAGATTCATGGGCGGTTTCTCTCCTTCGACGTATCTTCTATGGTCTATACTAGCGTGTCTAGTGAGTCTTTAAATTGATATCTATATTACAGTACTCAAATCTAAACGTTGACAAGTTCGAAGGTTTCCTGGTTGCTCATCTGTATAGTTATGACAAGTTCCAGTGCGTTAAATGGGGCTCTGGCAGACAACCTGGTGCATTCAAAAGAATAATGACGTGCGCTATACCTGATGGTGCTCACTTTTTCCCTTTTGGAAATTAACCTTTCCAATCACAGATATTCGTATCTAGCAACGGTGCCATTGCTCATGGTATACTCGCTTACAATGACTGTACTGTCCTACCAGCAAGGTTTGGTGTGAGTCTTCCTTCAATCAGTGCAATAACCGACAACCATTGGTTTAGGTTTCTTAATAACAGCTGATGGGAAAGGTGCGTCGTTGTCTTCCTTCGCGCTTCCTCCAACTTACACCTATGTAGTCCTAGCCATTCCATTTTCCTCTTGGACTCACACGGCCAGGAAACGACTTCTCCCGCTTTTCTTCGTCCTAGCATCAGCGTGGGCGCTCGAGTTGTGAGCATACTGATGAATCTTCGTGACGCTAGCTTCTCATGTGTCGTTTCTTTGGATACAGGGTGACCCATCTTGAAGGTTAGGCTACACCCCGTTGTTTAGTGCCAGAGCTGATCCCTGGTCTCATTCGCAGAACTAACATTCTGGCTGTTTTTATTACATCAAGGGCCTCACAAACGCGATTGGTTCAAGAGCTGGGAATTCCGAGTCTGGTATCTCGGTGAGCTGTGATCTCTTTTCGTAATATGACTGGAACTGATGCTCTAATGCTGTACGTAGGAAGTGTCATAGCGATTCTGGGAATGCCTTTGACAGTCATCATCAAGAGAGCTAACTTGGATTTGGTTGGTTGTTTGTCACTATACCAAGTTGTTTTTCTGATCTCTTCCCCAGTGCTTTGCATGGATTTTCCTTGCTGGCTCAGCCGCTGGCCTTGCAACTACCCTCTGTTTCATGTATGTCTTGGTTCGCTTCCCCGGTTTTATACGCCGAGTCAAATTCGAGGGCGCGGAACCCGAAGTCGTCGTGCGGCTGACCATATTTTATCAACTAAACGTTGGCCTTCCTGAAATTCTATTATTATACCTCAAGTCAATGTTAACATATTCTAGATCACACGAATGATTTTCCGCTTCATGTTTCATTTCCCGCTACTCATTCTCGCGTTGGATGCTGTTCAAGGACCCCACGATATCATTGCCAAACAGTACGTCTTCAAAAACCCTTTTCTACCGAGACTTGACCCCTCATGTTGCCCAAAATACAGGGCCGCTTCGGGTATGCTCCTCTTGTTTTCTGTGGTCGGAGTCTCCATAATGTCGATTCGCAGATTTGCTCGTCATGCTTGGTGGGATTGGCTGCTTCGTATCGTCTGCAATTACTCTGTTTGTGAGTAACACATATTCAAACCTCGTTCATAAATTCAAATATACCAGATTTTTTTCCCGCGTTCAATTACTCGGGAAATTGGTTATCGTGTCAAAATATCATCTACACCAAGTGTCGACCAGATAGCTCGCGCACCTTCACTACCGGATTACCATCGCGAACAGAATATGTCACACCCCAAGCCCACACCACCCGCGGTTGACACCTTTCACCATTTTGAAAACCCCGAAGACCTTGCCGTCGAAAATCTGTCACAAAATCCAGAGTATGATGGTGAAGCTACGCCACAATACGAATCTGATCCAGAGAGCGATTTCATTGACCCAGCCACTGTACAAGGGAGAAACTGGATTGCAGACACCAACGACGACGCCACAACTTGGGAGATGCACTCTAATGAAATTTTCAGAACAGGATCAGTAACTTACCACCGACCGCGCATCCATCAGTCCCGGCATGGTCGTAGACGTGATATTGAAGAACAACCAAGCATCGGGAACATTAGGGCCGAAATAAACAAGTACAGCACTCCACCGGGGTCCGGAAAAGATCCCAGCGCCGCCGTCATCGTCGTTCCACGAATATCTCGCGTTGACCCCACTCGACCTTTGGTTATGGAAGAGCCTTCTGCATCACATTCTTCTGACGTTGTCCACCCTTATGTGCGTAGTATGTTTTTAATTGCGTGGCACTTATTGACAGATGAGTTTGTCCACAGGCTATGAATTTTACCTCACCCATCGATCTATGTGACGCCTCACTACCGCGAGCGATATGACTAAAAGTTATTTATATAAGTGTCTTTTTTGCTTCTTGTGTTGGTTTGCTTTGCGTTCTATCGGTTTTTCTGTGTCGCTTGCTTTGATTGTATATTAGCAAAAGTTCGTCTAAATCATTCTGTCTTCATGTTCTCGCTGCGGCTCTTATGTTTGACTCTCATTACTTTGTACTTATTCTGTATGTACAACACTACCATCCCTCTCAAAAATGTCTTGGATATTATTTCTGACAGTTCATTTGATAACTTCTTTCTATACCCTCATCTAGTTCATACCTACGGTTCGAAATCCTGTTGTAACTATATTAAACATAAACATAACATAGCGTTCGAAAGATAATAATCAACACGTTAAAGACAGGAGGACGATGTGACTATCTATCTTTGGGAATCTTACTGCCACTCGTGTGAAAAAGCCCCACGAAGACGTCCCCTTTCACAAGAATCTCAACTCGGAGAACATTGGACCTCAAACTTCAATGCCGCGAACTACTTGCTCGGACTTTGATGTTGAGCTGTAGAGGTTGTGAGTATTGCCCTGTATGGCCTCTTTTTAGTCACCCATGTATCATCGGATCGTAATGATTGCGCTCCTCGTTTTTGGTCCTCTTTGGTCCTCTTCAGTTTGACGTTCATTGTGAACGCCATCAATGACTCACACTCGTGGATCTGTATAGATCTTCGTGGATTATACTTGGCAGGTTCTCGTATGTCCAACCCTGCGCGGCTCTGTCAAGATATCAAAGCTGGGGCGAATTTCCTTTTTTGATCGTGAACAATCTTAAAATGATTGTCCGCTCTGGCCATCCCGGAACGTGGTTCCCATGCAGAACGTACAGAATCACACCGCCATCATTGTCCTAACTCTTGCAAATCTTCGGAAGAGACGATGACAGTCCGTTTTTGGACCTCGTTGGATTTCTCATTGTAGCTCAAATGCGCTATGGGGAAACCGTATAAATATCTCAATGTCGCTCAACTGTGATAATCCATCTCTATTTTACGACTTCACACCTTCTAGTAGACCTAGATTTTTTATCGCTTTACCCTAATCTGTTTTCTGTCGTCGGTGCCACTGAGTCTATCACGACCCATTACAATGGATTCTCTATTCACTTTTGAATCGTCTTCCACCTCGTGAGTGGTAGTTTTCCAATCTTGTTGAAATATTTTCTGAAATTATATTAGCGTCGAATCCCGTAACGCGTTCTACAACATCGTCGACAGGACTACCCCAAAGTTATCTTCGCCGGGCGAAGTCAAACTCTCTGACAAGGATGTTTCTGAATTCGAGGCATTCTTCAGCCAATACATAAATCCTATTTTCGCTGATCATGCCTTCAACCCATTGCTTTCTGACGTTGTGCTGGACAACACTCCCAGCGAGTCTGGAATGTCTCAATCTAAAGCGGCGATCCCGAAGTCTCAACTACCCGACCCATTCAGCCTTATGATGTCTTCCCAGACCGTTGTTTACCCTCCTCACCTCCCCCACGGTGCTTCCCTCGCTTCTGCTAAACCCATTTTTGACTTATCAGCCTTCCCCTCTGTACGACGATCATCCGTGACCGAACCCGAACACCCTTTACCAGCCGAGTCGCATACTGACGCCTCGTTTCTCGTAGCCTGTCAACTTTACCCTGATATACTACCTTCCAGGCTGGGCATGGATCCTCTTACCCCAGAGTCACATGGACCAGAGCGTTGCCGTGTTGCCAATTGTGCGGAGACTATCGACATATCCCTTTCTTCTGTCTGTCAGCATATCGCTAAGAGGCACGCCAATGACCCCTTATACTGCCAATGTGGTATATTCTTTCAAGGTGTGAATGCCAATACGGAGTTGGGGTGGCATATATATCATGCACATTTCTGCAAAGAGAATATCATCTGCCGGGCTTGTAAAGTGGTGCGGAGGCCCGAGGACTTCGCAATGCATATGAGATTGTGCACCTCCTTTGTTGAGTATCGCGCACAACGTGAGCAGCGATGGGGCAGGGGGACTCGGATGGAGGTTGACTTGACTCCCCTCGCACCAGTCGCTGGTGTCAAGAGGCCTGCAGAAGTTCAAGTACCCTTTGGCCAGAAGATTTTCCAGATCGGCCCTCTGGCAAAGAAGGTTTGCCATCTTGTTTCTGCGCTGTGTCGATACTGATGATAATTTGTGTATAGTTCTGCACCGTCATGCCTTCTTCCATTCCAGCTCGAAGAAAGGCAAAGCCCCCCGTTGCCGCGCGGCCCTAAATGATGAAGAAGTATTATCATATCGCCAGCAGCGCTCGCAATGTTGATAATATTGCCACTCTTTACACCCCATTATATATATTGTACATATAATCCTCTGGTCTATTCCTCAACCGGTCTCATCATTGGCATTAATTTGTAGTTAGCATTGAACTGTATCGATACAGCATCTCTCATCCCACAGCTCTTTCATTTTTAGGTATTTAGTAGTAAGCATTTGAATATATTAGTTGAGTTTGGTTCCAGCGAGACGTCTCCTCTGTCGTTCTATGCCCTCATGGTTTGCTTTCTTGACCTGACTAGTAGTCATCATGTTCGTCGGCCTATCCACTGGCGCCGGGATTCATATTCGTTGAATGCCCCAGAGTCCGAGTTAACACTGACATGTTCGTCGTTTGGCTCAGGGCGCGATGCTAGGGGATGTTTGTACGAGTAAAGGGGAAAAAACATGCCCCTGAGATAAACGAATCCGAGCCCAAGGCTCTGGGTATCACGAAGAGGGGGTCGTGTTGAGCATCGACCAGGCGAGAGAAAATTTGGAGAAGGATACTTTGGGAGGGGTTCTCGGGAACGAGGTTCTTGAACATTGAACAATTCTTGAATGTCAGCAAGTTGAGGCAAATCCTCTAAACCTCCAAACCTCTGGGAGAAACTCATTCGTGCTTTCTATCAGACCCTGGGCGATGCCCTATCAAACAAGGGAATACCGAAGAGGAACTCAGTCGTTTGGTCGAATACTGCTGATTTTTGTCATGCCATTCAGCACCTATCGATTGCTTGGTGTCGTTTCTGCTTATTGCGTGTAAGTGCAAATACTGAATGAGTTCGAATGGCTCGATCCAACTGAAATCTCTTGTAAACTCTTGTTTATATCATCGACAGCCCAATACATCTGATTATTGACGGAAAAGCCTGAGCTAGCCTGAGTCTTGAGACCACTGTTGGACATGAGGGAAAAAAGCGGACAGTCGCGATCATAGTACATACATGATTTAAAACGCCGCTTCCATGCAAGCACCAGAAACCGGAAAACGGGAAGGTGGGGAAATATACACCTTGCACAAAACATGTCTATTATCCTGCTGTTTTCCTATATAATATTTAAGCCTTAATCCACCCACACTGGATCAAAATCCCACTTGGGACGAGGAATGTACTTCTTCCCTTTCCCTTTCACCTTCCCTTTACTGTCCGCCAACGCCACTACATCTGCATCCATTCGAATCTTCACAGTCCGGTGGACCTTGATACCTCCCTGTACATTTCGAGGTATGTGTCGTGCTCTACCAAGGTTCGCCCATCTACATAAAAGTCGGTGAGTGAGATAGAGAAATTATTGATACCAGACCGACGTACGAGATCTTCGAAGCCCATTTCACACTACTCCTGCCACTGCCACTCTCTCGTCGTCCCATGCTGGAATTATGACTGTCGTCATCATCCGAGTCGTTTGATTGCTTCCTCTGGTACTTGACCTTGTAAGGCAACATCTCCAGAATCCACCATCCCGGGTCTGTTTTGAGCACATCGTTCATAGGACTGAGTGCATCCATTTCATCTTCGTATTCTTCCGTGATAAAATCAGCGAGAATAGTTGACCGTTGGCCTTCAGAACTTGAGGGCATATTGGCAGAAGTCCCGGCAACCGACGTATATCGGTCTTGATAATAGAGACCAGCAGTGGCATGTGGGGGACGTTCTCGAATATGAGGCCACAGACCCTCAGGGTCCAATCCTACTTGTTTGAGTATTTCCTGATGAAACATGATGCCTGTGCCGACTTTGAAGCACTCTCGTATCATCCACCGGAGAGGAATACGCGCTAGTGAGTTTCGTGTGTCATTCTTGACTGCGCCTCCACCAATGTCTATGCAACGTCATGCGTCAACTGTGAGGAAAAAGAATCCAGAGTCGACCTTATTCACCACAATGACATCCAGCAAACCACACTTCCTGTACATCTGTAGGAGTCTGATCAACAACATCAGGGTCCGCGTCAAGGCCAATCATAGCATCATACTCTCGCTCAAGCTGGCTAAGAGTCCTGTGTGCGGGACCATTATTGGTCGACCGAGCTGATTCATTATTGGGTGCACGATATGATTGTGGTTCGACTTCCGTGATAACACCGTTCTGCTTGGGGTGCTGTAGATTCCTAACTGGTTTCTTGGACTTTGGCATCACGCCGCGAGGCAGACCAAACCTGAAGCTCAAATGCTTCTTGAACTGACGATTAGGCAAGGAATGGTCCCAGAGGCTCGGAACGAATCGCGCGCGATGTTCATCGAGGGAAAGCGCGTGTCGAAAGCATCTTACGGAGGTGTTGGAACTAGTGAAGGGCAATCGTTTAGGAATAATTCCTACCGAACCCACAGTGTCCCTAAGCATCACGGCTCATAAGAGTGAGACAGTGAGACACGAGAGAGATATTCACCAGAGTCCCAAGAAATCAATGTCAACATCTATGGAGAATGATTTTTTAAACGCCGTGCTGAGTCGCCAACCCGTCTCGTCTTCCCTTGTATACATTTTGTATGCAAAAGGCACCTGCTGGTGGTTATGTCGTGGAAGCAACCCGACTTTGTGGATCCTAATGTTTGGTGTCCACTATCAGGTGAATGAGTTGAATGGTAGGAACGAACGTACATTCCTGCTAAGGCACGAGCAGTCTACTCTCGTTTGATAGGAGGACCTCAGTCATATCTATCACTGTTGGAAGAAAGACATACATAGGCACCGCGAGAGAATCTATGAAAAGAACATTAGCGTTCACAGGTCTTATTCACGCCATGACATACCCAAAGATACATATTTTATCTCCTATTTTGTCTGTTTGAGATTCGTTTAAGTTAGCATTCTCTCGGGTACTGGGACATCGCATGAACGTACAATTTTGCATCAAGAATTCGTAGCCAGCTGCAGATATTCTTCAGATGGAATGTATAAGCCGCAAAACAAGAAGCCGTACTCATGACATGCGCATTGAGATGAATGCCAACCATCATATCTGCAGCTTTATGGAGTTTGGCCATCCATGGTTGAGCTATTTGAGGGATAGTGTATGTCCCGATACCTGACTGGAAAATAACAGCGATGATCAGACCTGAGAATACACAAGCCAATCCAGTTAAGACACACCTGATAATAGACCAATTGTTGAGACGGATCGTCCTTCTTCAACAGCGAAAATAAGTTGACTACGTTTGAATTCTTTGTATCCTGCAGTCAGTATAGCTGATTCTACAGAGCAAAAGGTACCGGCGTACATCCTCATCGAATTGATCTCCTAAAGGGGTTATCGTTAACAGCCATTTGCTGCCCTGGAGGCTTGTGTAACACACCTGTACCATCGAAACAGAGGACGAGCGTCCTGTGGTCGTGACTCCTTGGTATTACGTCCTCAAGCCTTCTACGGGTAGGTGTCTGGCGCGTGTTATCCCAATGCACCTGATGAGAGTATTCCGGAGGCGAGCTGAGTGTTCTCTTGAGGGATAGCCTTGTTGGGGATATAGCAGAATCTCCAACGCGTCCACTATTGGCAGTGTCAGTGTATGCCATATGTTATCGCAGCTTTAAGTCTACTGGGGTTGAAAAGCGGATAAACACGATGGTGGAGGTCGAGAGCAGGGATGCATTAAATACAATGTCAGATTGACTGGAAATCATTGCCGTGTCAATGATAGAACCGTGAGCCCCGCTCAACGCGCATTGCTGGCAAAATGGGAGGAACAGTCAAGTAACGATGATACGATACGTAGGATTTGGAACATACATATATGTATTGTAGCAGCAAGGTAGCAGGAAGGGACAGCTCCTCTCTCTGCTCGACGGGTCGGCGTCTATCGGCGTTAACCGATGAACTCCCACATTCTGGACTGAGCGTTAATTCAGGTTAATTCGCTATCCAGCCTGAATGTCGGTTAAAGTTTACATGGGTAGCGAGCTAAGCTAAGCTAAGTTGCCTCCTTCCTTGAAGATACACATTTCCTCCTACTTCATCTTAAGAGGCAACAATGTGGGCCATTATCAATTTATCCACCATTATTGTGCGTGAAGTGAGAACGAACATTTTTGAACATTTACTACTTAAGTCTTTAGGACTGATTTGCTACTGTAGGTATACTGTAAGTCTGTCATAGACTGGGCACTACTTAGAAAGATCACAGTCCCTTAATCTTGAAGACATGGGTTTGATACTGATTTTGATATTATACGAGAAACGAGGTCTTCTGGATAGAACTTGTTCCTATCTGTCTGAAATCGACATCGTACCTAAGAAAGCCAAAGATATGCACGATCTTGAACGATTGAGCTTCCACTAGTAGGAATTGGTGTGATATTCGATGGCATACCAATGTCGGGCCTGAGTCCACGTATCGTCCATCTCGGTCGGCTTTGACCTTCGCGTTAAGATGAGCCACTGGATGATTCGTCGGCTGCGTTAGAAAAATCTGTGTATTCGAATACAGTAAGCCGCAAACCCAGATGGTGCTTTTCTGACGCAGGTATCAAGTGGGCAACGTTGAGCAATGTCCAGGATCGAGTTCTGGCATGGCAGCGCCTGACATACCGACGTAAGCTTCAATTTTGAGATGTTTGAATAAAGCCCTGTATTTGCAAAGTTTTGGGCATCGCTGATGCAACGCAGCTACCTTGGCCACTGAGAGATCGTTTTTTTGGCCATGGTCAAGTTCTGGTCAAGTTGAAGGACAAAGCAACCAGACCAGATTAGACCGGTGACCAGTCACTTTTAACATGTGACTAGCATAGGCGCTCATAAGCGCTCATGTGTTGGTTAGCCTCTCCGGGTTCTCCCTGCACCGAGCCTCCGTTGCTTTGTGTCTCCCGGAACGATGGTGCTTGAGACCACTGTTTTGTGACCGTCTGATCAGCTTGGAAATTTCAATTCTCAAGCTGCAGGCCCACGATGCTTCGGTTGCATGATTGTTCTCATAGTCAGAATTTACCACCCATCCATTGTTCGACCTGCATAGCTCAAAGTGGATGCCAATGCCAATGACCCTTCAACCTGCTGAATCTCTAGCATAAAAGCTCATGTATTCTGATGTGCAGATAATCATTTTTCGCACTCACCTATCTTTCCAGAACCTGAACGTCATGTACAGCAGCTCCCCATTGCATTGCTCTCCTAGCTCGCCGGCGACTGAGAATCTAGGCGAGTGCTCCCCTCTCAACTTGACTGCCCTAACGCGAAAACTTGAACAGATTGAACAAGTCCAGCATGTACGGCCGCGGTCACATTCATACAACACTCAAATTGTTTCAGGGCATGACGAATATTGCGTCCGTAACGAATACGCTCCCATAGCTTCTGTTTTCCCAAATTCCGGCTCGGCCTACCTCCCTCCCACTTGGAGCAACAGGGAGATCAAGACGGTATCAAATGTAGCATTGCACAACCTTTTCCATATTTCCAGTCGACTCCCGCTCAACGAGTGCCCTGCGAGGTTGCAGGTTGGGGATCGCACCGTTTTTCCTTCTCGTTACGGTCCCCCAACGAGGCTCTTGTTCCGGGAAGAATCGTCATCACAGCTTACTTCAAGATACGAAGGCGCTCCTGCAATCCGCGTATTTCCCGATCCTGCCGACCTTCCAGTGCTGAGTCGTCATGATAAGGCACAGAAACTATTGTTATTCCATATTGAATCTTCGAGACAGAAGTCCTTGCTGTATCATCCTGATATCCCACTAGAAGAAACACGGATGCGGCGCATTATCAATCCTAATCGAAAACTATTCTGTCCTGTTCCTTATTGCGCTGCAGCGATAGAACCATACATCGAAGATGTTCGAGAGCATTTGGTTTGTGATCATTCGCACATCTATTCTTTGTCGTCGAAGTTTTCTTCGGGATACCTACGCTGCAGCTGTGGTCATTTGATATGGGGAGGAGGAGAGGCTATTGCTCTGCACACTGCCAGTATGCATGTCTACAGTCGAAAGGCGATGTGTGTGCACTGTGACTGGGAAGGCAAACAAGAGACATTCTTTTCCCACTTGATTATATGTCCTGGATTATATGTGAAAAAGATCAAAAGGAATGCTTGACTGTCAATTGCTCTACGATTGTTCTTCCGCACCCGAGGTATGCCCATGTTGTCAATCCTAACCGATTTCTCAAGTCCTCACTTTAATCATTAGTTTCTAGTGTGTATTTCAGATTCAATCAATCTCTCATTTGCATGTTGCTACATACATACTACATACTTGGTTTCTATGATTATCATGGATTTGGTATGGAGCTCTGAGTAGCGCGCATGAAAATTACGTTGTATGTAGTATGAAACATATGGGTGTCCTTCTTGGACAAAAATAAAACGTGCTTGAGATTGCGTGATCGCGTACAACATTTCGTGATTGTTCAGGATCATAGAACCTGCTTTGACCTTTATCCATGATCACACAAACCCAGTCAAACCACTGTTTGCTTTTCTCTTCCTTTGATCATGAATGGAATAATGAATCGGAATTCCACTATTTTGTGACTGTTTCTATGGCTGACCTCTTTTGTGATTTGAAGTTTGGTTCCATTCTCATCTGCGTTAAATATTATAGTTTCATGACTCGAATAATTTTTGTGTTTCATGATTTCCATTGCCTAACCTGTGCAGCGGGCTATGATGAGAACTTGGCCATATTTTTACTGACCTTTGACGCTCATTAGACATCCATCATGCCCTGCCAAATTTGCGCTACAGAAAATATTGAGTGTATCTCATTTTATCGCGATACCCTCTCAGCAGTATGTTATTGTAGACCTTCTTTGATTTATCCTCTGATTACATTCTGAAAGGATGAACGGTGTATCTGTGGTCACCAAGTCTCTGACCACCGAATGGCTGCTTTATCACTTCCCCCTCGTGGCGGTTATCCCAAAACTAACTGCCCTGCATTTTCTTCATCGGTTTGTTAATTTCTTTGCCCCTCGAGATAAAATTCGAAAGCTTATGAATTCTTTCTCAAAGGTTGCTGTATTTGGGCCGCGTACATTATGTGATCAAGTTGTCTCAGCGGGACATATTTGCAACTCTCCATATATGAGCCATGCCATACTTGAAACTCCGTATGCATCCCTATTATTTTTTCCCCTATATTGATGTGATAATGATATTTTCCACAGTCTTGCACCGTTGCCTGATGTTTCCACCATGAATACCCAGCGCGCATCTCGATGGGTTCACCCTGCTGATATTCAGAAGGTGAATACTGTCCAAACTGTCAATGGACGACGGATGGAAGCTGCGCAACGGAATCTACATATGCAGTCAGGAGCCACTATTAGTCCATTTTATCATAAAGGGGCTGCTGCGAAGCGTTCTGCCCGACATTCATACCCTCAAAATCAAGGATTCCAGGGATATGGTGGGGGCAGTGTGCAGAGTAGTGCGAAGGCTAAGAGTCAGGATGGCTTCAAGTTTATCGTCTACTTCCTACCAGAAATGGCACCTGTGTGTTTCTGCATTTTTTTCTGTCAAGAACTAATCACTTATTCGCACTCAGATTATTCGGGAATTTACTACCTCTCCAGGAACTCAGTACCATCCTCCTGTCGATGTAGCTTATAACGATAACCAAATCCTACGCCTTTTCCAGCGTCTTGCTGAATATGACCTGGCTGTTGAGGTCACGATAACCGACAACATGTCGGCAAAGGCAATCATTGACAGAATCGTAACCTCCCTCAATGTTCGGCTATCAGAGCTAGGAATCACCATTCCAACTCCTGATCCAGCGATCCCCCAGGAGAAGAGAAGCTTTTATATCCTCTGGGGAAATATGTGACAGGGAAAGAGGCACTATGTCCCAAATCGGCCTGGACTCCTCAACGATGATTGGTGGACATTCAAAGAAACTCAATCGTTGGCCAACAAAGCCCCAAAAACTCTTGGATGTGCCACTCCCGCTTTGATTGCAGGTATAGTACCGAAATGTATACTTATCTAGTTGACTTACATATCTATTCTATTTTAGCACCCGTAGCAGGACCAATTACTTGGAGAGGACATGTATGTTGTGGCCCCAAGCTCAACTATGGTTTCATTACAGAGCGTGTTGATGACGATACTGGCCTTCACTATACTGACTGTCTTCAAGAATGTCGTAATTCTCCGAAAATTCCCACGATTCCGCTTCACTTCCATTTTCCTCCCGATGCACCCATTGCATTTGGTGCAGCTGCTCTTCCACCAGACCGTTCTTTATTTGACGGAATTTCTACTATAGCAACATCGAGTTCAAGCTCACCCTTGAATGCTGGGCGCCCATTCGAAGAGCTCGCTTTGTCAGATGATGATGACGATGACATTCAGCGGGGGATTGTTCTACCTATGAAGCGTCGACGTGATCATGCTACCAATTCTGATGAGGAGCATGAAGATATGGCTGCAGCTATTAAAGCTTCTATGTCAACCATCCAGGTTTGTAAATGATGTTTACTTCTGCAATTCCGCTTGATCTAAATGCGCACTTAGGCTGAAGAACGGAGGCGACTGACTGGAAATTCCAGTGAAGCTGGGCCATCTGGTATACAGGCCACCTTGCCTCCTGTGCCCAATAGGAGCACTTACCCTTCAAGTTCAAGCAACCAATATGCTGCAGACTATATTTGCCACTCAGAGCTTTTGGTGACGTTCATTATCTTCCTATCATACAATTTATATACCTGACTTGGCTTATCACAGGATGCAACTGACATGTCTCATAAGGTGGATATTGAGCTAGCTAACACTGCTTCAGACCTCTTTCGATTGCTCAATCAGTACTTGCTGGTTTCCGGTTTGCAAAGAAGTCAGCGAGTAGTTATCACTGCTTCCAATTGTACTACCGAGGCTGTAGCAGATGGCCTGATCACTAGCCTCATCAACCGAGCAGGCTATAGCCTTCCAGAGCCTACGCTAATGAGCATCACGCTACCTGCCCAGGACATTGAACTTTTATTTCCAATCGAAGTTTTCAATCTGTACGCCAATTGTTGATTCATATTTGATTTTCGCTCACTGATATACTTTAGTGGACATGGTTATGGGTCGTCACTTCCAAAAACATTATTGGGATGTGCTATGGAGCGTATGATGTCCCATACAGAGATTTGGAGACCATGTGGGGACCAGCATCTCACTCTTGAGTTGAACCGTCTACTTAGCGCTCAGGCTCAAGCCACCCTAAAGGCCTTCGGTAACCTTGTAGCCATGTCACTTGTCCACCTTCACGTTATCCCTCGCCGCCTTTCACCTTCATTAATGCTGGCGCTTATCCATGAAAGTGTCGATTCTCTGGATGACCAGGAGTTTATCTCGTTCTTACCTGCACTGCAGCGTATTCTGCTTCATTGGCATTCCAATCCCTCCCGCGAGATCCCCAATAACGACGTAACGTCAGAAGTTGCCTTAGCTTTTAACTGCACAGTACGTTAATTGCTTGAATCTACTTCATATACTTACTTCTATTACCACATAGGTAGCCGATTTCAATACACCAGTCCGTTCCACAGTTGCTGAACGCGCTTCTGTCTACAAACAGGTTATTGCTCTATATGGTGTGGGACTTCCTGTCTCTGGACAATGCTTCGAAGACCACTGGGCGGTCAAAGCATTCCGATCTGGACTGAATATCAGCGTTGCATCTGGTGTCAACCTTCTTGATCTTTTTGGACCCGAAACGAAATCTATTCTCAAGGAGCTTGATCAGCAATTCCCTAATAGTGGTGATGATCTTCGACCCTATATCAGTTACGATACATCCGCTTGTCCTGAGAAGCAGAGCCGTGTTGATGAGTTCATGATGAAATTCTTCCGCTGGGCAAACCGTCCTGGTCATGTTACCCATGCTTCTATTGCGGAAGCACTTCCTACCGGCGAAGCTGAGCTTTATGGTAATGACTATAGTTTTCGTCCACGGCGATTCCTCCAGTGTGCTACTGGAAGTGAAATCCTTTCTAACTCCACAAAAATCACGGTAAGTTTCTGGTGCAGCATCTGAGGGCTATATATGTACTGAGGCATATCTTCGCAGTTCATATTCACAAGTAACAAGCTGCCAGTTTATGAGACTGTAAGTGTCACTAGTTTCTGATCGATGGTAGTTCTTACAGGTATACAGGAGGGAGCTCCCGCCAAGTATCAGGCCTGTTTTGGTGACGTCCGAATAGATTTCAACCCACGGTTGGAGCAACTACTTGACCAGTCACCAGGAGATGTTGAGGACGATACAGTTTTTGATGTATGGCTTCACAGCACTTGTGCTCTGAGTGGATTTAGTGATTTTGAGACTATTTAAAAGCCTGTCAATGGGCCTCTTTCTGCTGATTACGCTATGATACTAGTTTAAACCCTTCTCATGTCCATAATTATTTATCGAAACACAAAAACAATTTATTTATTTATTTATCAATTATGACTCCGTACTTTCTTTTGTACTATCATCATGACATACTCTCTTCGCAGACGCGAGGTCATCAACACTCCTGTCGATAATCATGCTCATCGGGGTGGCAGAGGCACCCAAGGCAACCGAAGAGGACGCCCAAGAAGAACCATGCCAGATTTACACAATACCCTGGCTGAAGTGGCAATTTCATCCCAACCTTTGTCGTGTGTGTATGTTCAGGACATTTTCACCTTTTGTTCTGATACTAGTTCTATTCAGCTATTGAAGAAATGGAAGAACAATTTATTGACTACGACAGAATACTCTTCAGCAGTAGCCCATTAACCAGTCAATCCGATATTGGTATAGAAGATGACCAGAGTGTTGTCAGTCACAATGAACAATCTCATGGAGAGAATAATACGGAGTACCATGGGGACCCGACTTATCAAGATCAAAATGAAAACATCCAAGAAATGGAGGTCGAAGGTGATCTAGGAACTGGTATGTGTCTATTATTTTCTACTGTCATTTCTGCCACTCACACTATGAGGAACGAAGCCAAACAGGTGGATGGTTCGGAGGAAAATCAATCAACTCCCAGCGGTGAGACTATAATCAACAACGAATCAAACACCATCATTCCGGTCAATGAGAGTAGCACTGATTCACGCCTATTAGGTGGTTCAGGTTTCCGAAGAGCCTTTACATTACTCACACAACTTTCTTTAGGTTCTTTTGCCAGTCAGACTATCCGTTCTGAAAATGGAGATGGCAACGATGCAATTCCATTGTGGCTGCAGGAAAGGATTGAGCGGATCGTGCAAAGAAGAGTTGAGCATATTCACCATATAATAGTATGTTGATTTTGTTGTCAAAGCCTCGTCTTACTAATAAGCTTAAGGAGCCAACAGTTTTGCCTTTGACATCGACATCTATCAGTAATGATAATGAGTTCTGCCCCATTCCTGAAGTAAGCATGCCAATTTCGGTACCGTAGTAATATTGTCTTTCACCAGCTTACTTGTCTTGCCTGGCAGGATGTGCACACTGCACCCTCGGCATCCATGTATCTGGTCTCCACATTTCCCGAAATCCATTCCGAAATTCCCTTTCTTCGTCAATTTCTTTTGGCACATAAGCAAGTTACCGCGTACAAAGGTTATCGACAGTTTGTGATCCTTAATCAATTGGCTGAGGGACTTGGCTTTCCAATTCATTCCCGCCAGTTGAAAATCAGACTTTCTCCACTTGAAGGGGTTATGTTCGAGGTGGGGGATGTGTATGCTTGGGCTGGTATAACAGCAGGGACTTTCGCAAATAACAAGAGGGATGTCGCAGCTGCATATCACTTGTTAGGAGAGCTCGAGCAGCTGGTATTGGCAGGGGATGCTAGCCCGGCTCTGCAGAAAATGCATCAGGACTGGTATCCGTATACATTGAGCTGCAGATACTGGTGGTCAAAGGATCCTCAGAATTACCCAGAATCGTTAAAGTGGACATGGTCAATATTTTCAACAAAGGTTAACCAGCTGCGCAACCTTCTTTCTACTGTTATGTAAAATAGATTGTGCCGATTTGGTAAAATAATTCATTATCAACTCCAGAAGTAAAGACAGTAATCATTTCCAAAGCAGATGGAGGGTCTAGAAGTACTCAGTGAGTACTCTCGAACGCACTAAGAATCAGAATGAACGATTGAAAACTCACCGGACTATATGTACTCTTGCCTCCTGGTACCTGGGTGCAAAAGGTGATGTCAAGAGGGAACGAAGCAATCGTTCCCAAAGTAGATGGAGGGTCTAGAAGTACTCAGTGAGTACTCCCAGACGCGCTAAGAATCAGAAGGAACGAATGAAAACTCACCTGACTATATGTACTCTTGCCTCCTGGTACCTGGGTGCAAAAGGTGATGTCAAGAGGGAACGAAGCAATCGTTCCCAAAGCAGATGGAGGGTCTAGAATTACTCAGTGAGTACTCTCGAACGCACTAAGAATCAGAATGAACGATTGAAAACTCACCGGACTATATGTACTCTTGCCTCCTGGTACCTGGGTGCAAAAGGTGATGTCAAGAGGGAACGAAGCAATCGTTCCCAAAGCAGATGGAGGGTCTAGAATTACTCAGTGAGTACTCTCGAACGCACTAAGAATCAGAATGAACGATTGAAAACTCACCTGACTATATGTACTCTTGCCTCCTGGTACCTGGGTGCAAAAGGTGATGTCAAGAGGGAACGAAGCAATCGTTCCCAAAGCAGATGGAGGGTCTAGAATTACTCAGTGAGTACTCTCGAACGCACTAAGAATCAGAATGAACGATTGAAAACTCACCGGACTATATGTACTCTTGCCTCCTGGTACCTGGGTGCAAAAGGTGATGTCAAGAGGGAACGAAGCAATCGTTCCCAAAGCAGATGGAGGGTCTAGAAGTACTCAGTGAGTACTCTCGAAGGCGCTAAGAATCAGAAGGAACGAATGAAAACTCACCTGACTATATGTACTCTTGCCTCCTGGTACCTGGGTGCAAAAGGTGATGTCAAGAGGGAACGAAGCAATCGTTCCCAAAGCAGATGGAGGGTCTAGAAGTACTCAGTGAGTACTCTCGAACGCACTAAGAATCAGAAGAAACGAATGAAAACTCACCTGACACTATGTACTCTTGCCTCCTGGTACCTGGGTGCAAAAGGTGATGTCAAGAGGGAACGAAGCAATCGTTCCCAAAGCAGATGGAGGGTCTAGAATTACTCAGTGAGTACTCTCGAACGCACTAAGAATCAGAAGGAACGAATTAAAACTCACCTGACTATATGTACTCTTGCCTCCTGGTACCTGGGTGCAAAAGGTGATGTCAAGAGGGAACGAAGCAATCGTTCCCAAAGCAGATGGAGGGTCTAGAAGTACTCAGTGAGTACTCTCGAACGCACTAAGAATCAGAAGGAACGAATGAAAACTCACCTGACACTATGTACTCTTGCCTCCTGGTACCTGGGTGCAAAAGGTGATGTCAAGAGTGAACGAAGCAGTCGTTTCCAAAGCAGATGGAGGGTCTTAGAAGTACTCAGTGAGTACTCCCAGACGCGCTAAGAATCAGAAGGAACGAATGAAAACTCACCTGACTATATGTACTCTTGCCTCCTGGTACCTGGGTGCAAAAGGTGGTGTCAAGAGGGAACGAAGCAATCGTTCCCAAAGCAGATGGAGGGTCTAGAATTACTCAGTGAGTACTCTCGAACGCACTAAGAATCAGAAGGAACGAATGAAAACTCACCTGACACTATGTACTCTTGCCTCCTGGTACCTGGGTGCAAAAGGTGATGTCAAGAGTGAACGAAGCAGTCGTTTCCAAAGCAGATGGAGGGTCTTAGAAGTACTCAGTGAGTACTCTCGAGCACGCCAAGAATCAGAATCAACGATTGATAACAGTGTAGTTTTTGAAAATGAAGGCAAAAAGATGATAAACGAATTGTTGATCACATGCTCTTACCGCGACGCGTTTGTTGTCGTGTCTGTAAACGAAGTCACTAAGTGTACAAACATAGCTGACTATATAAGCCAGTGGTCCTCTCTGAATGATCTATCTTCTTGACCATGTACACCAGACCTCCCTGCGGGTGTTTGTTAGGGCGCAAGTCCGTTGGTGCTACATGTCGAGATCTTCACCAAATTCCAGTCCACATTTTGTCCTCTTTTCTGTGCACTGTCAAATATCACTGCGTCGCTGTGCTTGGATACTCGTTCATTCTTTACCAGTCTGCTGTCTTGGCTCTGAATGTTCTCATGTAATGCAAGCAGAGGGCAACAATTATGGATGGATCCAACCAGCGTCTATGTTTAGATTACATAAGTTTACTCACCCACATCAAGATTACATCGCGGAATTAACATCCCTGTATCTACTTCATGTATATCCTACTACCATACCCATTTCTTCCACCCTTTCCATATGCACTCAAAGCAGAGCTGGACCAATGCATGGCACAGCATCAACAACTGGTAGCCAATGGCTCAAGGCTAACTCGTGCCCAGGTCCAAGAATGGCGGGGTCCTTGGTTCTCAAGATGGCTGACTGATGGTATTTCAGTGAGAGTACCAGTATCTTACTACTTATAGAGCACTAAGTATCCTATCTCTCAGTCTAAGCTCATACTTGCCTGGATCCAAAAGGCTCTGCACTTGCAGGAACTCGTGGATTATTCAATTGATGATATATTGAATCTATTCTTGAGTGTGGTTGTTCTCATATATCAAGACACTCCCGAAACTGCATTGGAAGAACTTACAGCACTACAACGCTGTCTAGCACAAAATGTCTGTCTTTTGACCATCTTTTCTGTCTTAGTCCTTACTTTAGCTACGTAGTATTCATTGCACCAACACAACCTGGTCCTAGATATGGTTGACCAGATTGAAGACTTGATCAATCTAGATGAAGACCATGGAGAATTTACTACTGAGGCTCAAATCCATATAGAAATTTCGACTTCATCTCTAGTTCAACAGTGTGAGATTTGGGCAACTGTTTTGAAGAAAGAATTACTTGAGGCATGTTTCACAACTTAGTTGAATCAACTTTATAGCTTATCATTATTTGCCTACACATAGAATACCTCCGGGGTGCATTCAAAACTGGAATCAGCTCAAAAGAAAGTAGCTCTGAACATTAGGGAAATGAAACGTGTACCACGTTCATTGTTCAATACTCCCGATTTTCAGGCAGCGCTTTCAGTGAATAGAATTACCATATATTTTGACTTGGCAGCTAATTTATCTATACTAGATGACTCATCTTCCATCAGTGATTTTAGAGCTATCAAATCCTGTCTATGCCTATAAACATGGTCACGGTCCTCATCATGCACATCTCCTGCGCTGTCATGGATTTGGTTTGGTATTAGGTAGTATTCTGGATAAGTGGACACCAACGGCTCAAATGGAAGCTGCTGCCGATGCTTGTAAAGGGAGTAATCTCAACTTTTGGAATGAGGTATGTGCACTTACATACTTTTATGAATTGGATTATACATAACAGTAACAGAGCAATACAAAGCCCATGAAGACTGGGGCTCACTTCTTTCGTGCTCTTAAAGACCATCCACTCCTAATTCCCCGTATATCCAATCCAGCCAGTATTCTTTTTCTATGTAGCGAAGAAAATTTCATATTTAGCTGGAACCGCTGGTTGGCATGGTTTTTGAATGAGGAAAAATATGCAGTATGTTTCAATCAATAGTGTAAGCTAATTGTCAAGTGCTAACATACATATTAGATTCATGAAACAAATCCTCGGCGACTCTATCAAAACATTCAAACCGTCTAAAGCAAGAACCTACTGCTCCAAATTGGCCTCCAGAGTTACGTGTCATTGTAGATCGGACCCTGGATTTTTGGAGATTACGTGAGGAGGTTGAAGATAATGCATTTTCTGCCGATAAAAAGCACTGCAAAATTTGTCACAACTTACCAGATCATGAAAAGTGTGTTCAGCGGAAAATTGTCCATTGTAATGAAGACCCTGGCTTCTATGCAAAGGTCAAGGGAGCTGGTATTACGAGAGTGCCAGAGAAGGAGCAGATGAAACCACGCCAAGTATGTTCAAATATCATGATATAGCACATGGTTAATTTGTACTTTTAACTCCAGAATCGAAAGCAATCAATCATGCCCCAGCTTTACCACCCAGATGAGCTTGGTCTGGAGTGTATTACTGCAGACGATGATATCATACAGCGGTGTGGGAAGTTGGTTATTCTCTTTGTTGATCCAGATATTGATGATACAAGCCCTGGAGAGACTGTAAGTTCTAATCACTATGCAGGAGCAATACTAATAGTGGAAATCATAGCTGGATTTTGTTTGGTTCGAAGCATTTGGGCGCCAGCCAGGCGGCCATTTTGAAAAACTTGTTCATCACTGCAATAAGGTGACTGCAGTCAAACCAGTGCGACGTGGAGGGAAGTTCGATTTATGGTCAAGTGGTCAAATGCACCCATATGGTTGGAGACAGCCTTCTGGGGGTCGTCTTGGAGATACTTATGCTCCTTATGCTGGTATAGAGGCTGAAACTTTGGAAGGGATAATGGTGTTGTTTGAACATGCCGAGGTTTGCGTAGTTTCTTTTTATCTTTATTTTTTATATCAAGCTAATGATGAGGTTCACAGACATCTTGTATTCTTATGGGAACTGCTAAAGGCTTTCACAGAAAGCTGTGGCGCAATATGAAAGATGCTTCAAGAATGTGTGAACGGGTCGGGTTAGCAGGTGTTAATGTTTTTGACTGTAGGAACTACACATCTCCCCAGCATGCAGATGAGGATTGTGTCCGCTCCTTATGTGCTCAGATTCTACTGAATGCTGAAGAGAAGTGGAGTGAGTTTTCATTTTGTGCAACACAATATGGGTACTATATAGAAACCCGTGAAAATACCCTCTGGTTAGTACTCAGCACATTAATGACATACTTTCTAAACTCTACAATTATAGGAGCTTTGATTCATCTAAATTGCATGGCACAATGCTTCCATCAGAGAGAACAGTATTACGTCTACGGGGAGGAGCTGGACAGGTAGGAGCTGGACAGGTAGGAACTGCAGGTAGTGTTGGTCCACATGTTACTACGCGTCGGCGGGACCAAACCAGAGCTGAAAGGAATGAGCAAACTAGACGTAATTATCAGCTTCGTGAACGGGTATGGCACCATTAAATGCTAAATGTTGAACAGTGTATAATTAATTCTGATATATAAGCTTGGTGTGAACTTATGACCAATAAGCAGCAAGAATAGAACCTTTGGATCTTATTCCATGCATTTATAAAGCTGACGGCACATTTCAACTTCCGGCCACCTGGATGGTGGGTCACTTCTGGGGTACGTGCCAGTGCTGGATCAAATTCTGGCACCAGGCAGCCCTCACTCCGTACACTTTTTGCTCATCATAGCGTGGCACCAATGGCAACTTAGTGAGTTCCTTTGAATTAGAATCACAGATAAATAATACAAAACTATAAAACTACTGTGAATGAGGCAAAAGAAGTTCCAAAAGGTCTAAAGCCTGCACCCAAAGCGATTTTCGCTGAGTCATATCCCGAGAATGATATTCAGGCATTGCCAACAGCGCATCGTTGAATATTTCTAACTGTTCTTCAGATTCAAAAGGGCAATTGAATGCAGGAACTTCAACCAGGGAAAGGTGAGGTGGCTGTCGTGTGCGGCGGTGATCTAAATCTTCTAGCTCATGTGGGTTGTTTTCATTGTGGTGACGAAGCAAAGTGGCATCACCAAGGTCCTGCCAGTCAACTCCATATGTAGCAACATGTTCGATATGTTCTTCCAGGTGTGCGGGAGCACCAGTAGGCCCACGCAGACCTTCCTGAATGGCGCCGAAGAAAAACATATCCTGGGGAGAGCGATCACGTTCATTTTGAAGCTGTAAGTTGTGAGAATTCCATGAACCAGCCCATTCATGTGCATCCTGGTTGATAGAAGGAAGAAAGAGATAATGGAGAAGCCAGATGTGCTCGTCGATATCAGGCAGAAGGCCTAATTCAACTTCTAACGAGAAGAAAAATTGTACCATTTGAGGCCAAAGCCCTGTGTTACGTCCCGCCACAGACGTTCAATCCGAATATTGTGAACACTTCTGTGTAAATATGTTCAGTCAATATGCATGACTATCTTGATTAAACCTACCGTCCCCATATGTAAGATCCTCGCTCAACACCATAGTTTTCCTCCATGTATTGTGCAACTCCAAGATTCTCAATGCCATGGTCTCCTCGGACTCGGCTTGGTGTTCCATGAACTTGTATCGCATCCAAAAACAGCGATAGTACAGTTTGGGCACGGTTATTATCATTTGCTTGAATTGCTGTGACAAGTCTTGAAAACCCATCAACAAAAGCATGGATAACTACCCTCCAGCGAATCAAAGCTGAAGATATATGTAGAATAGGATAATTTACATGTAAGATATAAGCACACACCGTGTTGACCATCATGGTGCCAAAGAGAGTTTGGACCAGCAACATGGTAGGTTCGACGTTCAACAGGCCGTGATGTAAGATATGCTGGTGCTCCTGTCACCCGTTCATAGGACTGCCGGATCCGCGCCCGTGGAATATGGTGACCAAGGAATCGCAGATGTCCTGTAATCATCCTACGTCCAAAGGCAGGAAAGATTTCGAGAATGTGTCTTAGGATCATGTCGAGCTCATGGTCTGTCAGATCTGACATAGCAGCTGTAGATGATCTGTAGAAGCGGACATGCTCTCCGGAGTCTGGATCTTCATAGATAATATATACAGGTGGGCATGGCTCAACCAGTCCATACTCAAGTGCACGACGACGAACAGTGCGCGAAGAGCAACCAAAGACAGGTGCTATATGAGTAACGCCTCGTAAACGAAGACTGCTTTCCAGCAACTGTGGATCAATCTCCTTTCTAGGCCGTCCCCGCCGACCGGAGCGCACTGTTTGAACAGGCTCAAAAGCAGCATGCTCAACAATATCCTCTGATTGGACAGTAGCTTCAGCTAGTGCTGAGAGCATGTCAGCAATTCCAGTACAGATGGTTGTAAATTCCTCGTCATCAAACAGGTGTTGTCGCTGTGAGATATAGATAAAATCAAAATAAATAGAAAGAATGGGAAAAGCACACACCCTGACCACAGAATCCAAAAACTGCTCAGCAGATGTCTGCTGCCTCTGAATACGAGATACATCTCCAAGTTGTATTTGAAGGGTTCGCGAAACTTGAGACCCCAATTCCTGATATGCTGTCCGTATGGTATGTATTTGAAGTACATCTGAGGTTGAAGGGACTGGTGCAATGGCAGAGCGGGTCCAGAATATCAACAGTAGCCAGAATACTGTATACAGCTCCATGAATGAAGTCAATTGAAAGACTCAAATGAGCGCTGCAGTTCAACTTCTAGGCAGAGATTTACTTGATCATGAATATCTAATTTACACTCTCGATCATGAACCAAATGGATGAACAGTCATGAAACACAAAATAATTCACAAGCATGGATGGAATCATGAAACGGTATTCCTCTTATTTTCTGTGACTCTCATGATTATCCCATTACATGACTCAAAGTATAAATAAGTTTTCATGATTGTGAAGTCATGGAAGTAATCATGAAATACAAAGCAGGTTTTTGTATGATCATGAAATACATTGCCCGGTCATGATACCTTAACCACATTTTTGTTTTTGACCAGTAAGGACACTAAAAGAAACACTGAACAGTGTACACATTTTTATATGACCATTGACGCGCAATCATACCCTGACCCGATCATACTTTTCTCGTGCCCGTCTCCCATATTGACAACGCTGTTGCCAGCTGTGGCTCCAATTGCCTCGCACAGTGCTCAATGACACGGTCCAGGGCACGAATATACCTCCTTGTACTGCTCGTTTTCGCGTTATACATCTTTCATCACCATTTTACCGACTGGTTGGAAAAGCCTGCATCCGTCGGGCGACCTTTGGCGTACTTCGATTTTCCACAAGAGGAAGAAATTGAGACTGTTGTATATGAACAGAAAATAACTTCGGTTAAAACCCCAACTCCACGGCCACCGCCGCCACTGCTCTGCCAATCATATGAATGCGGAGTCGGCAAATGGGTTCCTCGTAAAGAATCTTTTGCATCTCTGCAAGATGTCCAGACAGTATATTCAAATCTCTGGCATCCAGTCTGGGATGGATGTGGTGTATGGGATCCTTCGGGCAAACTTGAAGGGGAAGAGAAGAAGAAGTTAGAAGGCCAGCGATTGGTTGACACGCTGAACTGGGAATGGACTCCTGGTCGAGGAATTCTTCTCGACTACGATCCAGTTGACTTTGTGGTTCGTATGCTGAAAAGTCCTGGGGGTTTAGTTCTTGTTGGTGGTGAGTTATTCGAATGCGATTGATTGAAGCTTGAGATTCATTGAACTCACAGATTCGATTAGCCGTCAACATTGGCACGCCATGTATTACACCTTCCGACACATGAATATCACCTTTGACTCAAACCCCAAACATCTGCCTTTAGCCGGAGTTGCCAATGTTGAACAATTTGTGCTTTCAAAAACTTCCGCCATGACTAAGATTCTACAAGAGAAATCTGGTGTTCCGAAATCGCGTATGGAACGGCCGTTCTTTACTTTGCTCGAAGATCATATGGGACTGGGTGAATCGGATATCAGAGCCATAACCAACGCTAAACCAAACTATAAATGGTATCACAAGTTCAGACGAGTAGAAGGATGGGAGGATCATCTCAAATGGCTCGCCATGCCACGAGAAGGCGAAGAAGAGACTGTCACGGAGGATACGTTGGTGATATTAAATGCTGGTGCTCATGTACGCTTACAATCAGTATCTTTGGTCGACAATAAGGTAGCTAACCAAGTTGTTTACTCAGTGGTCGCGTCATGAACTTGGAATGTTACGCGCTCCTACAGATGCACAAGAACAGGTCCTCTTGGAAGATACGTATCCCCGTATGGTACGTTTGTACCACCTCATTCATGACAAGTCCTGCTCAGTCATTGCCGGTAGATCGACTTGGTCACCAGCCGTCTCTCACCCATCGAACGGACATCCATCTACTACCGTTCAACTTCCCCCGGTCACCCACAATGTGAAGACCACTCTACTCCCTACAAAGACATGGCCGACGCCCGGCGAAAAGAACAAAACTTAGTCCAACGCCTCAAGG
This sequence comes from Lentinula edodes, assembly GCF_021015755.1. Taxonomy (NCBI): domain Eukaryota; kingdom Fungi; phylum Basidiomycota; class Agaricomycetes; order Agaricales; family Omphalotaceae; genus Lentinula; species Lentinula edodes. The sequence goes on from NW_025764340.1 coordinate 125,386, forward strand.
AAACAGTTTCTACCCCAGACGACAAGAAACAACGCTCTAGATGGGACTGGGATTTGTTCAAACCCCATAACGAGCTGTGGAATCGCACAATACAGGTAATGAATGAACGGAGACCCGCGGATTCAAAGGGCGCAAAATGGCACTATTTTGATGTGTGGGACGTGTCTATGCAACGGCCAGATGCTCACCTGGATCCTGGAAAAGATTGTTTACACTGTGAGTTTCTCGCTGTCTTTTCTTACTTGAATTTCCTGGTTCTTTTTTGCTGGGTTCTTCGTCAGTACTTGCGTGTTCGCATTGCTGAGATCTTTAATGAATACACAGGGTGTTTGCCAACTATGCTCGATGATTGGACGCGGTTGTTCTATCATAGAGTGAATCTAGACGAAGGGCGTGTGAAGTAGGGTGTTTCAATGCCTGAACAATGACCATGTAAGTGTATGTACTTTCACGATAGCAAAGTATGCTCCTAACTCTCCTCCCTATGATTGCAGCTTGCAGTTTTAGTGCTCTTTAAACATTCATCCCTATCCAGGCATTTGCAAGCTCGACAGAGAATACCTGGTGAGGAAGAAAGGAATGCCCGATTTTGGTTTTCGGTTTTGTCGGCGTTGGCATAATTGTCCCTAAGGAACAATCTTCATTCTCGGTGCATATGACTTGGACTGTTTCCTCGCTCACTACACGTAAGAACTACGGTCATTTCTCGCAACACGAGTCTACGAGTCTGTAAGTTCCAGGAAGAATCCCCCATTTCACATGTCACATAGGATTGGTCGTCAAATCATGTTCAGTAACGTACGAGTGCTCTCGAGTGTTATTCAGTCTGCTGCGCCAAATTCTCTCTTCAGGGCGTTCTGTTCTCTCACAGTACTGACCCTCACGCGATCTCATAAAACGGGGAATTCCACCGACAAACGTCGCGAACAGGCTTGAACACGTTTTCCGTGCCATAGCCTCGGTCTCGGGGCTTCCCTGCCTTTCAGTTCCAGTTGTGTAATTCTATTGGACGCTGCTTCTCTTGGCAGCCCCGCATCTCGGGATTACTCTCGTATGCATTGTCAGCGTTTATCCAGCGTTTATCAGTATCGTGCTTCGATCTAAATTTAACAGACCCGGTACAGGAGCAAAGCTGCCACATGGCAGGCATCTCCTTGGGTAGTTGTCTCCAACCCCACTACCAATGGATATACATGCAACCACTTTCCCTAGAAATTAATGAAGGTGACACATGGGAGCTTCTTAAAAATTCCTTCAATTGTACTATTTTCGTTCAAACCATTCAAATACATGTCTCCTGCCTTCTTTTCCTTCTTATTTGCCTTGCATGGGGCGATCGCGTCCCCAGTCATTTATAAGTAGAGATTTTTTCTTTTCTTCGTGCCCCCTTCTTCCCTTTGTTCCTGACTGACTTAACGATATGTCGAACACAACAAGTCCTCCGATGGCGCCCTTCCCTTCAACGGGCTTCGACCTTTCATCCATTTTCGATGCTTTCTTTTACGGTAGGTGCCAGCTGGCCTACATATAACAGAGGATTCTCTACTGACAGTCCACTCCAGGCGTCATTATCTCTACTGGGTGAGTGTTGGGAACGATCACTAGTTTATACGTTCATCTTCTGAGTTTTTGTAGATTGTTCGGGATCTCAATCGTTCAGTTGTGGACTTACATCAATCTGAGCCGCGATAGATGGATGTTTCGCGTAGTGGTACGCAGACGCACGACTTATATACGCTTGAATCAGACTGATATCTATATTCAGGTGATAACTGTGTTGTAAGCATTAACCTCGGATGCTAACAGTCGCGTCAAGATCTTAACGTGAAACTCGTTCAATCAGTTTCATGGACATGGCTACGACTTACCTCGACATCGGTCTCCTGCATAACTACCTAGTAACTCCATCCATGTTTATCAGTAAACAGATCCTTGACTTTGCACAACTGCAGATCTCCCACTTCGGAGACCTGAGTATATTCTCCTCTTACTCAAAGTATATATTTCTTTTTTAAGAGATGAACCATGCCCTGCTGACTTGCTCTCGATTTCGCAGTCTTTTGGACATGGAGATTTTATTTACGGCGCTGATTGTCTTTGTGTAAGTAGCACACCCATAACAACGGAGGTTCGCAGTCCTGCTGACCGTGCCCATACAGGGTTGATTTGTATTTCGCCTCGCGTGTATATCTACGTGAGTATTCGTCGGTGCTCCAAAGGACACGTCCACGAAAACTTACCTTCAAATCTTCATCGCATGTAGTCAAACAGGTCCATTGGAGCGTCGTGGCATTTATTGTGAGAGGATTCTAATGCTACATATAGGTAGTTGCTAATAAATGCTCCCCAGGTCAGCACCAATGTCATAGCTCTTCGTGAGGTTGCTTCCAAATCCAAGTCTTCTAAGGCTGATGATTATTGTTTAAAGTTTTAAGCATCCGTATGGATTTATATCCCTCCCAACAATATCATATGTTAATTTTAACTTTGTTTCAAAGTGTCAGTTATTATATCCTTTCACCTAGCTGTCTTTACAAGGCTGGGATTTACATCCAAAGATAACGAGGTGGGTTTCTTGCTTTCTCATTAAACCCGCGATCCTCATCATATTACACTACAGATCATTGTCGCCCTTGAAAATGCCATGACGACGATGTGCGAAGTGGTGGCGACTACAGCTTTGGCATGGTCACTCCATTCGTCGCGGACAGGCGTGCCAAGGTGAATTAAAAATAGACTGAAATATTCGGTTGAATGCGTTTCATTCTTATTATTTATCTAGGACTGATAACATCTTACACAAATTGCATAACTATACGATCACACGGGGTGTTCTCTTGACGGTCGTGCAAATTCTATCCCTGGTGTTTTATGTGGCGCAACCTACAAAGTTGACTTGGTGTGTAGCTTGTATGTATGATTTTGTTCGAGACTTATTCTGACTAACAATGAAGGATTGCATTCCACATGTGCTTGAGCAAGCTATATTTTATTACCATGGGTGAGTTTTAGATTTTCCGTATCCACTTTAATCTCATTTGTTTTTTTTATTTCATTTTCAGCCGCTATGTATTAGGGTCTACTCGAAATCTTGTATGAATTCTAACATTCATTGATAGGCTCAACACTCGCTCTTCTCTACGAAGGAGACTCGACAGGACTATCACGGACTCGGAAGTTGGCCGGATCATCCAGCAGAGCGGGCATGACTTCGCCAGAGGGACCAGCTTTGTCCTTGCGTCGAACCCAGATGCCAGCGCTCTCAATGACTCTAATTCTTTGGCCGAATTTGGACTGACCCAAATATCGACTCCAGATACCGAGAATCCAGTGCGTCAATCTGTCCGCTGAAAATTTATCCAGTGTATTCATTTAACCTGCGTAGGATGACGATCATGAATCAGTCCACTCAATCAAAGGTAGATTGTGGATCAGTTTGCTACATTATCGTGGTCGAGTTTGACATGGCGATCTCAGTTCCAACAGCACTCCAACCGATCGTAATAACCAGAAATCGGATCTCTACTGTAGATTATCATGCAGTAAGTAATGGCATTGTAAGCGACTTGTATATCCGCATTGGACTAAAGTATTCCTCCCAGCCAGGAAAAATGTTAAACATGAATTAGGAAGAGTCGGCTGTGAGACCTGTTAATGTTGGTAGTTGAAGTAGACACTTCATTAGGCTGTAGTAGTAAGTAGTGCAAAAGCGGCAACCTGAGAAGAGTTGATGGTCGTAGCATCCCAGTATGAGTATCCAGTAGTATGTCTGAGTATGGTGAGTCGATCTTGAGCTTGATGTCCCATCGAACATAGTCTTGACTCGGAGTCGGTAGAGATTTATAAGGGTCATCCTCCCGAACCTAAAAGTGTACAAGGAGAACAAAAAAAGGTGGTTGGTTAAATTGTCATCGAAAACCAAAACAACTACAACTAACTAGTCCTTTGGTACCCAGTAGTACCCGCACCCTTGAACCTTGCATAAGCTCTTGTGCTCTTTCCTCATCTTTGCTAGGTTGCGGCAAGGAAACTTGGTGATCAGCTGGCTCAAGCTGGCCGTACATAAAAGAAACAAAGCTGAGTGAGATAAGATCTGCTAAGATTTGCTGAATAATTTAGTGCCCAATGATTTGATGGCAACTTGAGTTGCACGTTGCAAGCCTTTGCAAGCAATATGATTCTAAACATTTGCCTCAGCCTGGTAATTTTTGGGTCGTCGATTTCTTGAACATGATTCCTGTCTTCATGGATGTGGAATATGCGGTGAGCTAACCGCTAACGAACCAGTATGCCTGCAACTCTATAGGGTATCATTGTTGGGCGTTAACTTCAATTCTCTGCTTTATAGCTTTATATCATATATGGAGGGGTAACACGAGATACACGGATTGTGACTCACGACGGTATTAAAACCCCCTGCCTTGGACATGGACCCACAGAATCCCCTTGATTCACGATAACATGTTAGGCTTTTCTTCCCCTGTGCCTATTAGCCCAAGCATCCAGCAGTATCCTTCTCTACATGACGTGGAATCCAGATGGGATGAGCGAGAGGGTGTTGCGGATCTTCAGGCCAGTGTTAATGGCTCTCCGATTACTTTCCCCCCATCCAATCCATTGGCCAATCATTCATCTACAATACCATTACCACCAAGTGAAGACGAGCGGACTCCACGTTCTTCTAGCGTTGTTGTACCTATGAGATCTCCAGATACAGAGATCAACCAAGTTTCTTTCATCCCAATGACATATATCCCAACACTCGAGCAACCACAACCTACTGATCCTCTACAATCGACTAATGCAGTTGATAATCATGAACGTCCCTCACCTCATCACGCCGGACCTGAAGAAAGGGCTGGATTCCGACCTTCCCATGATCATGATCGCATTAGTGACAGCAGTAGCTCTCCGTTGTCACACAGTGAAAGACCGCCGTACAGAGTCAGATGGGGTAGTTCATTGCCTTCACATTCTTCATCTAATGCACTCCCTGGCAGGTGGGATACTCCGCTTCCTCATCCTCCGTTACATACATCTTCGAGCATAAATCCTCCCCCGACCACAAATCCTCCCTCAACTATACCTCCTCCGCCCATGTATCCATTTAACATGACACCTTTGTGGAGCTCAAATGGCCCTCCACTTCGATCCCTGCCAAACCCCCCACTGTATTATTCCAACCAGTCAACGCCTTGGTATTACACGCCACATCCTCTGCCTGCGAATCCTGTAACACCGTATACCCTTCCTCCTATGACTCCCAACCCAATTATTGCGTTCACACCTCGCTCTACGTATGGACCCGAAACCGAAACAGCTTTCAGTATGAACCACACACCTTCCCGGATGCATCAGACACCTTCCGGTTTCGATACACCTGCGAATGCCACACCTAGCACTCATAATAGCATGTATAGGCCCACGCCCGAAGCGCCTCGTAGGAGAACTCAATCCCTCGAACCTGAGGAAACTACCTATGAGCGATACCAACCACGTGATAATAACGATAGGCGGGGACCGCCCAATAATTCTGCATCCGCAACACCTTTTTATCAACGTTCGGTAAATGATCAACCTCACAACAGGTTCTATCTTATTGACGGAAATGTTGAGTTCCGGGTAAGCATAATCGTCTTTCGAGGAAAATGAGTATGTACATATAACTCATGTTCACCGAAGGTTACCAATATACTGTTCAGAGTTCATCTCCATTTTTTCTCCCAAGCCCGAGTTTTCTTCGCCTTTCCCTACATTCCCCCAATCATCGACCTCACTGCTTATTGCTTCAGTCCATCTGAGTTTAGTTCCTTGTTAACAATGTTCTATCCAAGGTTAGCGTTATGCAATATGCACATAGTAACATTTGCTCACTACTTTTTCCTGATCTAGGACGCCTGGGTCCCTTGAGATACAAACTGTCGAAGAGTGGATCTCGGTTCTCAATGTCACCTCCGCATTAGGAATGGAAGATATCCGCACTCTAGCAATGAAACGCATTTTGAAGGATGCTTCCCCTGTTGATCGTATCATGCTAGCGAGCTACTATGATATAGATTCTCAAATACTGGTTGCGGCCTTCGAAGAGCTCTGTATGCGGTCCCAGCCTCTGACTGAAGCGGAAGGTAAAAAAGTTGGGGTTGAGGGTTTGATTAAATTGGCTAGGATGAAGCATGAGCTGCAACACAACGTGAAGAGGTATCTAGATCCTGTCAAGATTGATCAAATGCTTCGTAGGCTAGTTGAAAGTCCCTGAAAAGGACAAATCTGTGGTTACTAATATACTATTCCACCATGCTCCTTCCATGTTCAGATACCTGACATTAAGTGGTAGATATTGTATATGAACCAATCCAAGTTGAATATACTCATGAGTAGATTGTATGCTATTGCCTCTCCATACATTTGTAGGAGGAGAAAAATAAAGCAAATCTGGATTACTCGAATGAAGATACATACTCCACTGATTAACGTTCATACTCGTATGGTTTTTCTACCTTGCAGCTTCCCGAAACATCGCTTCAAAAACAAGGTTTGTCCCTTCCAAGTTCGGTGAACATTTGATGTGCGTCCCATGTTTCGATTGTAGTATATACATTGTCGTTCACTTGTATACAGAGTTGCTATTGACGCCAGAATTATCCCCAGGTAAATGCGAACGTTGATAAGCACGGGATAAGCACAAGCCATTTGAACATCAGGAAAAACGTCCACTGATAATGTTTGGTAATTCCCATTAACATGCGTATATTCATGATATTTTTTGAAGTTTCGGGCCATAGCTTAATTTGCATAATTTCAGTAATTTTCCAGCCCTAGTTGTGAATCCTCGTAATTTACAACAGTTACTATTGGCTTCTGTAAAGGATAGATTAAATTAGAATACCTTTCAGACGATGTTTGGTTTCTTTCGGAAAGTGTAGAGTAAAGCAGAGTGCCTAACGTAGAACCTAAAACAAAGCATCATAAGATTCAAATAGTATATCTATCTATACTGATTGTATTCTTGCGATATTTGGACAATCATGTATTAACGAAACAATAGCATTGAGTTAATTATACCATATTAGTTAGGATAGTACGGTAGGACAAATGCAAGGAATTAAAAACAAGGGTATGACACGATAGGATAAGGAGAGACTTGTAAGACAAAATATGTATCAGGCGAAATTAGAGCGTGGAATCAATCCTGCTTCCTTCATTGGTAGCGTCTGCAGCTGTAACAGGCTGCTTGTTGACCTTATTGGAAGCTTGAGCAGGCGGGTTGCCATCATGGTTGCCATTTCCGTTGTAGTCATCATCATCCTGTTCGATGGCAGACCAGTCAATGGTATCATAAACTTGTTGGTTGGTCATGCTGTGCATTGACGACACAGCACCACTTGAGAAACGGAATTAGTTACGATGAGCAATGAGGTGTAAGAAAGCTCACGATGACTCGATATAGAGATTATGCATGAGTCGATGGTATTTCATGCGATTTCTTTTCTGAATTCCGTCGAGAATTTCGAGGGACAACTTCCAAACTCCATCAAGTTCCTTAGTCGGGAAGTTGTCCTTGATGCCACTGGAGAAATCTTGGATACAGGCGTGGATCTGAGTGGTTGTAAGACATATGATTATAAATTATGAACAGAAACGCACCGCTGTGCTTGCAAGTGCAACCAAAGCTTTCGGGACTTCCAACTCATTGGGCTTCTCTTGAATTGACGAAACAAACACGTCACTGTATCGCTTGATGATACCACTATAGTATGTAGAAGAGAAAAAAGCGGCACCCATGTACCCCGCAAATACTGGGTGCTCGAAAGGCCGACTGTAATCATACTTGTACCTTTCATCCTATAATGTGACAAGACATGAATTTTGGTGTTTTAGTAAAATGATATCGTGCCACGTACCGAGATACTGGGTGTTTGAGGATAGAAATATGTGCGCCTCTGCACCAGATTGATTGCTGGGGCAGTGCCACTAGCGTGAGAGAGGTTGAAAGCCCCAAGTACGACGGAGAAGTGGTCCTTTAGTTGCGATCTTTCGGTCCCAATACGGTGACTGACCTGGAAGAAAGTGTGAGGATTGACTATGACAAGCTAACAATGACGTACATAGGATATCAGCGGCTTAGCATACGCATTGTTTTCACCATGTTCCAAACGGTCACATACATCATATTCACCATCAAATCCTTCGTCAGTTGCTACTCGAATGAGTGCGGCGTAGCCAATCTGTTTTAAGGATGCTGAACCAACCGGTGAAAAGGTGGTATCGAGGAGTATGTTGCGTTTGCCAAGAGTAATGGCTTTTTCAATTACACTCAACATAACTGCTGGTTGGCCAGAAAGGGGACCGAGAGTGAAAGTACGATTATGAGAAATAGTATTGATTTTGGTGCGTTCTTTCCACTTCAGCTCGGATTTGGAATCTGACACAGATGTAGAAGTAGCTGTTCTAGGACCTTGAACTGCTTGGGAAGTAGGAAGCACCGTTTCTGAAACTCGAGGAAGCTAGAAGTAAATATTGAGTGAGTAATTATGCGTACTCAAAATATCACGTACCTCAAATTCGAGCTTTTGTGACCTTCGACTAGCCATAGCCTGAGTGCAATACCAGTTCAAGATGTGAAATCTCAATAGTATTTGTTCACGTACTCTCGAAATAACCAGCCGTTGTTTTCCTGAGTTGCCATGGGGATGCGAGAGGGACCTGCGACTTGGAGTGGGTTCCATAAGTTCAGGCTCGCCATCAATCTCCATATCTGACAACTGTCTCTCCTCGAAGAAGATAGAGTCATCGTCATAACTGGCATTAGAATGAGAGCCTGTAGAACATTCAGAAAATCAGAATGATACACATGATCAATTGTAAATGCTAATTCGCACGTACGTTCAGTGTTTCCTTCTTCCTCCGTGCCATTTGTGAACACAGCGCCCTGAAAATGTTTCATGAATGAGAATCTAGAGCTCCGTGTATGATTACCTCTTCTGCTAAGTGTTGACCTGCTCCCAAATCATCTTGAGGATTGTCCATGGAAGCATCAGAACCAAGAGCCGGGTCATTGGAATCATTGCCAGAGCTAGATTCAGATTCATCGTCGTCCTCTTGCTGATACTGACTACCATGATGCAAAGTTACTGGAGCGATCTTTGCTTTTTTTCTAGGAGGCGCCTCTGAAGAAATATGAGTAAGCTTGTGTCATCATCGAAGTAATAATCCACCTTCTGCAGACTCTACGCCAGTATCATCGGCATTGATGTCAATATAAACTGGTCCATGCTTAATGGCTATAGAATGGTGAGGGACACACGAGTTGTTCACAGAAATAGAAACACGAACATTTTCTTGTAGATGGCTTTGGTACTGGAACTACAACAGGCCTTTTGGTCTTCCTTTGCCGCAGTATTGCTACACAGAATATCAATCATTATTCGAAAAGGAAGTCCAGTACGACTCACCACTCCTAGGTGGGTCAACTCTCTGCCTTGGCTGGGAATCCTTTTTTTGTAAGCTCATAGGTGTAGCTTTCTGTGTTCGAGCTCGAGTTTGAGGCCGGGTGACAGGAGTTATGGAATTCCCTTGACCAGGTGTTCTCGTTGGGTCTGAATTCGCTGGCGCATAATTTTGAGGTAAGTCAGCCTGTGAAACTCTGCCCTTACGGCTAGACATTGTAAATGATTTGGATATATGAAAGAAAAGTAAGACAAAAGGAGAATGAAAAGAAGGAAAGAAAGTGAGTAACAAGCAAATTCATTTTGAACATGCACTGCTCGGTTTTGAAGCGGCGGCATGTACTTTAGGGCACCGGCTGAACGAAAAATTTCCTCTGTTTACCACCTTTACTTCATATAATGTCTACTGGTGCAGAATTGGACCCCTCCACATACAAATGTTCAGGATGTAGTCGTCAATTTTCACGTGCATCATACTTCATTCAGCATCTTGAGAAGACTTCAAAGCCTCAGTGCATGGCTGCGCATGAGGACTTGAAGAAAACTATCCACCGCAGCCGGTTTATGCCTCAGAAGACCCCTCCTACGTATCGTTCTCCTGAACTATCCAAAATCAGCCCTTCTGCTCCTTCAGTTCCTCCTCTAGATACAGAGCATGATCTCTATGTTACCACTCCGCAATCTGTCAGTGATTTCTATGGCCATGACTATTCCGACGAAGATTTTCCGGGATTCGATGAAGATTACAATGGCATGGGAGGAGATATAGATAATGACTCTGAAGATGAAGAACAGCTTCCACCTGAGCTCGAAGATGCTTGGGAGCTTCCTCGGGTACCCGCTTCTAGTGCTGAACATAATGTAGATGTGGATGCCATTCCCACTCTATCAACCGAAAGATCATTTCTCCGAGACCTGCCTTCACACCGCGATGGCATTCATGTCGAAAGTTTTGGAGGTCAGGCGGGAGCACCTGTCAAGGGCAGGAATTCACGCAATCCAGTCCTTTATAGTTCTCGAGATGGGTTTTTGCAGTATAGATCCCATATTCCACATAAAGGTGAAAATCCTTGGTCACCGTTTGCCTCACAGATGGACTGGGAAGTGGCGAAATGGGCGAAAACACGGGGAACTGGATCGACTGCTTTCAGCGACTTGCTTGCTGTTGACGGTGTATGTTCTTTATTGTCATCTCCCCTTCGCTATGACTAAGTTGTTGAATTCTACAGGTATACAAAGCATTAGGACTTTCATACTGTAATAGTGCAGAGCTTAATCATATTATTGATACGGAAATCCCTGCTCGGAGGCCTGCATTTACACGTAAAGAGGTTGTGATCGGTGGAGAAGCCTTTGACTTATATAAACGACCTATTGAGGACTGTATACGCGCACTCTATGGCTCCCCAGATCATGCGCGCTATCTCTGTGTTTCTCCTGAACGACATTACTCCGATGCAAACAAGACTCAGAGGCTTTATCATGACATGCACACCGGGAAGTGGTGGTGGAATACTCAGGTATGACATGCCATTTAATCATTGTTCGTATGATAATGTTTGCCATCCTTACAGGTCCAGCTCGAGCAAGATAAACCTGGTGCTACTATTGTTCCAGTCATCATTTCCAGTGACAAAACTCAAATCACACTTTTTCGAAATAAGTCTGCGTACCCTGTATATCTTACCATCGGGAATCTCCCTAAGGAAGTTCGACGAAAACCCTCACAGCAGGCCCAAATTCTCCTCGCTTATCTTCCTACCACCCGTCTACAGCACCTACCTACTAAGGCAGCCCGGAGGCGCGCTGTGTCGAATCTCTTTCATGCATGCATGGGGAGTATCCTCGCACCTCTGAAAAGTGCAGGCATTGACGGAATTATCATGACCAGTGGTGACGGTGTCAGGCGGCGGTGTCACCCGATCCTCGCTGCTTATATTGGAGATTATCCCGAACAGATGCTTGTTTCATGTGGGTACTATGGACGCAGTCCAATCTGCATGGTGGCGAAGCATGAGCTGGGAGAATACCCTTGTACAGCAGAGTACCGTGATGCAATTCAAGCTATCGAAGTGGCCCACTTAATTGGTACAGATGAATGGGCTCAAAGTTGTGCGGCTGCCAACATGAAACCTGTCCAACATCCTTTTTGGGAAGATCTTCCCTATACCGACATTTTCTGTTCCATCACTCCCGACCTCCTTCACCAGCTATACCAAGGGGTTATGAAACACTTGATTAAGTGGATTACTGCTATCGTTGGAGCGGGAGAAGTTGATGCGCGAGTACGTCGATTACCAGCAAAGCATGGCATGCGTCATTTCCACAAGGGAATCACAACACTTTCCCGTGTCAGTGGTACCGAACACAAGCAGATGTGTATGTTTCTTCTCAGCCTTGTCATTGACGTGCCAAGGCTGGCGCCAGCAAAGTCCCGCAGATTGATCACAGCTACCCGTTCATTACTGGATTTCCTCTACATGTCTAGCTTTCCCATTCACAGTGACGAATCTCTTACCTCTGTCGATGCCGCTCTTGCTCTATTTCATGAGAATAAAGATATTTTCATTGAGCTTGGTGCCCGAGAGCACTTTAACATCCCCAAAATCCATTTTCTATGTCACTATGTCCGCGCTTTCAAACTATTTGGCACATCGGACAACTATAATACAGAAGCAACAGAGCGTCTTCACATTGACTTTGCAAAAGATGCATATCGTGCTTCTAATCGCAAGGACGAGTACTCACAGATGACAAAATGGTTGGAGAGGCGAGAGAAAGTCAATCATCATGCGAGTTACATTGCGTGGCAACAGTCACAGCCACAACTTGACATTCCTTCTCCTACCACCATCTCAGGTGTACGATACGATTTTCCAGGATCTCAAAAAACGTTGCATGACATGCAGTGCCCACTTACACAACATTTCGCCAAATTTCCCACTGTGAAGACAGTATCAATCTCAAAACTTGAGGAAAGAAGCTTACTTGGTTATGGCGCCACTCAGTTTGAGTATGCTTTGAAACGGTTCATTTCCCAATTTCGCAATCCCGAATTTACTCCTGCTGAGGTCAACGAAATGGCATCATTTCTTTCTCTTCCGTTTCGTGGTGTGCCAGTTTGGCATAGGATGAAATTCCGAAACGAAGATTTATATGGCAAGAAGACTCTTGATGTTGTATCTGCCCATCCTCGTCGCCTCAATGCTCAAGGCCAGGTCCGCCAGACGTCCCAATTTGATGCTGCTCTGATCCGTGTTCAGAAGGATGATGACAATGGCAAGTTTTTGCAAGGTACGTGTTGTGTTCTGTTGTACCTGCACGTTCGCTCATGCACTCTATTTCAGGATGTCAGATAGGGCGTGTCCGGGCTATTTTCTCCCTCCCAAAGCAACACTTGAACCGACTGTTTCCCGCAAATGTGACTCCGCCTGTCCACCTTGCTTATGTTGAATGGTTCACTAAGTTCACGCAGAGGCCCGAACCATACTCTCTTCTTTACCATGTCAAGCCTCAATTTTGTAGAGATGGATCACGAGCAGTTTCTGTAGTTCCGGTTGATATGATCAAGCAGAGTGTTTGTTTGTATCCTAGGTGGGGTGGAACAGCACCTCCGCAATGGACACATGAGTCAGTACTTGACCAGTGTCCCTCCTTTTATCTGAGCCCATTTACAGATATACATATGTACTTCAACCTGTCGTAGTTACAAGTAATCAGAATTAGACTACGCAGTCCGGATTTCTTCTATTCACACGAGAGAGCGTTCCTACAACCTGTAGAAGCCTGTAGATTGCTCAAATATCTTCAGAACTGCACGATTCTTGCTAATATTATTTGTATTTGGCTGAACTACGCATGGACATCCTATTTTTTGCTTAGCTATAGACCCCTCGAGCTCTACGATGTTTTCGATATGGGCCTGATACGAGGTAAGAAGCGGCATGTCGGCAACAACCTTCTGTTCGATCCGGGTCCGAAGTTTACTGCTCCCAGCTTCCACCAGGCCGCAAACTTCATCAGAAATGCTGTCAGAAGCAACAGCTAAAACTGACTGTGGTATGTATGATTTGCATTACATTATGACTATAGACAGCTAAGAGTATTCAAAACTTCGAAAATGTTCTGTCATTATCTTAAATACTTATAGTTGTTGCGTTATGTGAATTTTTGCAATCTTATTGAAATCTTACATGAACTTCCCAAACATTATCAGTGGACGTTTTTCCTGATGAAGTTGCCTGTAGGTCGTCGACCCTCTATATATTTAATCCATGATCATGATAAATTAAATTTTGGATTCAGAGGACCTTGTTTATTTCATCACATGTACTCCACTTCTGATTCTAATTCATGGAGAAGTTGTTCATTAACTCTGGAGCTAGGTTTTGTTCCTGTGCATACATGAATGCAGAAGGCTGTTAAGAGGTACGTTCAAGGGACTTCAGGCATACCGGCCTTCTTTTGACGGACAAAGAGGCAAATCGGATATGTTATGACATTTGGCGGCAAAAACTGACGGCGTTCTCACTCGTTTTCAGCTGGTTCTCATAGAGATATAGAAAAACTTCGAATTATCTTCTTTTCATCGCATTGATTACAATGCACTGTATACAATAATATATGATTCCCCCCTTTCTCTTGCTCTTTGCAACGCGGTCATACAAATTTCCGTTGGCAGTTCCTGCATTCAATCATCAAACTACATTTGTGGCGCTACTTATGTAGTAGATCCAGATAAATTCTGCTATCAGAACAGCGAGTTAAGTGAAGATAGGCGATTTGGAAGGTTTGCGATAGATAAGTGTCGGTGCCGGAAGTACGCATTGGCATCCATCTATTGGTACTCCAGGTTACATTGGATAGTGACCAGGAATGACCTCACAAGTAAAGGAACCTACTTACGATACCAATAGTTGCTCCATCTTCAATGATTCATATTCTGTTAAATCAACCTCATACCTCAATGACTAGGTACCCCATTTCGTAACAGGTAGCTATTCTCGTCGCTATCTGCGTTGATAAAGTTGAAAATACTGCTCCACCGACCTCGCCTGCTCCTCGTGTTGTTGCGCGTCAAGTCACGTCACAGCCTATGGAGGCTGTAATTAAGTTGTACAAAAGGCAAGCGCATAGCAATGCGCTGCATCCTGGATGTGAGGTCTTGAATTACTGAAATACATTTGGGACGCAAATGGTGTTAATTAGACACGCCACTTGTATTTCAAGTTGAAAGTTTTTTAGGGGGGGGTATGATTTCAGGAAACCTTGATATTGTCGTTGGCTGATTGATTCTCCGTCGATGATTCACAAAGCCTAGAAGCTGGAGTCAGACATGAGGCTGCTCGGTCAGGATGAAGTCTTCCGAGTCAGTCAAATAACTTGAATGAATATCATCTTCGAACCTTTTGTAGCCTTTTGTGCCGCGGATAATAAATCTATTTATTCACCGTCGAGCTTCCTTGCCGCGGAGATTGAGAATGTAGACAATCAAAATCGAATGTGCTTTCGAAAAAGAAAAAGCAACTCCAAATTCTTGACCATTGCCAGAACGTCGCCGCTAGTTGGACATTCAATGATCCAAAAATGGATCCTTGTAGATCCATTCTATCGTGAGAATTCATTGCCCGATAGCCGGAGGCAAATTGAAATAGTACCCCTGGTGCCCTTACGAGTTTCCCTGTTGAATCCTACACTTTTATGCTCTGCTCCTCCATACAGGATTTCAAGTGATAGATGAAGTAACACTACTCATATATAAGGTCTGCCTGTTAGTACTATCCTGTGACCCTCCTTGCTTTCTGACCGCCACCATGGGTTCGCTTACGGAACCTTCCATCCTCACCGAGAAGCTCTTGCTCGAGCTGCGCAACTCTATACGAGGGCAAGTATATCAAAAAGGGGAATCCAAGTAGGTCTGTGCATCATGCGTATTTTTTTTGGCTAAAGTGGCCTCCCAGTTTCGCTGAATACACCTTGATGTTCAACGGAAATGTTGAAACGAATGGTCAGGTTGTAACATGTCCAATGGATGCAGAGGACGTGAGCAAGTAGGCAACATAATAGTCAAAAATGCCTGTGAATGATAATCTAACTTCTGTCGCGAAGGATCATACTTTTCTGCAGAAAGCATGCATTCTCTCCATCTGTCAAAGCTGGAGGGTTTGGAACCGCTGGCTGGGCAGTAGGAGGCGAGGTCATT
This sequence comes from Lentinula edodes, assembly GCF_021015755.1. Taxonomy (NCBI): domain Eukaryota; kingdom Fungi; phylum Basidiomycota; class Agaricomycetes; order Agaricales; family Omphalotaceae; genus Lentinula; species Lentinula edodes. Next base: position 141,034 of record NW_025764340.1, read on the forward strand.
ATTGATCTCAGTCGAATAGGGGACGTCGACGTCGAGCCTCCCAATGAGAAAAGCTCGTACACGAGTATTCGAGACATGGCGCCATCTAACAGCAAAGGAAAAAAACCTGAAATCACTCCTTCAGACGTGAATTCAGGAAAACGGCGAAGAGAAGAGGACGACAAGCTTCGTAAATATCATGCCGCTTCCGGTTCCGTTGCCGCATTTCTTCAAGAACCCTCTCGCTCTGACTCGCCACCACCGAATGTCAGGCGACGTCTCAACAAATCTACTGAAGGCTCGCATGACAATATTTCTGATACAAATATCCGAGTTGTCCAAAGCCCTACGCTCGATTCCAATGTTGAAGCCCCCGATGTTTCACTCGGAGACGATGCTCGAAATGCTCGAAGCGCTCACGCAAATGATAATACTGATAGTTCGAACGCGCCTTTTGACGCCGATCCATTCGGCTATCTCGAGGAACGCAATTCTAGCGGTTATCCTGGTCGTTCAAATTTACAGTCTACCTCGCGTACGTTGTATGACTCTTGGGGATCCGGATCTAGATCAATTGGGTCAAGCGTCGCTATCACCACTGCTCCCGCTGTTTTACATTCTATTCCGTCTCAGACCCAAGCAATTCATACTCATGCGTACGTTACATTTGGCGCAGGGATGAGGCAAAAAGAAATTGATACCTTCACCGCCAATAACCCTCTGAGAGCTCAGTTGATTTCTGGAGGGCAAGATACTGTCCCATATCACGTACCTTTGTGCGTTTCCTGTGGTATATTCTGTCGTACATCAATTTGATGCTGTTCTCTTTAGTGCGGCTCACCCCGCTGGATCTTCCATTATGCTTTTGGGAGGATTCGGCTTCCTTGGACGGCTACACGGGCTTAGTATTGATAATTTAGTCGAGGTTGAAATGGTCTTAGCTGATGGACGCATCGTGATTGTGAACAAAGATGAACATCCAGGTTCGCACATTTATCATACACACCTATATATCTCACTCTCTCCCAAAGATCTCTGGTGGGCTTTACGAGGTGCTGGGCCCGCGTTTGGTGTAGCTACTCGGTATAAGGCCAAAGCTTATCCAATCCCCGTCGTATTCGCTGGTAATCTGATTTAGTAAGTGCTCGAACCAAAAACCTTAATGTGGGACGCCAATGGCTCTTGTTTAGTCGCTTTCACAAAGCTACAGCTGCTTCTCTGATCAAGCATTTTCGAGACTGCATCAAGAACGCTCCGCGTGAGCTATATGCCAACGTACTGTTGACTGCTGGGCCCAAGGGAAAAGATTCCCTCATTGTCATACAAATGTGTTATGTCGGCTCCAGGGAGAAAGGCCAAGAATACCTTGCAGCGTTGGCGTCATGGGATGGCGAAAAATCCCTTCTAAACGAAGTTAACGAGAAGAGTTTCTTGCACCAACAGGATAGCGTTGCGCAGGTTTTGCGAGGCAAAGGTATGTTATCTTCTCTTCTGGATCAAGACCTGGCATAACATTTTTTATCGTAGCGGGTAGACAGTGGTTTATTCGTTCGGCCCTGATTAATTCGCTTCCGGACGATATTATTCACCAAACCGTTTTGAAGTTTGACGATACTCCAGTCGGTTGCAGTAAGCAACAATACTTCTTACAGAATCGCCAGAAATTTCTAATCACGAATTCATAGCTTGGCTTTTCGAGCTCGCTGGTGGGGCCATCAGTGAGTTTGAAGACACGTGTGTGCCGAAATCCCAACGGGAGACCTTGTTCACAGTCGCTGCGCTTCATCAGTGGGACATGGGTATCAACGATCCTCGGTGTATCACGACTGCGGAAGATGTGAGTATTGAATGTTTGTCTGTCAGTGTCGAGCTAGAACTCGCCTCGCAACCTTGCAGTGGATTGCTGAAACGCTGAAGCCAATTCAAACCGGTGGACCTTTCCCCAGTGTCAGTGTATATGCTGAATCCTTTCCCACCGTTACTGATCGTGCAGCTCCAGTTCCTCGGAAGACATGAAGCACCATCTCGTACCATTTCTGCATTTGGAAGCAACTGGGATCGTTTGAAAGAATTGAAGAAAATCTATGACCCTACAAATGTCTTTAGAAACTCACTCTGGCCTCTGGACTCCGAAGGGAACATCGTGGAAGCATCCACGCATGAGCCTGCTACACCTTCCGCTGCTGGTACTTCTTTTGAAGTCTTGTCGAAGAATTGAGTTTTCTCTGATCCGGTTTTTTTGGTTGCAATTTATTTGGGAATATAAAGGGTTTGAGTTCCTCCCAGGTTCATGGATTATTTTGTCGTAGGGTTTTCATGTTGTGCTTTATAACTACAATTCCAATCCTATTATGCTAGGGAACAGATGCGATATGGTGCGGGGGTTTATACAAGAGAAAAATAGGGGCAACATGGGTGAATGCATACAACAACAGCGAATTAGACAGAAGAGAGCAAAATACAGCTGCAAGGCATATAAGGCAAATAAAGAGGCATGGTGTAGCAGAACTATAAAATGACTAGATATGCAAGACAGAGAAAACAGTTTACGAAATGGAAACTCCAATCGGTTCTAAGAAGCTTGCCAGTGCCCATCCCACAGTACCCACTTCATTCCTACAGAGCAGTAGACAGTCCTCTCCATCATCGACGTACAGCGGAAGTTTTGGATGAATACTTGGATGTCCGGCTTCCTGCAGGATCTGGTACACATCACCCTCGACTAGAGTAAAGAAAGGGAAACCAAAGTACGAGACAACGGCGGGCGGCCTGCATGGGTGAACAACTCGGCATGCATATTTGGCTTGTGCAGACGACCAACTGTCTCTACGTAAACTCATTTGTACCGGAAACGAGGAATCATCCCTGGATGACGATGTCGGCGGCGATGTTAAAGAAGAACTGAGCCCTTTGGAGGACACAGGTCTACCATTTCGTGGCTTTGAGTTAGATCGAAGCGTCTCACTGATCTTTCTTCTGAAACTTGGCTTGCGATCATTCCTCCCGCGGTCATCCTCTAAAGGTGGGAAAAATGATGCGTCATCTATGGGTGAAAGATCTATTACAGGAGGCTTGGAGGCTGAAGAAGAAGAAGAAGAGGACATGGAGGTAGTCTTCGCAATCTTGGTCAAAGGCATGCTCTTTGTGCGTGGTATTGGCAGAGTTGGGACACCGGCCCCAGCAATATCCAGGCCACCAAGAATTTCACTCCAGTCCTCATGAGGCTGGAGGGATCTGGATTTCTTTTCTTTTTGTTCCTTCTCTTTCTTGCCTAACTTGATGCTTGCAGCAGCTTTTAGATTTTCATTCGATTCACGACTGCGTTTGGAAGCATCACTGTACCCACGTCCTCTACTTTGGTAGGCGGGAGGAGGGGAGGAAAGAGCAAACGGATGAGATACTTGAGAATGAGACGGATCCAAGGAATGTATGATGTTCGCAACACTGTTGGCACCGCTACTCCTTGATGACTTCAACGACGGAGAATGCGGCGAGAATGAGAAAGTACTCGCTGACGCTGGTGGCGTTTGTGGGGATACAATGGGTTTAAGCGGTTCCTGATATATCTTCCGTTCGTTGGTGATAGCAAGAGACCTGACAACCTCGTCGACGTCTGACCAGCGAGCTACCCAGACGGCAATCGTCTCATCCGCTCCAGCATTCATCTCACCCTCCACTCGAAGCATCTCCCACAACTCGGCCCAACGATCTCTTACGTCCTGCCAAAACTGTGTTTGGATATCGGCTAGTCTGCGCACGGAAAGGGCTATCCCGCGGTGTAGTAAGTTCAAATATCGAGGGAGCTCTTTGAAGAGTTGACCGCGGAGGGCGAGGTAATTTGTAGATGCTTCGAGGAGAGCTGGAGGAGGACGGTTCTTTGCGGTGACATTCATGGTGAGGAGATGGTAATGGAAAGGTTCTTGCTCGTTCATCGATTCAAGGAGCTTTATGGGTTGTTGCATTGTGGCAAGCAACAGCACGATTTCCTTTAACAGCCGTTCGTTTATGACCTTCTCCAATTCGACGCATAGAGGTCCAAGATATTGGTCCAATAGCCCTTTGAATGCATCGAACGCTTCACTTCCTTGATCTTCTGAAAGTCCAATGACCTTTCCAAAACTAACGGCCCAAATCATGAGATTCTGCATGACCGAAGTCATCGATTTGCTCCAACTAAGAACGTCCTTGGCAAACTGCTGCGCAAACAGATCAACCTTCTTCAGCTCGCCCTCCATCAGCTCCACCTTTGCTGCCTCTATAGAACCACTATCTGACGGCTGCGCTCTTCGTAAGCTTTTCATTTTACTGAGGTTGACAGACGCCGCAATCGTGATATTGGACGTGCTAAGTTTCTTCTTGGGGTCGCCTGACAAAACACCCTTGATCACTTCAGCGCGCCGCCGCTCTTCGTTGACACTACGTGCGAGTTCCTCAATTTCGGCTTTTGCAACCCTGAGGTTTTCTTTGTCAGAATGGGAATCAGGCGTTTCGTCTAGGATAGTGCCGAGAAGGAGAGGATATTTAAGAAGCCGCTGTACAGGCTTTATAAGAAGAGAGTGAAGATCCCAAGCATGCGAGACTGATGTCGAGTACGTCCGGGTCTGAGCAAAGTAGGCTTCGAGTGCAGGTGTCTTTGGTAATGACTGTAAGTGTTCGTCCGCCGTTCCTTGTTTAGTGATGTATTGTTTGTACGGACGTTCCATCTCAGGTATCTTCATAAGAAGATGTAAGCGAAAACTCGACACATACATAGAAAAACTTACTATCCGCCTAAATAAATCGCCAACGCAATCCTCGCCAATGCCACCCTCCACGACCGCGCCTAAGGCATCTTGCAGACGATCACAAAACATATCCGAGAATAATGCTAGTTCAGCGATGTTATTGAAGATGATTTTAGCATCTTCAGTAGACATTGGGGCGTTAAAGGACCCGGCTGAAGAGTCGGATGCGATGGACATTGTGCGTGACGATGAGGCTGAGGACTGGGGAGGGCTAATGGGGATATTGCTCAACATTGGATGGCCTATGATCATAAGTGAGACGGTGTTGTGAATGATAGGTGGAACATACCTATTGCTAGAGGGATGTATATCTCTCTCACCAAAGCTAAATCTGAGGCATAAGCTCGTTCCGACGCTAATAACTCGTGAAGGGCATGCTGTCTCTTTGTGAAAGTGGGAGTGGTTTGTTGACCATGTGAGGATGCGGAAGAAGAAGAAGCAACTTCATCTTCCATTGGGGACAAAGCAAAAGGAGACTCTGGTCGTAATGGCAAGGCCTTGGATAGTTCAGCGTCGTCTGGAAACCCATCCACGAGGCCGTTGAGGGAGGGAAAGCTCCTGTTTCGAATTTGAAATGACAAAGGCATCGTAGAAGGGTCAAAATCGTCTTCGGAAGGTGTTGGCGTGGAAAGTTTAATGAAAGCGGAGCTTAGGGCAGATTCCGTCGATGATGCGGAAATCACCGATTTCGTTGGTGGCGGTCGGAGAGGTGAACGAGTAGGAATTGTTGGACGAAGAAGTGCTGAATCTACAATAGATGGGGAAGAGGAAGTAAAAGGTGGGTCGTACGTTGATTGTGGTCTGACGGTACCCACGCGGCGTGAACGAGGCTGGACCTGGAAAGTGTCTTCGACGGATGCCATTGGATGAATGCACGGATTAGTTAAGTTTCGATAAAATCAAAGGCAAAAGTTCCGGAGAATCCCCAATCACCCAGGTGATTATAGCAGGCCTTGTAGTTTAAGCTCAAATTCCGGGGTGCAACGTATATGAAAAATACAAGGCAGATTTTGTTAGTCTATGGCAGCCAAATCAAATACTAGCAATGGAGGTTTTAATGTGTAGAGCTCACGTATAGATAGGGCTCAATTGACGCTGTCAGTCAAGTAATTCTCAAAATCAACCAGTTCTCCAGTGTCCCTTTTGATCTAAGGCCTGCGAATTGTGACACGGTTCAGCGAGCAATACAAAGCGTCAGGCCTTTCAGATAGATAAAAGTTAGTCTGGTTGGCAGGAGAAGTTGGTAGCACTGAGCGTAAGCAGAGAAGGATATTGATTATCCAAGTGAGATTCAGAACTAATAAGGCGCTCATGTGGGTCACTTCCCCGGTAAGCTCCGGCCGTTCCCCGATTCGACTAGCAAGATAGGGGTTAGACGATGCTCTACTAGCGTATAGAAGCCCGCATACACATAAATGCACAAGCCTTAGACGTTTGAACTTCAACCTACTTCGACTCTCTTTGTTAGCCTGAAATGGGACAACTGGTACGTCTTAAATTTTGCACTCACTTTGATTCATGAACACACCATGATTTTGTATTACAGTAGCGGAAAGATGAACATTTTGTGTAGCTCAAGAAAGCTGTCGACGTATGGGGAGTCCTGCAATTTCTTTGATCAAATGAGATCAAGCAATGATCTGAGCAGCCTGGTGAGCAATTCAGTAGACCTCGCGAAACGCGTCTGAACAGTTTCGGCCCCTGTCAAAAATTTGGGCAGATAAATAAACCAGAGAGAAGAGCTTCAAACTCAAAGTGTAAGGAATATTTAGTTAAATACCTCAAATTGAGGGCCTTATTGTCTTTTCTTCCGGCGGGCAGATGTATGAGTTTCAGAAATATAGGGAAGAGACTTCCTCGTATGTCGAGAGTCGACCGTACTATCAAGTCAATAAAACTTTGGCTAACAAATCTCCACATTTGAACCTTGTAATGAAGATATCGATACGGTAGTAGGACGCAGATCCTTCTTGTTTTTCCGAAATTATTATGTAATCGCGGGATGCAAATGAAAAATTATAATAAAGACTCGGAGATTTAATGATACAAGCATGACAGTACCATTGGCCATTACTGGACCAATACATGATCGTCCACTCTGGTGGTGGCACGTTGATGGTGTGAATATCTCTGTAGCAATTATAGAAATAGTATTGTTCATTACGCAGTACTGAGTGCCACGATATAATTATTTGTATTGGGTTCGAACGCGGCTGTGCCTGAAATCCCAGTGGTCACCGTCGAGGGGGCAATCCATGATGTCTAGTATGCTTCAATACTAACTAGGGTCATTCGGTCCCGATGTTACTCGCTGTCCTGGAGTGTCCCGAAGAAGAACTGTGGAATTATGGAGAAGCTATATACAATCAACTCTCATCTCATTATCAGCTGTGTTGCTTGTGTTACCCACCAACTCCACTGACAGAAAGGCCACGGGCCATGGACTCTCTACTCTCTCTCTTGGAATTCCTCTGGATATATAAAATAATCCTCGGTCCTCTCCTCAATTCCGAGGTAGTGATAAATTATGCGAACCTTATGCTTTACAGACTGATCTAGTCATTTTCACCACTGCGAATGGGATTTGTCGAAGCCCGCGGTCTATTTGATACTACTCACCCAATCTATATCTCAGACCCGATTCTGGACGACTCCAGCCCAGCTTTCGTCGTCCGACCCTCCAGCAGCAGTCGTCCGTCTCTCCCAGCCTCGTCTAAGCTCATGTAATGTCGCACTGATTGCTGCTAGCATCAACAAAACGCTCAGATCCTTCGAGCTCAACGCATCCGTCTGGAATATTCGTTGCATGAAGGGAACATAAATCAGTGCCAGTTGAGTCACCGCGGATATAGAGACTGTCGTTATCAACATCTTGTTTTGGGTGAGCCCACAGTTTATGCCTCGGTTCTGTACTGCGGAAACGAGGTCGAGGAAGACGAAGGAAGTAAATGTCTAGAGGTTCATTTGAGGTTGAGCAAAGATAATATAGTCGAGGGAAACTACTCACCATAGTTTGTTCGCGTTTCGACATCCGGTCATCCGAAAGTGCGTACGTGTACACAAATAACGTTCCAAGCACGATCATTGACGCGGAAAACAGCACACGGTATAATAGTCTTCTTGTGATAATCGGGGCGTTCTTCTTTCTCGGTGGTTTGCTCATGATAGAGGGATCTACAGGATCTACACCGAGACTTTGACTAGGAGGTCCTGAGAATAACGCATTACATTCACAAATAGCCCTTGAAGACTTATACTCAACGTACCATCCATTAGAATATTTATAAATAAGATTTGCATTGCGTTTAGTGGATTGGTGAAGCCCAACATGGTGCTCAATGTGATGAGTGTGAGGGCGGCAGCAGCAGTACTAAGTTGAAAAGCCAAAAAATTTTGAATATTATGGAAGATGGATTTCCCTAGATCGAGATATGAGTTGATCTATGTTAAGACGGAAAGTAGTCAACTCACCTTCTTTCACTGCAGATAATATTGTGCTGAAATTATCATCGACGAGAATAGCATCAGCAGCCTCCTTGGCCACATCTGTTCCAGATTTACCCATAGAAACTCCAATGTCCGCCATTTTAAGCGCCGGCGCATCGTTGACTACCTAGGATATCAGTCCTTCCGCATGCGCCCCAAGAGTGGTAATTTACCTCCGTCTCCAGTCATTGCAACTACTTCTCCCCTACTCTGAAATGCCTTTATGATAGCCATTTTATGCCTGGGTGTCGTCCTGGCGAACACACTAACATTCCCGATCCTCTCTCTCAACTGCGCTTCACTCAGCTGATCAATCGCCTTGCCAGTCAAACAATATGTGCTCGGGCTGAGCGCAGTTGCAACGGAACCAGTCCGGCCATGACCACCCATTCGAGTTACACGGTCCACACTCCCGCCATGACCATGTCTTGGTCCAACATTTAGCCCTAGTTTGCCAGCGATCGACAGAGCTGTCTGTTCTGCGTCTCCAGTAATCATCACGACTTTGACGCCACCTTGCTGAAGATCTGCAATCGAGTTTCTGACGCCAGGCCGAGGAGGATCATACATAGCTTGGAAACCCACGAACACCATATTAGACGCAGTCATACTAGGTGATGAAGAACGACTCATGGCGGGTGAGCCTGAGCGAGATGAATCCTTGGATGGGGCTATAGTCTCAACAGAACCGTACCCGTATGCTATCGTGATGACGCGAAGGCCTCTCGAAGCCACAGCTTGAGCTTTTCCCAAGATAGCGTTCCGCATGTTGACATCCAATGGGGGGGTCGAATCTTCATTGACGTAGTAGTACTTGCAACGCTCCAGTAGGGCTTCGATAGATCCTTTCAAGTAACACATTTCGCGTCCACCAGCGCCGGTTGTCGAATCCAGGTGAACGCCGCTAATGGCCATGTATTTCTGTTCAGAGTTGAATGGGCGTTCGGAGATCCGTTTGAAATTCTTTGTAGAAAAAGAAGGAAGTTGTAATTGGAACATCTCACGCAGGGATAGAAGGACTCACATTTCTCTTATCCGTCAGACCGACCACACTCAAGATATTGAGTAACGCGACATCCGTTGATTGCCCAACAACCACGGGTGCATTGTCATCGTTTCGGGTAACTTGAGCATTGTTACACAGAGCGCCAATATCCAGTATCTTGAGCAACGCAGGGGACCAAGGCCCATTGACAAATTTGCTCGAGGTCGGATCCAACACGATGGTTTCATCAACGGCATAGGCTTCAGTTACTGTTTGCTCATTCTTTGTTAGAGTACCTGAATAACCATCTTCAATGGACCGTATAACTAAGCAGATTGAGCACAAACCTGTCTTATCCGAGCATATTACTGACACAGAACCAAGTGATTCGACAGAATGCAACTTCTTGACAATTGCCTTCCTTTTCGACATTCTCAATACACCGAGAGCCAATGTCACAGTTGTGACAATTGGAAGACCTTCCGGAATAGCCGCAACAGCGAGGGATACTGCGAGACATCGGGAACGAAATTTACTAAAGAAAATCGAGGGTACATACCACCAATTGTAAACATATCTAACCAGCTTCGTCTTTGTAGCACACCAATCAGACATATCATCCCGATCACTCCAAATGAAAGTATCGACAGCTTCTGGGCCAGCTCGTCCATACTCAATTGAAGCGGCGTCCGTTTTTCTTCCACGTCTTGCATCATGGAGAATATGATACCAAATTCAGTGGATGTTCCTGTGGCAATGACCACACCCGTTCCTCGACCTGTGGAAAGAAGGAAAGAAACAGCTTGTGATATACCTGATTCAGAACATACCATTTCGCACCAAAGTACCCATATACGCGATACAAGACCGGTCTGCTAATGCCACGGGCTCACCTACAGTGACTCCGTTAATTCCACCAAAGCCCTGTGATGAGTTATCAAAACTGCAGGTATTGGGATCCTTAGTTCGCGCTTCCGTTTCGCCTGTCAGACTGCTTTCGTCAATCTCCAAATCTACAGCAGATACTATACGGATGTCAGCAGGTATTCGGTCCCCGGTACTGAATGAAACAAGGTCTCCCGGTACAAGTTCGTTTGCGAGTATGTGATGAGTTTGGGACGAGCTAATTTTGTGAATGAGGTAATTATTGAGGGAGGAATACGTCTACCAACGCACCGGACGACATGACAATGATGCGGAACGAGTTTGTTCAATGCCTCCAAACTCTTCTCTGATCGACGCTCTTGTACAAACCCCACTACGAGACATATGAAAGTCAGCGCCCAATCAGGACACATGGGAGCAACTCACCAGTTAAGACAATCAAGACCGCGACAGTGATACTGACTGCATCATCGATGTTGCCCATGATTGCACTGACAGTCGCGCTTCCACATAATAGCAAAATGAGCGGACTCTCGTAGATAGTTTTGGCAAATTTAATGAGCACAGGCTCAGGCGCAGATACGGAGAATTCGTTGTAGCCATATTCCGTAAGAAGATGGGAAATATCAGAGAGTAGCAAGCCAGTTGTAGAGGAAGTTCGAAAGTGATTTATGGTGTCCTGTGAAAGGATCAATACAAGATAACAGAAACACAGGTGAGCAAGGCGCACTTCCACCGATGCATGTGCAAATTTTTCCGATGCTGTATGACTACTTTCAGTTCGTCTAGGTGCAGGTGTTTCACGACCATTTTCCAGACGATCCTCTTCCGACGGCTGGCCGGTCACTGTTGTGAGTACTTTGGACCATAGACTCTGTGCTCCGGTTGCGATGTGGCGAGGTGAAGCTAATGAGTTTTCGACCTGGTGTCTCCGGAACGTAGTACTGTATCCAAAATGGGCATCTGCGTCTGCTGTAGGACGTAGACTTGCATTGGGATCGGCTGAGAGCATAGGAAAATACGCAGATGCTGGAGGCGAAGCAGAGCGCTGGCTTCGACCGAAACCTCCCATAGACAATCCAGCGGGTAGGGAGAAATTCTGCGGGTGCCTAGAGAAAGCGGAAGCGCTGGACGATGCAGCATGAGGAGGATCCGCATTTATGGTCAAGTTTGTTCGTTTACGTTCGTAGCCTTGGCCGTTTCCCAAGGATGAAAAGCGCGGATGTGACATTAAATCTTCAGCGTCGTGGTGCTGATTCCCGTGGTGATGTTAGAAAATGTGAAGTCAGTGTGAAGTATGTTAAACGCGACACGTCGTGAGAGGAGGTGATCAAGAAAAGCGGTGCGGCTGACCAATAATAGCAGCCCGTTTTCGACTTCGATTATCAGCGCAGCCGCACGCACGCCCAATTCTATCTTCGAATTGCTACAGTGGGTGTAATTTCCTGTGATTGCGAGGTTGAAGAAGCCTGTGTATCTACTGCTCTGGTACACAGTTTGCACAAATTGAACTCTGTGAACTCCTGTGAACTCCCGATCTTCTACGGCTCGGTTGGTCGAATATACCTTTATGGATGTAGCTCAATACTCATGATATCCATGGATAAAGTTTAAGTTACAGACTACTATTATACATGCATGTTGAGGCAGGGAAGACTGTGCTGACTATGAGTGAACGAAATTTTCTTCACTCATCGTGAATTCTGGCCCGCGAGACTATGTGCTGACCACTGTACCATGGGAGGGTTCTTTTCTGCTTTGCAACCAGGACATGGATATTCATGATCACCCCCCTCCCCTGTATGAAGCGCATGTACATGGTAGACTGTTTGGGAATTGGACCTTACCAATATAATCCATATCCTATCCAAATGAAAGGAGGAATAATATGCACAATTTCCTTGAACAATCACCACGTGTATGTACAAATCTAGCTGATATCTAAGGAAATTGTCCCCCCCGGGGACACACGCCTTGCTTGTGTGGTTCCGGGCTGAGGAAAGCAAACTAGCCATTATTATTGGTTGAACTGTATGATGATAATATGTGCTCTATACATTAACACTGTAAATTTTACAGCTCAGGCAATTTGTGTGAACTTCACCATTTACAGACAATGCATTTGTACTACAAATATTGTTTGCTCTACAACATAAACTACCAATGCCTCAACAAAAGCACATTGAAGAGTGTAAGGTGACTGGACAGCAGAAGCACAATGTGAGGTGAATGGAAGCAAAAGTATTACAAAGCATGGAATTGACAGATTGAAGGAGAAAATTGTAAGAGCAACACAATATTCAAAGGTTGTACAATAACAAGGGCAGTAACAGGGAAGAAAACCATCAAAGGTTGAATGATAATAAGGGCACTAACAGGAAAGAAAACCACAAAAAGGGTAGGTTGTAAGGGAAGACTGAAATCTGTAAATGAGCCAAAATAGATTTTGGAACAGGTGAGGTAGGTAACCGATGAACTGAAAGATGTTGGTGTACTTGAAGAGGTGTGAATGAGCAAAGGTGAAGAGCAGAAGGCTTAGGTGGTGAAAGGGCCAGCACTTAAAACCGTGAGAAGATTTTCGCGCGCGCTTATAATATCGAGTAAGAAAGGACCGTTGCAAGCAAGGTGAACAAAACACAGGCAAAAACCAGACATGGTCAATACAGGACAAGATATATGTTAGTACAAACAAGGAGGTCTAACAATACATAGTTGAATGTTCATGGGTACAGCGAGTGTAAATATCCAACGAGCAGGCAACAGAAAAAGCATCAGCGATGGAGAATCATCTAAAAACGTTCATCCAGAAACGGAACAGATGTAAAGAGCAGTTCATACTTCTAGATTGGAGCCACCGCTGGACTTGATCATACCCAGCACCCCATCTAACCAATCTATTCCGTCGCACGACAATGTACCTCGCCAATGAGGATCAAGTCCTTCCAAGTCGTTTAAGCTGTTCAAGAATTCAAGAATAGGTGAAACAGACGACTCAGTCTCATCTGCAGATGTAGCCAATGATGTGATATCTCCCAGCAAGGAAAATGCAATGACGACAAGTGCAAGTGCGTCAACAGCAAACTCCTTACTTGGTACAGTGATGAGCAGACGTTTGTTACTCCTTGATTCCGAGGAAGTCGATGAAGGTGTAAGAGTGTACGATGACGGAGATGGAGAAGTCGAAGATGATGAACTACGCGACAAAGATGGTGTAGATGCAGTTCTTGGTGTAGGCGGAACAGAGGAAATCAGAGTAGAGGTCGCTCGAGCCGAGTTGTCCGTGCGGCGAGGATGGATATTGGATAGAAAGGCTCGTGCTAGGGACATCTGTTCCAAAGATGTATGTGGAACTCCATCATCTCGCACACGAACTACCTGAGGAGACAAGAATAATTTAAGAACGTTTTTCAACGCATCTTCAACACCACCGCTCGACGCAGTCGAATCCTCTGTATATCCCTGATCCTCCTGCTCTCGGGAGATAATTTGAATGACTCGGTCGGCGCGTAACAATTCTTCGGCAAGTGAATCATCAGACTGGTCTTCATCGTCACTTTCCTCGGAGGCGTTCTCCCAGTCCCAGAATGCAACCCATACTTCGGATCCTTTAATCACCTCCTGCAGGCATCTGGCTTTCTCCCATCTCTCTCTGTCTCGTAATTTACGTTGCTTAGCCGAAGTCTCTATCCTGGACAGTAGTGAATGGGGGCGTCTCGGACGCCGGCGGGGCATATTGGTGATATGTGGTTGAATGTGTCCTTTAGACTGAGGAATGACATGGCCCAATTCGAAGGCAGAAACAGAGGGTTTAATGTATATTGGTGCGACCGAGGGTGATGGCTCGTCGTCAACAAAATATGCTCTAGGGCCTCGAGGTTGAGAGATAGATAACGAAGAAGAGGAAGAACGGGAGGGTGAAGGAGATCTGGCCGCATTCGTGCGAATTGAGGCGGACGATAACGCTTTAACGGCATCTGGTGTCGCCAACGTGGGTGATTCTTTGGGGAATGTTCCTACAGATCTCTGCCTTGGTTTCCTTCTAGGAAGATTGCTGACATGGGGCTGAATTGGTCCTTTGCCTGTACTCTGAGGCTGATACATGGTAGATTGAAGATATGGTGGAAGCTGCTGAAGACGAAGTTGTTGTGGTGAATTTGACAGGTCGACGTTCTTAGGTTGCTGAAATCGGTGAACAATAGAACCAGATTGAGTAGGTGGCTTGAAAATATCGTGGCCTGAAGCGGGCGTGATGACCAGTGAGGATGAAGTGGCAGAAGCAGAATCGCAGAAGTCGGGTCGACCGCAATCTGTCATGATAAATGTATATCTGGAGATAAGAGGAATAGAACTTATAGAAGTCAGAATTTCGCGTATCAGAGAAGATTGGAGACAGGAAGAAAGCTTTACCGATGTATTCACTCGAATGAGAGATGATAATAATTTGAAGACAAAAAATTATCCAGGTATTTTCCCAGTCTTCGCCGCGTCGCCGACAAAGGTTCTTTCTCGCTATCAATCCTTCCGACTTCGTATCGCTGTAAAAGAGTTAAGACCACCTCGATAGCGTCTATAGCGGTGGTAAAGGCAAAAGAAATATCCAAATGATTGATCAGGTCGATTTTGCCGAAAAATGAGCAGCAAATTCACCAGATGAGTGTTGTTTGAGAAAGTAGAGCCAGTCTAGTAGTCCGTAGAGACCTTGAAATGGAAGATAAAGAGCAAACAGTATTTGATACAGCCCTCATACAAGTCGTTCGGTTTCAACGCGTCACTTACATACATATTCAGCATGGCTCCAATGAGGAAGCGTTCCGCATTCGGTCCACGGTCAGTTTCCAAGGCGGCCCGAAACTTGCCTTATTTTCACATGCGCATTACGGACATCTTCCTCACCAGTTGTCGTTCAAAGCCACTAATAGACTGACAAAATGCAGAAATTACAACATATTGTACGTGACGAACATGAGTATGATACATACATTAGCAAAAGATATCAGATAATACAGTTATCCAGGATCCGACAGTGCAGAGATAAGTCCAAAGAATCAAGAAAGAAAGCATTTATCACAACACAAACTTTTCCTCAACCTCAACCAACCCATCTGTTAACTTGCTGGCCACTGCCCATTTGGGTAGGTAGGTCAACACCTCCTCGAATGCAGGTATCTTTGCACTCGGGAAACGTTCTCCAGATGATGATGGTACAGGCGAAGTTGACAAACCCATGCCGACCATTCCACTTTCGTATTCAGCCCACTCGCATGCTACGCGTCCTGTATGCGTAGTTGTTTCTCCGAAGAAGGATTTTTGGCTCGAATTCGTTTCGGTAGTATACTGCCCCGCGAAAGAAAATTGGTTGGACCACTGCACATCCACGACAAACTTCTTGCCCCACGCCCGAGTCCAAAGGCGCAACATATTGTAGTGATCAGATTCAAATCCACGCTGGACCCCCCAGCTCGCCTCGTCATCTACTTCATTATTCACCTCGACATCGCTCTCCACGTCGACAGTCCGAACACGGAACCTTTCAACAGGTTGATCGAAGTATATCCTACATGCTCGGCTGTTATTTCCTATGATGGAAAACCGAGCACCGGGAGTCTCATCGAAAGACATGGATTTACCGTAAGCCTCGAACCAAGGGTTTGTGGTAGACGCCCAGTCCCAAGATGAGTGATTCTTTTGCGCATGCACAACAAGTGTATCTGCAGCGACAGGTACCATATTCAACGCATCAAACGATGGGAGATTCGAATTATAAGTTTCCCAATTGCAGTTTGCCAACCCGATTTTTCTCTCGTCAACATTGTTATCTGAGCACCCAACTAGCCTTCCGTTGGTCAAAGAGTGTAGATAGGATGGAATCAAAGGAAGTATCAAATCGTGCACAAACGGTGTAGCTCCTGTGAGGGTAGTGACAATTCTTACTGTTGGATTGACGTCGGTGCCTGAGGGTGAAAGATCCACCTTTTGTTGGAAGAACACCTTCAGCGGCGCATCCTCCGAGAACGGGAACAATCCGCCTTTGAAGCCTTCAACACTTCCAGCCCAAGGACCGGACCAGGGGATCCACGCCAATGCTATGCAGACGACCCATACGAGACCCAATATCCAAAACAGATACCGATGCACTCTCCGAGCGCCGATGAACGGAATGGCAGGAAGAGAAGCAATAAGTGAAATGAGAGATATCACGGCGTAGACTGTGACGGCAGGACTTCCATCAATCATCGTTTGACTCACTGAAGTGATGAGGAAAATGGCAATATGGGATATAAGTATCAGAGGGAATGGAACATAGATGAGGAGGACAAGAATCCACAGAACATATGGTCGAGGGTTTTCGACCGGGTCGACACCCGATTTAGATTTGTTCTTGATGACGCGGAGATGTTTCCGGCCAACCAGAGGAGTGCGCTCATTGACTTCTGTTTCTTCTTGCTCTTGCTCAGCGACATCGGTATCATCCCTGAAGACGTGAACGAGCCGTAGCTCTGCGGTTTCTGCCACACCAAAACAACCTGCGATACCACAAATCACCGCAGCGAGCCATGTGAGGCCATTACAGGCACTAGCCATATACAATATACCGCCTAGTCCGAACTGTGTGATACTGATAGTGGACAACACAACTAAGAGCCAAGACAAGATGTAGCTGTGGACAACAAGCGTGCGGAAAGATTCCCACGCAGGAACATTAGTCGTGATAGGAGCCTGAGAGAGAACCTGAATTCGAGCGTGATCATTAATGAGAGGAGGCGACAAGACGAGGGCTAGGACTAGGATTGACAGGGCGAATGAAGATAGTATAGGAATGGAAGGGTATCCATGCACGATCTGTGCAATAGATCAGTCGCTATTCCAGACATCCTTGTTCAAAACTTACGAAGGGATTAAGATTAACAAAACCAACGACCAACGCGATTTGCGCTCCAATAGCAATGATCAAAGCAACCCAGTACCGTCCGTGCTTCCACAAAACACGAGAGGACGTATTGAATCGACGTTTGGCTTTAGTCCATCCGGTCTCACTTTCGTGTGGCTCGTCTTCTTCATTTTCAGAAGGTGTGTCTTCCACGACGGTACCACCTGGAGAAAGCATCTGTGAGGCTGCCGACTCTGTTTCAAGTTCCGCTGGATGCACTACACTCGGAGAGAAGGTCGCTCGCTGTCTTTTGGCTGCACGGGAGCGAGCTAGCGCAGATTCGGATATAGCAAGTAGGATAAGAACAATTGGACCGACGATGAGTGCGGTGATATTGATTGTAAGAAGATCGGCGAGTCGTAGAAGGATGAGAACGGAATTGAACACTAATATTAGATTTCAGAATAACGAAGGTGTCCCAAAGATCGACAGAAGACGTACACTCGAAATACACTGCCTTCTCATTAACGTCTAGTGATACATTGTTATCGTTGGCAAGAGCAATCCCACCTGCAGATGCCGGTTGTAGCATGGCCCACAACGCCTTCTCACCGCCTTCTATATAAGGAAGCGCGTCGTACTTTGTATGATACTTTGATCGACCCCGGTAAAAGGCAAAGTCCAAGCCTCTCAAAGGGGCAAACTTTGCAGCGTCCAGTGGGTCGGGTGCGGCAAACCGACTATTGTAAACGGTATAATCGGTTGAGCTGCGAATAAGACCTAGATTGAACGCTTCGGCAGATATGATATTCGCATGAGGGGTCTCCACGTTTCTCCAGCTCTTAACAGACCCATGATCAGTACCACGGAACATCAAAGGGCGCCCACCGCTACCTGCCCCCTCGAGGTTGAGGAACGTGGATCCGAAAAGGTTGGTGTATTCGATATGAGACGTGTTCTTGATCCAGGGATGTTCAAGAAGAATATGAGCGCCGTTCAAGCCATCTTCTTCACCATTGTTGATGTTAAAGAGGACATCCCGTCGAGGAGGATGTGTAGCAAAATATTGTATAAGCTGGAGCAATGTGACGACGCCGATTCCATCGTCAACCGCTCCTGAGGCTGTTGATACACAGTCGTAGTGTGCAGAGAAAAGGACAGCTGGAAGAGGAGGATGAGGAAGATTTGAAGACTCGGTTTCTGCGGTCCCACGTATTTTTACAAGGATATTGTTTCCTTCGAAATAGTTCCCAGAGCCGGAAACACCAAAGCTGCTGGACCAGCTACCATTCGTAATCACGTCATCATCAATGATAAAGTTGTCGCGTGAACCGGATTGGAGCCGAACGTTGCGGAGTCGTTGCAGAAGGTATTCGCGTACTATGTCGTTAGCGTGCGAGTGATATGGATGTGGTCGTGCAGCGATAATTTGCAGGTCCCTGTAGGCTTCTGTGACATTCAAACCTCCGTAGTGCGA
Organism: Lentinula edodes; assembly: GCF_021015755.1. Lineage (NCBI taxonomy): Eukaryota > Fungi > Basidiomycota > Agaricomycetes > Agaricales > Omphalotaceae > Lentinula > Lentinula edodes. Next base: position 159,498 of record NW_025764340.1, read on the forward strand.
ATGCAAAGTAGATGCGGAAGGAACTGAGGGTAATTGATCAGTGATGAGTGTTGAAAGCGCGACTGCGAGGTAAACAAGGACTAGAAGAATGGTGACAGGGATTGTGAGGAAGCCCGTTGTCCGGGCAAATGCAGGACGAATCTTGTCAGTAAGATACATGATCACTGTGGTAGAAAGGACACAAGTTCCAGAATTTATGTTACACATGCATAAGCATGCATATCGTGAATCCAAATAAATAACAGCGCTCACCTGTCACAACATGCAGGTCCAGTCCAGACCAAGAGTATCTCAACACCACAAAGTTTGTTATCAAGGTCAATCAAAAACTATAAAGCACAGAGAACAACGCTGAAGAGCTAGCTCAAGCTGGTTGTTAATGAAGAAGACGGTGACGACATAGAACGACATAGAACGACTGAGTGAATAATTCGGGCCGGTTCCGAGAATCCGTTCCTTTCCGGTTGTGCTTTTCTGTACTCACAATCTTCATACAGCTCCTGTAGCTCAGCTGGTTAGAGCATTGTACTTATATGGGTGTCTATTTTCCCCAAGCATTTTATGCAAGGGTCACCAGTTCAATCCTGGTCAGGAGCAGTGTTGTTTTTCTTTTTACCAACACAAATCTATAAATCAATTGCGCACTGCGGAAAGCATCGAGATAGATAGATAGGAACAGCCGGACCCAACCACCCCCACTGCAGCGAATGCTCATCCGACAAGGGAAGGTAGACTAGACTGCAGCGAGAGCGGAGGGGGTGAAATACATGTCAAGGTACATAATACGTTGTAGTACAGTCTTCGCGACTTCTTCTAGGTGTAAATCGAGGCCAGTATCTAAGAAGTTCTGCCTCGAGTAAGTTTCCTTCCTTGCCAGAAGAAAAATAGGGGAATCGTTTAGAATCATTCCGCATTTAATTTTCAGTCAGTATGCATACATAGACTACAAGAACTACAACGCAGTACTTGTCACGAAGCGGCAGAGGCGGAGTGACTAAGCAAGACGGTGAGGCGGAGCGACTAAGCAGGTCAGCGAGGCGGAGCAACTAAGCGGAGCGGAGGCAAACTGGTCCCAGATAATGACAGAGATATATTGAGTATCGTAGTCATAGGTAATAATAAGTAAGCACATACCTGGTCCCAGATAATGACAGAGAGGTCAAGATAAGGGATCAGGCTGTGGAGGGTTGGCTATATATACATAATCCGGTCTGCGAGAAACAACGATGTAATACTGTACAGTTTAGGAACAAGGAAGGTGGCGGAAGCCAGTAGAAAGAGAAGATGGGTCAGGTGGATCAGTAATCGATGGATCAGTAATCGATGGGGGTTTGACAGTGATGGGATGATGTATCGTACAAGTAAAGGCGTCGAGACGGTGAGAAAAGGAAAATGATAGGGGCTGCGTACTTTATGACATTACCCCCCTCCTTATGACCATTGTCCTCGATGGTCAAGGCTTTGCCGCTGTTGGGTGTTTTTTATGAAAGGCCCGAACAATTTTTGGTGCTCGACTGAGGTTGGCTGCGGGTTCCCAGGAGTTGTGCCCTGCGTCGTAACCTTTCCACTTAACCAAATATTCCAACTTCTTCCATCGAACCCGGCTGTCTAAAATCTCCTCTACTTCGTATTCCGGTTCATCTTCATCCTCTAAGTATACCGGCTCTGGTGGTGTTAGTATTTCACCGTTAATGGAGTTACCTTTCCAGGGGTATAGTTTGTCAACATGGAAGACGGGATGGAGGCGATCTAGGGATAGGGGGAGGTCAAGGCGGTAGTCTAAAGGGCCAATTTTATCCAGAATGCGATAAGGGCCAAGCTGTCGATCTCCTAACTTTTCACTGGAAAGCTGAAGATTAATGTCCTCTGCACTGAGCCAGACTAGGTCTCCAACTTTAAATTGATGAGCTTTCCGCTTCCCGCGTTCGTATCCTTCCTTCTGTTGTTTCTTTCCTAGGTGTAAGGCAGCCCCAGCATCTTGTCGCGCTTCTCGGAGAATCCGTATACGGTCATCCACAGCTGGAATACCGCTGCGTTGGCCCACTGGGATATTGAACAAGGGAAGATAGCCATAGGTTAGCTCGAACGGGGACATGCCTAGAGCAGAATGAGTTCGTGAGTTAATCACAAACTCCGCCATGGGAAGGTGCTCTGCCCAGTCGTCTTGTCGTCGTCCCACATAGAGGCGGATGTATTTCTCTACTTCCTGATTTGCTCGTTCGGTTTGGCCATTGGACTGAGGACGGTATCCGGAGGTTAGATCTGATTTAATTCCTAGCCTAGCGAGAAGGGATCGCATGAGTTTAGCTGCAAACTGGGGTCCGCGGTCGGATTTAAAGTGAAGAGGAAGACCGTGGAGACGGAAGATCTCTCGGTAGTAGATATCGGCAACGCCTTCGGCTGTGATGGAGCTGGTGCAAGGAATAGCGTGAATTTGTTTTCCATACAGGTCTGTGCAGACCAAGACGGCATCGTAGCCTTGGGAGTTAGGTAGCTGCGTTATCAGGTCAACCCCTACCTCTTCCCATAGACCAGATGGTACATCTAATGGTTGTGTTACGGCCCGTGGGTGTCGTTGGATCTTCTTACGGGCACAAACCTCGCATCCCTCAACGTATTTTTCCACGAAAGAGCGCAGCGTGGGCCACCAGAAATGGGTGCTGACCAAGTCGAGTGTCCCGTGTAGTCCGGGGTGTCCTGCAGTTGGATGGTCATGGCATTGACGGAGTACCTCAGTGCGTAGGTCGTCGTTTGCTGGTACGTATACCCGACCTCGGTAGTAGACCAACCCATTGTCCTCTTCCCATTCGGCTATCCCATTGGCCAAGCGCTGTAGTCCGTGCTCTTTGACTGTTTTGAGACCCTCCAATACCTGTGCTTCCCGTTCTGAGGCTTTCCGGATACGATCCTCTAAGGGGTTCTGTAGGATCGAAGCTGCAATTTTTACGAAGTGGCCGGGTTTAAGGACTGTCTGTTGCCGGTTATCATCGCTGTCCGATACATGATGAACTGCCATGCGAGAGAGAGCATCAGCTTGGGTGTTTACTCTGCCAGGGCGGTGGATCATATGAAAGTCAAACCGTGACAGATAGAGGGCCCATCGGGCTTGTCGGCGGGTGAGGTCTTGTGCAGTGCGCCAGAATTCGAGGTTCGAATGGTCCGTAATGATGTCGAATGGTTGAGGGAGTCCTTCTAGAAAGTTCCTCCAATCCTTCAGTGCTTCAATGATAGCAAGCATCTCTCGATCGTAGATTTCGTAGTTCCGTTCCGCTGGCTGCATGGATGCCGATCTGAAGGCTACTGGATGCCATTGGCCGTCGTCTTGCTTCTGCATAAGGGCGCCTCCCGTGGCAAAGCCTGATGCGTCTACCTCGATTCGAGTAGGCCTGTCTGGTGTCCATAGAGCAAGGATCGGTGCGGAGATGAAGGCTTCTCGAAGGGTGTCAAATGCTTTCTGTTGAGTGTCAGTCCAGGTAAAGCTGGTGTCTTTCTTCGTCAGGTCATTCAGAGGTCGTGCTATTTTGGCAAAATTCCGGATGAAGCGTCGGTAGAAGTTTGCAAATCCCAAGAACCCTCGTAGTTCCCGAAGATTAGTAGGGACTGGCCAGTCGCGAACAGCCGCTACTTTTACCGGATCCATTCTCACCTCCCCTTCTGAGATGATGAGTCCGAGGTATTCAATCTGTTGTTGTTCAAATTCGCATTTTTCTGGTCGTAGGTAGAGGTCGTGCTTTTCTAACCGGGTTAATACTTCCCGTACCATTCGTCGGTGTTCCTCGAGATCGTTACTGAAGATAAGGATGTCATCTAGGTAGACTGCCACCTTGCCGGCTGCAATGAGATCAGCAAATATAGCATTCATAAGTGCTTGGAACGTGGCAGGGGAATTTGTGAGACCAAAGAACATGACCTTAGGCTCGAACAAGCCTCGGGTTGTTGCGAACGCGCCTTTCCATTCATGCCCCTTCTTAATCCGTATGTTATTGTAACCCCAGCGGACATCAAACTTCGTGAAGTATCTTGCTCCCTGAAGTCGGCTAATGATGTCAGCAACTAATGGGAGAGGGTATCGGTTCTTCACAGTGTACTCGTTCAGTTTCCGGTAGTCTTGTACAAAACGGAGTTTCCCATCCTTCTTCTTTACGAAGAAGACCGGTGATGAGATTGGTGATTTTGAGGGTACGATATAGCCTTTCCGTAGGTTTTCTTCTAGGAAACGATCCAACTCCTCCTGCTCGTTTAGGGACATGGGATAAATCTTGGTACGCATGGTTGCCGGTGCTCCAGGTACGAGATCAATCGCATGGTCCCAAGGTTGGTGGGCAGGTAATCGTTCGGAGGCGGATTCTGAGAAAACCTTCTTGAAATCACGATACTGCTCAGGGACCATTTCTTCGAAGGTTTTAATGGGTTTGTCTCGGTTGGCTTCCTCTGCTAGCTGCTGGGAGTAAGTGAATCCTGCGGCGCACCAGACTTCCTCCGTCTGTTCCTCTAGAATTCCTGCTTTTACCCATGCCCGGCGAGTTTTATGATTGGCTCGAATTCGGTGTATTGGTGGTTCTTCCACCGCTACTGATTCACTCTGTTCAAGGGTCGCTTCTAGTGGCACCTCAATGTGGGGGTTTTCTGCGGGAGGTTCCAGTTCTGGGAGTTCGAGGATCGGGGTTTCTGTGTGAGTGGCGGCTAGATGAGAGTACAAGATCTCCTCGTCTGGGACTTCTTCTATCGTTACTCGAGGAGGCTTTACTGAAAGTCGTCCTTTCTCCCAATCAATCTCCGGATTTACCTTCCGTAGCCAGGGAAGTCCAAGGATGATGTCTTCACCTCCTAGGTTGGTGATCAGAAAGTCCATCCATCGCTCTTGATTATCCACTGTGAGTGCTAGACGTGCAAAATGGGTTATCCGTCCAGCTCGGTTAGGTGTTCCATCGATATTAAAGACGTCGATCGGTTTATGGAGGGGTGCACATCTTACATGGTTCCGGGTGACAAAGTCTTGGTTTAAAAACAGGGCGGTAGCTCCACAGTCTACCATGGCTGCAGTTGTTATACTGTGATTCCTTCCTCTTAGTCTCGCATGAATTCGGAAATGTGGGGAAGTAGAGTTTAATTCCCGGATCGACGATATTGTACATGATGGGTGCGAGTCATACGAGGAAGTAGCGAACATAACAAACTGATTACGGGGTACTCTCGGTGCAGCCGAAGCGGGTACCCTCTTTAAAAACCCTGTTGAAAGCCAGAGGACGAGGAGGACATAGCATTAGCACGATCAAGTAATTCCCTTATTTGACCAATCTGATTGGAAAAGTCCTGGTTAGGGGGGCTCGGAGTAGCAGCTACGGGTGCAGGAGCAGATGTTGGGGTCGAGGACGCGATCTGGACGGATTCATTTGGGAACAGGGAGAATGGCGCGGGTACCGTAGCGGATATCTGTTGGCGTCGAGGTTGCTGGCGTCGGCCTCGGTCTCGTCCGAGTCCCATGAATTTGTCTTGGCAGACTGCTTCCAGATGTCCTCGGCGTCCACAGTAACGGCAGGTGGTTTCTCGGTGTGGGCAGTTTTGCTTGACATGACCTTGGGCACCGCAGCCGAAGCATCGTCCTCGCATGCGAGCTAGGAATGCCTCCCTAGTATTCCCATTACTGGTGTGGGTTGCATCAATGTCCATAGCGTGGGGATCAGCAGGAGTAGTGTGAGCGGTATGTGTGGGGGAATATCCAGAATTCCGGCCGGTCATGGTGGGATCGTGCAGGTAGACATCCACCGATATGGCCCGTTTGATTGCCTCCTTCAGAGTCGGAGCAATTCCTTGGGCAATGTTTACGGTGATAAGGTGTTGTCGGATCTCTGGGAGTAATGCAGTGAAGAAGCGTTCCCGCAAGTCAATATCAGACATTTCAGTCCGATCTCCGATGTCCTTGAACTTCTGAGCGAATTCCGCAACTGTCTGTCCTTTACTTTGCCTGAGATTCTTGATCTCGCTACGGGCTTCCATACCTGGGTCCATTGGTTCAAACCGTTGGCTAAATTCCTTCAGAAACGCCTCCCAATTTCCTCCGAAAGGGGGATTTTCCGCATTGAAATGTAGCAGATGGGGGGTTGCCCAATCTCCGGCACTTTCTGTGAAGAAGCCCAAGGCAGACTTGATGAGTTTGACTTGGCTTTTGGCGAGATCAGGTTGTTCTGACGCCCAATTCTGGAACTGAGCCATGAAGCGACGGGCTTCAGCGCCATCTTTACCCTTGAAGACCTCGGGTTTGTTCATGCTTGACTTAGAGGATGAGCGTTCCTCCATAGCTGTAGCAAGGTTGGCTACTTGTCTGATGAGCTGAGCCATGAGATCCTCCGCAGAGGTATTTGGAGCAGGTGGGACAGGAGTCGACATGATGGGAGTAGGCAATCGGGGCTGAGGAATCGGCAGGAAAGTTATATTGCTCACAGTGAGTGGCTCTCGGATTGAGTTCGAAAGGGCGTTGGGGCAGGGTTGAGACTGGCAATCGCGCCAAGTATCGTCGTTGTTATGGGCGTGAGCTTGGTCTCTGGGGTCAAGTGCGTGCGGGAGTGCGGAGCAGTCTATACTGGCAACAGGTGTTTCAGAATCGGGTGGAACTGGGGAAGACGTGGTGTCTATAGATCCTGCAAGGACAACCTTATCGGTAGGCTGTCAGTGCAGTAATGGATCTTGACCTAATGTCACGAAGCGGCAGAGGCGGAGTGACTAAGCAAGACGGTGAGGCGGAGCGACTAAGCAGGTCAGCGAGGCGGAGCAACTAAGCGGAGCGGAGGCAAACTGGTCCCAGATAATGACAGAGATATATTGAGTATCGTAGTCATAGGTAATAATAAGTAAGCACATACCTGGTCCCAGATAATGACAGAGAGGTCAAGATAAGGGATCAGGCTGTGGAGGGTTGGCTATATATACATAATCCGGTCTGCGAGAAACAACGATGTAATACTGTACAGTTTAGGAACAAGGAAGGTGGCGGAAGCCAGTAGAAAGAGAAGATGGGTCAGGTGGATCAGTAATCGATGGGGGTTTGACAGTGATGGGATGATGTATCGTACAAGTAAAGGCGTCGAGACGGTGAGAAAAGGAAAATGATAGGGGCTGCGTACTTTATGACAGTACTAACATATGTATATATGCATTATACATATTCAGAGATACCTCCTTCCAACATGTTCAACAATATTCCACGCTTCGAGGGAACGATGAGGATCATTAGAGAAAGGCATAGAGATAGTGGGTAGTGGTAAATTCGGTATTGTTGATAGGTTCGAAGCTCCCAGACGTTTATGCCTCATGTATGCTTCGATAAGAAGTTGTTCGATCCTAGATGGAATGAAATACAGATCAAATGAGTATCATAAAAAATGAGAGGATGAGGCCAGTAACAGTGGGATTGACGAAATGTACTTCAAAGTTCCGAAGAACCAAAAAGTGTGGCAAGGACCCAGAACAAATTATATATTGAATGCTCACCGCCCTTTCACAAGAAATGTTACACCTTGATTTAAGAACCCCTTTAGTATCTGCATTTCGAGACCTTGATATAAGCCGTTGATGCCACTAGCCCGGCGAACCTGCTTGTCACTGGTGCTTCTAATACTACTCGTACCATGATGATATCGCCCATAGTACGCATCAAGCATAACAGCACCCAGCGTCTTCGGCCTCGACGTTGACTGAGACTCGGATCCAAATGAATTAGTTGACCTACTACGCGAGGCCTGGAGGCGTGTTTTGGAGAGAATGAGAGGGTACAGCAGCGTTACAGCTAAAGAAACAAAGATCATGATAACCGGGGATCTTTGAGATTGGACGATCTTTATAACAAAGCGTACGTTCAACCTACCAATTGAATTTGAGATTGCCCCGCCGAAGAAAGCTTCACCCGGAGTAGGATCCATTATCACAACTGGTTGAGAATTCGAGTGTCGTCGACGAATCAATGCTAGCAATCGCCGGAGGAGCTGAAAGAACGCCAGTGTTATTGATGGATTTAGCGAGAGCAGGATCGATGTATTGAAGCCTGTCACGACGGACTAAGATTAGCAGGAGCGGCAATCCACGAAAGCGAGACAGTAACATACCGCGCCAGAATCCGCTGAATCCTTGCTCCTCGTAAATCTTTTTCACAGTCTGAATTACTGCATTCCCTCTTGCTTCAGGCTCTTGGTTGACCATACCAGACTCATACGAGTCCTCATGTCGGCCTGTTTGTAGTCGCAGAGTAATTATAGACAGCGGCATCGACACTGCTCGCGAAGCAACGCCGGACATGAATCCCAACGCAAGATCTTGCCATACGGCTAATTTAATCGAAGGAAGAGGTTTCGTAGATGATGACCCCTTCAATGGGGATGTACTGCTCGATTGAGATCCAGCGATACGCCGGATGAGGAGTTTACGAAGGAATGAATAAATATAAAAATAAAAGAAACTAAGCAGTGGAAGAATTAGAGCTGGAACCATCTCTTGAGAGCCGTGTTTCCTACTTAGAAATGAGCGTACTCGCTGTATCAGTCATTAAACCATCGTAAAGCGCCCTGACACCATCTGATTGGATAATGGAGCGTAGGATTCGTACTGCTTGGAATCGAGTGGAGGTTTCGAGTTGTTTCGTGAATACGTGCGGAGATTTCAAGTCAAGCGCATTCTCCTGCTCCCGTTCCTTCTGCTTCCCCTTGCCTGATCGCTGCACGTTAGCGTTAAGGCCCTTGTCCGCGGGAGAAGATAGTTGCACTCTTGTTGTGACTAGATCCAAAGGGTATGTCAGAGTATTGGCTGATGCGCTGCCTACAGCGCCAGCCACGGCTTGGACGAGGGGTGGAAGGGTAGATGTCATGGTCTCCAACAGAACTTGATGAGTTGCCTAGAGGCTGTATTGAATAGTGAGTCGCTAGACGACGTGAAGCGATAAGGATGTTAGAGTGGTTAGAGTGCAGACAAATAGTTGAAGCGCATACGACGCGTTGAATTTAGAATCTTGACAAGATTCTTGAATTATGCTATAGCTATGTGAGTATGAGAACTTGGTTGATCTCCAAAACAATCTCAAATGCTTGTGGGAGGAGCAAAGTTTGGAGTTTTTAACTGAAAGTCATTGAGCTTTTCCCCAACTACGTCATTCAAGTGATGCGCTTTGACATTTCCATATTAGAATATTTCCCTTCTCCCACAACTTCGAAAATCTCAGTTTGTTTCTATGAAAACGTACTCTTTAACAATCTTCACCTTTCGCTCACTCGGATTGTCTGGAACTTGAAAATTTTCAAGGAAAATCTATCATTACCCAACGACTCTTTCATTCGATAGATGCTCGGATTCCAGAACCACTGCAGTCCGGGATACTGAAAGATGCTGGTACCCCTTTCAAAACAATTCCATCTTCGACGAAGCACTTCCCGGTTACCCTATAAAGTTTCGGCGTGTAATTCGAGTGTAATTCATCAATCTCCTGTCCCAGTGTCACAATTTCGTATCATCCAAATTACAAGGCTGTAGTTTACGGAAGACTCGTCCTTATGTAGGTCGCGTCATGCTATTTCGCTTTGCTTACTTGGAAGGAGTTTCTCCATATATGGTACTCAGTCACATTCTGTTGGAATACATTCATTTAAATGTGACCGGCACGGGATATCACGGGACTGTCACCCTCTGTCACGATTACTTTTTCTCGTCTCATTCGGTTACTCCCTGTTACTCCATACAGTCATTCCCACCTCCTTTATACAGTCAAATCTAGTTGCACCTCGGAATGGGCAAGCAAAGCATTGTTTTCAAATCTGATTTGATAGAAAGTAGGTATAAATCATACTGAACCATATGTGCTCTAAGAATTTGCAGAGGCAGGATAGGAATGCATGCGATCAAGCTTATCAGTGTAAAAACTCGTTATCAGTCCATACAGGCTCCTTTATACAGTGGTCACATTGACAGTGATTTACATACTGGGTGATTGATAATCAATGTAATTGAATGCAGTTGTCTGATCATGCGCCCCATTTTAGGAAGCGTGATGTGACATGGTCAGCTCCGTCCTTGCATCCAAAACCTGTTTTCGAGAATTTCTGGACATGACATTCATCTGTAGTTCCATCTGCATGTTCTAGTGTACTCCTTACTGTCATACCTTGCCCATGGAGTTTTTTTCTAGTCATAAGTCATCTATTAGTTCAGCATTTTGCTGTATAAAATTCAACTTTGGTGTATTTTGGCATTATACAGCGAGCATAACTCAAACTTTAGGGAATTTCATCTGACAAAGTATCGGATATCATGTATCAAGCATTTTTCCAAAGATATATCACAACTCCGAAGGCAAAAAGGGACACTGTTCATCATTCCGGGGCTACTGTATAAAGGACATCAGATGTATAAAGGACATGGGAATGACTGTAGATACTAAGATAGTTTAAGTAAATTTATTCCGGAGAATTTAACGTGTTCTGCCCACGGTCCACGCGAAATTGATCCTGCCGGGCGGGGCCGCGGTACGGATCCAAAATGGGTGGAAATCACTGATCGGAGTTGATCGGGTGAGCAGGGTAACGTTACCGGTTCGTCCCCACGGTCTCATTACGGGGCGGTTCGGATCCCGGGACGGATTTCGACACATGACTGCCAGCTGTCCGCTTGCGGTTTTTTCCCCATCGTCGTTTTCTATCTGTTTTTTCTTCTCTGTCGCCATGATACAGGGAACGACAACAGGCGAAGAAGAATAGGCTAGGAATAAAGCAAGAGAGGTGAGGGAATAGGATTGAATGAAGGGAGGAAGGAAGGACAGGCACCAACGAGGAGGCGGCAAGGAGGCAGAATAGATTGAATGTAGGGAGGAAGGACCAACAACAAGGAGGCGAGGCGAGGTATGTGGGAGTAGATTTGAATGCAGGGAGGAAGGACAGACAATGAGAGGGCAAGGTATTGAGAAGCGAGGGAGGATGTTTCGGGTGTCTTGTTTTTCTCTCAACTCTAGTCCAAAACATTCATCTTCTATATTAGTATATGTATAAACAAAGAATATAGAAACTACAGTATATATTAAGAGTCTAATGAGTATGTTTAATCAAGGTTTCGCAAATGCTTGCCTCTACGCTGTTTGATGAGGCCTCGATCTTGACGAGACTTACGAATCTCATGTAACAACTGTTCGATTCCCTTCTTGTATGAGGGATATGCAAGCTTGAATCTCTCTTCATCACGCTCAAACCTGAATTTTTGTTTTTATTGAATCTTATTGCGTGAAACTTGAATATGACAGATGGACGTACTCTTCGATGAATTCAGTTGCAATAAGCTTGCGCTTGTTATAAATGGATGCAAGCTTCATTTCCTTGGCCCATTCCGGCTTCCAATTTCTAAGTGCATAGTGGTGGTTACGACTGGGGTCTGCATGATCCCAGTCACGGACAACCTGTTTCCATCCATCAGGACCAGGTCGTATATTCGGGATAGTCGGTACATGGGTGAGATCAGGTAAGAATGAGGATTGTGTTGTAGACGATGATGCAGCCTGTATATATGTTGTTTGGTGATCTCCCACAACTGGGACAAATGAAGCGGAAGAGTAGATCAGACTCGAAGGGATTTGTGTGTTACGAATAGGCAGAAAAGAAGAGTGTGGAAATTTCGGAGGAATATTGGTGCTGTTGATAGATTGATATACAGGCGATACTGGCAATCTGTAGCCCTGCGTTTGTCCAGGTGTAGCATAGGGCAGATATCTATATCCGCTTGTTAGATATATATACCAATAACAAGAAAATGAGATTCATACACATGATTGGTTTGATTATATGATGGAGGAGTTGTCAGTGCTGCGATTACTTCCTTTTTGATGGTGTTCTCGATAAACAAGGACTGAGTTTGGAAAAGGCTTCGACATTCAGCGGCAGATACAGGACTCATCTCAGCGGCCTCGCCAGCATGAGACTCGGAAGCTCTTCGGTCAATTGGGGCAAGAGCGTCGCTGTGATCCTCTTCATATGTATTCAACTCATCCAATAGATACCGTATCAAGGTATCACACTGCAACGTAGCCATTACTTGTCAACTATGATAAGATAATTTGAATTGCAAGCTCACCTTCTCATTCGGTGCCCAGCCGCCCCACCATCGTATTCGAGCAAGGGTCCAGCGCTCACCTATTGGTGCAAACATGAAGCGATACTGTGCACCTCCACGCCTAAAGCAGTGAGTCGTGAATGCACCTGGCACACCGGCAGATGACGTGAACTCATCAATCATTTTCTGAACAGCTTCAGGTGTTACTGGTTGATTCTGAACAGTGATACCATTTGCGTTGATGTTTGGAAAAATGTAATCCTCGGGTTCGTACTTTCTCCTGAGAATGTGCTTCTCGCTAAAGTCCATCCATACTGAGACATGAGTATAGGCACATATTGCCCGAATCTTCTGAGGGTATAAATTGTAGCGATGTCCTATCATTGGGATTTCAGTAAACCGGAACTTTGCTTCAAACATTGTACCTGAGTATACCATTCAGCTGAGTCTCATTCTTTGCTTGCTTTTTCTGCCAATTTTTACGATCCCTTAAATTGACTTGAATGAATGGAGGATCACTTGGAGTTGCACCAGGTCGTGGAAGTGGATTACGGTCAATATGTTTTGCTTGAAGACCAGATGTTTCACTGTTTCTAACTCAGAATCGTTAGGATGTATGAAACATATATACCAAAGGCATCAAACCTTGTCCATATAGTGAATCCCAGAGATGAATAGGCACGAAATCGTAAGTGACGAGTCTTGAAGGCAAGTGATTGCGCATCAACGACCAGATAGTTATCGGGACAAGTAGAAATCGAGAACGCATAAAGCCGTTGCATGATGATAATACTGGCAGGTGTGGAATGACGTCGCTCAGCTTCACCATCTTTGCGTTTACACCCTTCGTGTAGGTCTCCGACTTGGGCAGAATCACAGGGGTTTCCGACCCACTCCTGAAGAGCTTCGTTATATCGCCATGCACCACGATACTTGTCACCATTTCTATTAAATATCAAAGTGAGACGCCCCCAGAGATAGATAATCACTTTTGACATACAAATGAGTATAATGATATTTGAATGCGGCATGAATCTGATTTGCTGTTGCAGCCTTCCTGCCTTCATTGTAACATTTCCACGACATAAATAAGGCGATGGCTTCTGGGGTATTCTGGTTCGGTTTTCCATCAAGACAGCCTCGAAGATCAGTAGCCATTTTTGGATTAGCTTTACTGTTGTCCGCAATTTCCACATTCTCGTCATTGTTATCTTCCTCACGATCCTCGTCTTCTTTGCCATCTTCACAACAGCCTTTTGCCTTCTCCTCTTCATTCAAGAACTCCTCTAGCCATGTACGGCCCCGCTTTACGACCTCCGCATACTTCTTTACAGTATTCACTGCTCGTATGTTAGTTGTAGTATTGATTTTTGTTTCCTGCCGGAGGTCAGCGAGGCGTTTCATAGGGGAATTTTTCGAGATTTGTTTTCGACTTGTTGTGCCAGTGGAGCGTTTAGCATTAGCAGCCATTATAAGAAATGTATGGTAGGAAAGATTAAGCTCTCAAGGGAGAGATCGCCAAAAAACAAAACATTTCATTTCAATATTTCACATCTTGAATCTCGATCACTGACAGAAACAAGTTCGACGTGCTCAACTATTGCATTTCTTGTAGAGTACTACGAGAATGTTCCTTTGTAAGTTACATAGGGAGCCAGATATCTAACAATGAGGCTATTCGGAAAACAGGCATTTACGTTCTGAGCAATCATAGGTAATTGCAAAGGTAGGAATTCATGAGGGTTCAACGACAGCTCTTGTCTAAGTTTTGGGTTCCAGGTTTCCCGAAGGTATGTCTCCAGACGCTCTTGCTTCAAATCTTCAGCTGCCAGACAAAGGAGTACCCCAAGCTCTGTATTGGAAAGAGGATATGCGTTCTCAATAGTGAGACCTGGAACACCCTGATTCGATTGAGTCAACAACATGGCAACAAGATGATATCATTGCTTACCGGGGCATATCCGCAACCTGTGAGGATCGCAATTAGGAACAAACCAATTGGGCGTATGGGATAGTTGGCCCGTCTTCGAAGATGTTCCGGGTAGTATACATCGAGGTTGCATTGATTATTAAGGGGAAGGACACTGAAATTCACTGGTCAGCCATTGGATTGGGTCATTTTATCAAAGTAACCTACTTTCGAAGAATCATCTTGGCCATTGAAAAGAAAACATGGACATCATTACTCAAAATACCATCCACCTCAAGGTACCCAAGCTCTACACCTGTATCTTTCAATGACTACAATATATTCAACTCGATAATATTGAAATCGGAGGGAGAAAACTCACATGGTGTATTTCAAAGCCCTTTTCAAGAATAGCACATTGAAACGACGAGATGACTTTTGCATCAATGGAAGCCTCATATAAACCATCAACGCGATCAAGTACAAACGGTCCAGTGAAGACAAACACAGCATCGATAGCCATGGAATGCAACACTGTAACCCAAGTTAGCGACAACTCCAATATTTGCTCATTCCGGGGTGGACCACCAGATTGACAGACATTCTGGTAGGCCTGATACAGCCAGTACCTGATGTATACATGAATAAAAGCGATAGAATGTGGCTAAAAGGTCTCACTGTGCATCAATGCCCAAGGATAGTTGTCGACCCTTTTCATTCATGGTCAAATCTGCGAGAGAAGCCAATGATTGGAAGTCATGCGGTGGGCCTATGAACTATACAGGATATCAGTGATACATAGATGGATGCTATATGAAAAATCAGGGCTTACCTTTAGGAGTTCCACTTCACTCATCGCAGAACAAGTTTACAATGAAAGTAGCTCCTATTGGGGGGATGACCTATTTGTTAGTGTTTATTATCCTCAGTCAGTTCATGCAAAAGTAGTTGCCCTGCCAGCCAAGACTCCCCAAGCCATGGACAACCATAGGAGCATAGTATTCAATAGCTGCATATCCTTGTCCTGTCAAATAAGCGGGATGAAGGTTGAAATGAGTCCACTAGGCATATTCAAAGCGAACCAAAATTAATGGCCACCATAGCCTTGGCAGTTCATATACATGGGTAGCAAAGGTGAATACGAGTCTAATAAGCCTATTTAGACCAAAAGACGATAAGAAACGGATAAGATATATCAAAAAATCCAAAACTTACTCTGAGGATGCAGGGGTCGGTGAGCGCACACTAAAACAGCCACCGTACTTTCCGCAGTTTATATTCGCAGGTAGCGAGTGTAAACACGAGTCTAATGAGCCTATTCAGAGCAAACCACGATGAGAAACGAGCAAGATATACAAAGGATTCTGAAACTTACTTTGAGGATGCAGGGGACAGTGAGCGCACACTCAAATGGCCACCGTAGTTCCCGCGGCTTATATGCACGGGTAGCGAGAGTGCATACGAGTCTAACAAGCCTATTTAGACTAAGATGCGATGAGAAACAAACAAGATAAACAAAAAATTCCAAAACTTACTTCGAGGATGCAGGGGACAGTGTGCACACCATCAAATGGCAGCCGTACCCTCTGTAGCTTATATACCCGGGTAGCGAGGGTAAATACGAGTCCAGCAAGCCTATTGGGACCAAAACGCGATGAGAAATGAACAAGATATGCAAAAAGTTCCAAAACTTACTTCGAGGATGCAGGGGACAGTGAGCAAACAGCTGTATGGCCACCGTAGCTTCCGCGGCTTATATACACGGGTAGCGAGGGTAAACAGGAGTCTAACAAGCCTATTGGGACCAAAACGCGATGAGAAACGAACAAGATATGCAAAAAATTCCAAAACTCACTTTGAGGATACAGGGGACAGTGAGCACACCATCAAATGGCAGCCGTACCCTCTGTAGCTTATATACCCGTGTATCGAGGGTGAATACGAGTCTAACAAGCCTATTTAGACCAAGATGCGATGAGAAACGAACAAGATATGCAAAAAATTCCAAAACTCACTTTGAGGATGCAGGGGACAGTGAGCACACCATCAAATGGCAGCCGTACCCTCTGTAGCTTATATACTCGTGTAGCGAGGGTGAATACGAGTCCAGCAAGCCTATTGGGACCAAGATGCGATGAGAAACGAACAAGATATGCAAAAAATTCCAAAACTCACTTTGAGGATGCAGGGGACAGTGAGCACACCATCAAATGGCAGCCGTACCCTCTGTAGCTTATATACTCATGTAGCGAGGGTGAATACGAGTCCAGCAAGCCTATTGGGACCAAAACGCGATGAGAAACGAACAAGATATGCAAAAAATTCAAAACTCACTTTGAGGATGCAGGGGACAGTGAGCACACCATCAAATGGCAGCCGTACCCTCTGTAGCTTATATACCCGTGTAGCAAGGGTGAATACGAGTCCAGTAAGCCTATTGGGACCAAAACGCGATGAGAAACGAACAAGATATGCAAAAAATTCCAAAACTTACTTTGAGGATGCAGGGGACAGTGAGCGAACAGTCGTATGGCCACCGGACCCTCTGCAGCTTATATACCCGGGTAGCGAGGGTGAATACGAGTCCAACAAGCCTATTTAGAGCAAAACGCAATGAGAAACGCAAAATATATGCAAAAAATTTCAAAACTGACCTCGAGGGTGCAGGGAACAGTGAACCCAGATATTGACCATCACCAGAGTTTGGTCAGGTTGAATTTGCTAGTAAAGAGGGTTAAGATAAGTTAGTTGAACCTATTCAAAACTATGTGCAATTAGAAAGTGAAATATATCAAGAATACAAACCTCACCTCGAGGATGCTCAAAACACCAAATGTACTACTTGATTGCTGCCAGAGTCTTGTGCACTCATATACATGACTGATAAGATTGGAAGGAGCCTAATACATATGTTAAGAGCAAACCACAATAAGGAACAAGGAAAATGTGTACATAAATTAGAGGACTCACTTCGAGAACATAGAGCTAAGTACCAACTGCCATATGATTGTGTAGTACTGTATTGAGATAGTCAAAGGAACTTATGTTTCCACAATGAGAGTACATTATAGCTTGATTCAGCTCATCTATCACAATAATATAAGAAGACGATGAGACGTGCCACAAGTTATGACAAAAATGATAGAGCTCACTTTATAATGGTGACAATGGACAATAGCCAAATGCATTTCTAATATCTGATAGCTGATGCCAGTACAAGAACAGCTTCTATAGCTTTGGTATGATTTGAGATTCACAAAAGGACGAGAAGAGCAAGATGGGAAGTAAGCAATGCATAACTTTTTCACAATGGTTCCGGATGCGCCGCGCCTTATTTCAGGCCGTGACCAGCTTTGAGGTGGTCAGTTCAGTGTGAGCAAGTAGTACAATGCAATACAGATGGAAGGAAAGAAATTTGACCAGAGCTGAATTCACTGTTGGGTGTTACAGTAAAACGTCGACACGGGTCATGTGATCATGTCACGTAAATGTCTGTGCAATATTGACGCGATTCTGAAGCTAGATCATGGATTTCCCTTCACTGTTGAAGCTTACGGAAAGCCAACTAGCATCTGAGTGGGCTTAGATCAATTGAATGAGTGTGATGCATGCTCATGAGTGAGAAGAATGAGTGCATAACATCGTCAATATAACTACTTGGATTTTCTGGTCAAGATAGTAAGTTGCATTCTAGGAGGTTAAGTCATCGTAAGTAGAAAGTAAACTCGAATTTAAGAGAATTTAAGCTAGCCGTTAAATTTAACTCAAATGTTTGAGTTAAATTTAAGGTGAATTTAAGGATGACTTGCTGAGGCGGCATTTGGTAACTCTTCCGGTTGTCACAATGAACCATAACCATGATGATTGCACGATTGAATTGCTTGGTATTCAATTAGTCCGGGTGCTAGCTCGTTAGCATAAATGACCCGACCAGCTGAACGACAAGCAATTTCACCTCATCCGTTAACTTGAATTCACTTGCACTCTCGAACAAACATGTTTCTGCAAAAAGAGAATTGTATACATTACTATCTGTTATTTCTGAGAGGAAAAAAAAAACTATAGGGAAGACAAATCACATCCTCTCACAGTACCTTTTTGACTAGCTCGACCATTGCAGTATACAGTATACATGTCCAACAAGCTATGACTTAGTTCCAATTAGTTGCTGTAGTGGTTACAGCCCATTCCTCCCATTGGATGCCTCACTTGAGGTAAACAGAAATCCTCCCCACCCAGTGGCGTGACTTTCTGCAATTTCCTGCCCTAATGCTCCTGAATGTATACAATCCTCCACACACTCATTGGTACGCACCTGGTACGCACTGGTACGCACTAGATATGAGAAATGAACCAGCTCGAGCGCAGACCAAGCGCTGTCACTGCTTTAAGCGGAGGGATCGCATCAGGATCTCTCCAATTTAGGGAGCGGCAAGAATTTAAGTGCCGGACTTGAATTCGGGCAATTATATGAACTTTTATTCTGCTTTTCTCAGAAAATCAATGTCGGCGCCTGAAAGGCGCCCCTGTTTTTTGATTCCATAATATTCAATTAATATTTAATAACCCACAAGGAGGGAGCCGAGTTTTTGCCATGCACGGTGGTGCAGTGGCCTACAATCGCATGTGATCTACTAGTACCTACAGTTCAACTCCTTGAAACTCGTCGGCTCGCGGCTGCCCTTGAGGCTCAAACTTCAAGCTTCATATTCAACTGTCTGCTAAAGGAGGTGCTTGGCTTCATTCTCCTCATGATCGTCCTGACTGATTAGCTACCAGTAGCTACCTTTGCCGGGACAAGAGGCTTCGGGATCCGGAAACAAAAATGACCCAACTTGGAAATCTTGCACGCTCTGTGTTAGTACATAGTCTGCGTTGTTCCGTTGTACGTCTTTGATCGTCGCAATCACCCTCCCGAGAAGCAGTGTTACATAGATCGGAAATAGTAGTATACGACAGAGCTAAGAGTTACTGTGGAGTCATGTACATCGTGAAGGCGGCCCTTGCTATGTGCTTCGCTGCGACGATGGTTGGCGGATTGGTCTGGCGCTGGCTCATTGTCAATCGCAGAGACAATCATTCAGGATCATTTTCGTTTCTCCTCTCCTTCAGGCTTGGCTGAAACATCAATACAGATTAATACCTGTATCTTCTTACCGAACTTGTTCTATGCAAGTACAGCCCTACATAGGGCCACCAATCGATGAGAATAATCCGGAACGTCCATCGGAAGAGAGGTCGTATACCCGAATTTCCGTGTACTGACCTCCGGCTCTGAAGGCCTTGTACGGCTTTGAAGGAGTTCTCGGCGTCGAATCGAGTCTCCGAAGAAAGCTGAACTAAGACTCTCAGTTCCGCTCACGATCAAGTCCAGCTTAGCTTATAAGCATACAAGTTTAACTCAGGCATCACAATTTGTAAGAACTGTATGTGTGTAGGTATACTGAGTTTCCATGGCACAGAATTCATTCAACGCGCCCGGAATAATGGGGGATATTGCACCAATTCAATGCCGTTTTAGACCTGATCGTTGGTTTGATCAGTTGCGGAAGACTTGCCGAGTGTTCAGTGCTTTCCGAGACTATATAAAAAGGGGATGACTGACGTGGGGTTCTCCTCAGTTGCATCTTCTAGGCTGGTCCTATCGTGCATCTCACCTTCGCAGGAATATCTTTACGAGCATTACAGCAGATTACAAACGTCCACTAACCTTCGTTGATACCAAAGTAAGGGTTGTCACGTTTCTAGAGGCAAAGTTCTAACAATCTCTAATTATTTGAACAACATCGTTATCAAGCAAATCCACAACGTTATAGCAATGTCGCTTGCCATTAGGTTGAACACTGTCCCATTCCCTTCTGAAAGCACTCCATCTCCATTAGTGCTTCGGCCAGGTCCTCTTCATCGACGACGAGGCGTGGATTTGGGGATGACGCTGCAAATGCCTGCTCCGGCTCAGTTCGGGTATGGTTACGCTGTCGGGAACGAGACTCATACAGTTGCAGTTACTGCGGCAGCAGCAGTGTTTAATACCACTGAGAGAGGCATTAACAATAACACTTCTTCGACCACAATTGCCGGCAACAACTTGTACAATCCTGGTACTGGGAGACTAGGATATGCGTCCTCGAGTTCTGGACTCTTCGGGTCAACGGCGTCGGCCAATGCGTCCACTACGTTGTTTTGGTCCCCTGCGTCTGCGGCAGTTGGGACGAAGGGACCATTACAGCCTCATGTTTCGAATCTGCCGCGGAGGAAACCTACTGTAAGAAGAAGGGATTGAAAACTGTTTTTTGTTTTTTGGAAGGGGTGGAATGCCTGTCTGTTCTACTCGTGATCATATACCTGTACTGTAGTTCCTTTTACTGGTAGAAAGTCGAATTCATGTCTTGAGACTTGAATTTCTTTTTTGCCGCTAAGTGATCCGATGCGCCCAACGCGCCCGACATCACGGACCGGCTTGGTCCGTGCACGTTGATGGTGAGAAGAATTCGCATTGAAGGGACCGTGGCATTTCAGATTCTTACTTTACCAGAGACGTTTTGTTCGTTTTTCTGGATATTTTATCTATCGCACTTCTTTTCTTGTGCGTGTCTTTTCAACCCTCCACACTCTTTTTTTGCCTCTGCGCACTCCTCTCCACGCTCCCTACTAAAATTACTTACCTTTTTTTCTGACTTTTTCTGCCTTTTATCCGTCCCTTAACATTGTCCTCCTTGTCCTCTTACTCTCTTTATCGCAACCATGGACGAATCCCAGACAGCTTTTGCTTCTCAGTATCCTTCTTACGGCTTTGATCTCGATATGATGAAGGTATTTTTTTTCACCAACGTTCTCATATTTTCATTCTGAACAACTCCTTTTTTGTGTTGTCCTGTTAGAGGTCCATGGAACCTGTTGGAGGCCCAGATGCGAAAAAGGCTCGTTGGTCGCCTACTTTTCCTCAACAAAACTCGTCTTCCAACGCTAATTCCAACCGTGATGCATATGCAAACTACGGCTATGGTCCACAGGCCTCTATCTCTCAGTCGGGATACGCCTCTTCTCCAATCGCACCCAGTCCTCTTTACTCTACACCTTCCTTGTCTATCAATACCCAAGCTGGTGGCTCTATGAACCCTCAAATGAGCCCGAACACCGCCAACTTTCCCCAGCAACAGCAGCCGAGTCCAAACGGCTCGTCACCTTATGGTTTTGGATCATATAACATGCTTGGAATGGGTATGCCAGGAATGAATATGATGGGCGGGTTCGCGTATAACGGCCAAATGGGCGGATTTCCTCAAGTGAGGGCGCTATCTTTTGGCTTTTTGCAACCATTCTGACTGTCGTTACATTTTTTTTAATCTTAGCAACGACTACCTTCTCTGACTATTCCTCAGGGCAATCCCAACGGCCCTCAGAGCGCTTACTCTCCAGTTGCTCTTTCTGCGGCCCTGTCAGCGTCCAACAACACCACCGGACGCACTGTATACGTTGGCAACCTACCCGCCACCGCATCTGTTGATGAGCTCCTCAATCTCGTTCATTTTGGTCCTCTCGAATCAATCCGAGTTCTACCAGAGAAATCATGTGTATTCCTGTCATTCCTCGATGGTGCCACCGCGGCAGCTTTTCATGCCGATGCCACCATCAAGAAGCTGACCCTTCACGGACAGGAGCTTAAGATAGGCTGGGGAAAGCCCAGTCCCGTGCCTGCTCAGGTTGCATTAGCAATTAGTCAAAGCAACGCAAGCAGAAACGTCTACTTGGGTGGACTCGAGGAGAACACGACGGAGGAGCAGTTGAGAGATGATCTTAGTCGCTTTGGACTCATTGACCAAGTAAAAATCGTTCGTGACAAGAACATTGGTTTCGTGCATTTCCTGAGCATCTCAGTCGCAAACAAGGTAACGGCATTCCGTCGGTCCATTTTCGTTGTGATCTTCTAACCCATATATAGGTCGTCAACACATTGCCTACTGAACCCGCTTGGGCAGGCAAAAGAGTTAATTATGGCAAAGACCGGTGCGCCTATATTCCGAAGTCGCAACAAGCCGCTGCCCAACAGGCTCAAGCAGCAGCAGCACAGTCTCTAGTAGCCCAATCCGCTGCTGCTGCTGCTGCTGCTGCCGCCGCCGCCTCTTCTCCTCAATCCGCGCACCCGAACAATATGGGCAACGGTGTCTCGTCCCCGTTCAATCCGTATGCTCCCTTTGGTGCTGGTGATGCGCTCCAGCAAGCTATGGCTGCTGCTTCGGCTGTAGGAATGAGTGGTATGGGAATGAGTCAAGGTATCAATAGGACCGTCTACCTCGGGAACATTCACCCTGAGACCACAACTGAGGACCTGTGTAACGCGATTCGTGGTGGGGTGTTGCAGAGCATTCGATATATGCAGGACAAGCATATATCTGTGAGTTCGTCTTAATCATTGATATATCTTTCTCATGTCTCTTTTTAACAGTTCGTTACATTTATTGATCCCGCTGCAGCCTTCACCTTCTTCCAGGTTGCGTCTTACCAAGGCATGACTCTGAACAATCGTCGTCTCAAAATTGGTTGGGGAAAGAACTCTGGTCCCTTGCCACCCACGCTGGCTTTGGCCGTTCATGCTGGCGCAACAAGAAATGTGTATATCGGTAACATTGAGGACTTTGAAACATTCACCGAGGAAAGGTTAAAGAGGGACTTTGGCGAGTATGGAGACATTGAGTTGGTCAACTTTTTGAAGGAAAAGTACGTGTAGATCACACCTGACAAAACCAAGACTGACCACGCTCTGCCCCTTTTGCACTTAGAAACTGTGCCTTTGTCAATTTCACCAACATTTCCAACGCCATTAAAGCCATTGACGGTGTCAAGAACAAGCCAGAGTACGGTAATTTGAGAATCGCGCATGGAAAGGATCGTTGCGCGAATCCGCCTCGTTCAGGACCACAGGGTGCTTCAGGCGGTAGAAGGACTGCTTCAGGAGCAGGAGCTACCGGAGGAGAGCCAGTTAGTGCCATTGATGGCGCTGGGTTTGATGCTGAACTGACGGATGCGATGGTGCAGCAAGCAGCTGACGAGGAAGCTATGGTCGCTGCTGGCGTTGTCATTGCAGCACCCGATGAAGCGCAGCAAATGCACGTTGACGGTGGAGAGGTGTCTGCTCCTGCCTGATAGCTGGGAATTCCATCTGTCGTCATCCTTCGCGCACTCATGCGTGTCGGTTTGACCTATCTATACCTGGAATCCGCAATAATCACCCAACCTTCCGTTTTCACCGCTCAGTTATTCACTCAACTCGTGTAACTTATCAGCACCACACTCTTTTTGGATACCCGTCACTGTGCACTAATTGCTCGCTACGCGTCCCGCTGCCTCATCTGAATATCCCTCTCTCTGATCTGCAAACCTGTCTTCCTCTACTTCATCTCTGTTTTTCGCGATACATAAAAACATAAAGGGACCACATCAAAATTCATCTCGCTCGGAAAGGACAATGTGCTTTGTCCTTAGGTGTGTATTGCTGTCCATATACATCGCGCCTCTACGTTGGACGAAGTTTGGTTCGGGATTGGTTAGGACCACTCGTTGACTGCACGAACACCTCGTGCTAAGTCTACAAGAGTAGTCCGTTGGGCTATTGGTTGTAGTTTTTATTCAACTTGTGTTCTTCGGCTCATTCATCCTTCATAAAATTTCTTTGTTTTTATTTTCTTTACTATTTCTTTACTCTTTTTTCTCTTCATCATCAGCCCGTGTACTTACTAAATGTGTCGACGGAGGAAGGCGATTACTTCGTACTTTGTTTCGCTTTTGTTCGTCGCGCCTAACTCCGCTTCACTTGATCTAATTATCTGTCCCTGCGGACCCGTTTTCATGAATTGAAGAACACACCCGCACATCCCTCATGAACCGAAATCATGCTCGCGTTTCGTCCTCGAACTTTTGTCAGGATCAATTCAACACACCTTACTTTTTGAGGGTTATCCTGATTAGCTACGACGATATCTGTTCGTCTGTCTCTACCCTCTATCTCTATCTATTTCCTTGTCTCGTGTCTTATTATAAAATCGCGTTTTTCTGTACTCTGAACCCTTGTTTGAGAGACCTATCGTAAATCAGTTAATCGTTCGGTCGCTGTATCAATTCATTCCCCTGACGTGTACAATTGGCGAAGCTTGAACCTTGCTGAGTACACCGGTCCGCTTTGCTTCGCTTTCACCCTCATGGCGTCCACCAAGGTATGGCTTGCAGCGTCGTTTGCATCTGTAGGTAAGATCTCTCAATTTATTCATGGTAAAACGATAATTGGTACAAAATTTTGATATAAATGTAGGAGCATTCATGTTTGGGTAACATCTTACAGAACATCTTTCTCAGCGAAAGTTTTTGCTCAAGTACAGTTGTCAGCTTCGATACGGGAAGCATTGGTTCAATCATAGTCATGACCCAGTTCACTGAAAGTGGATTCATGTTGTCCCCCACACTCCAAGGCGTTGTTGTTGCGTAAGTTATACCTCGACTAACGCGGAAGAGGAAATGCTAAGGTCTTGACACTCCATAACTTGAATAGAATGATTTTGATAACATCCACGATATCTGGTGTATGTTCAGGAATTCTTGCGGACAAAATATCCCGAATTTTCACCATGTCTCTTGGGGCAGCCATATTTTGTGCCGGGTCAGTCATTGAGTGTGTTTCACCTGATTTAGTTTGTATACTAGTTGGTAGAGGTGTAGCTGGGGTAGGAGAGGGGTTTTTCCTTCCTATCATTGCCGTGTACTGGTGTGCTTGCCTTCCATTTTTGCTTTGCGTTCTGGAAGCTCACACATAATTTGAAGTGTAGAAATATCTCCAGCCACTTCTCGGGGACGAGTTACTTCAATTATCCAGATCGCGGTCACTGTGGGTATTGCAGCAGGTTTTTTCTGCTGCTATGGAACCGTTCATCTGGATTCTTCTTTTGCATGGCGCATTCCTTTTTTGATTCAAGCCTTGTTAGCTCTTCTGTACGCGATTGGTTGTCCTTTCATTCTTCCTTTTAGCCCACGATGGCTATGGATGAAGGGAAAGAGATCTAAAGCTGAGGAAGTTATGCAATTGTTACGCAAACAAGGTGACAACGACGACCCTCATATCGAGGAGTGGGAAGTAGTCGGGGATGATGGAGAGGAGAGATCGCGCATTCGTGATATGTTCAAAAAAGACGTCAGGAAGCGCACACTTCTCGCTTGCTTTTTTATGGGTGGGTAAAGAAACAAGTTTAACCTCTGTGACTTATGATATCGTCTGACGATTCTGCAGGAATGAATCAGCTGTCTGGGATAGACGGTATTCTATACTACGCCCCCGTATTATTTGCGCAGGCAGGGCTTTCAGCTTCTTCATCCAAATTTCTGGCTAGCGGAGTGTCAGGCCTACTCAATGTAGCCGTCACAATCGTTTGCACACCATTCATGGACCGTATGGGTCGTCGGATATCTACAATCATAGGTGGTATTGCAATGGGGTGCATTATTTGTATCATAGCTAATATCTATGTGGCTGGAGCGGGATCAGGCGGAGGTCGATGGGTGATTATCGTCTGCCTTTACCTTTTTCTCGTCGCCTTCGGAAGCACATGGGCCCTCACTACGAGGTAAGTCGCTGAAGTCCCTTGGAATAATACTATCCACCCTTTAACTTTTAGAGTATATGCATCCGAGATCCAGCCGTTGCATAACCGTGCTGCAGTATCTTCTATCGCAAACTCGTGCAATCAAGGCGTCAATACTCTCGTAGCTCTCACATTTCCCGTGTTTCTAGATAGCACGACTACTGGACGTACGTTCTTACTATCTACTTCTTAATGCCACTACTAATTTGAATCACTAAAACCGATAGCTTACTGGTTGTTCATGGGATGTTTATTCACCACGTCCACGATTGCTTGGATGTATATGCCAGAAACCAAAGGACGTTCTCTTGCTAGGCAGGTCTCTCCATAGAAGCATTGTACACGCATGAACTAAATATTACTCCCAGCATCGAACAAGTTTTTACCAGAAAGGCTCCTAGACTCAATATGGGTATGAAGGCTGTTGCATTTCTGCAATGATTCTCAAGCCTGTATTTGTGGCCTACAGTGAACGTTATGAACCGCAGGGTAATAATCGCTTTCAAACTAAGATAGTGAGGAATATCCGACTATTTGGGTTTTTTCTTAATGTATCGTATATTGACCATTAGAAATGAGATAGCTGCACCCATGCATTCTTGGAAAGATAGGTGTGCGCCTGCTCAGAGGCAGGTTTACTGTCACGGCCCCATTGAGGAACAGGTGGGTGGCAATGACAATGACAAGGACAAGAACCTACTTCAACATAACCACACATGATGCGGGCACGCGGGGTGAATTCAAGATTCAACATATCTTAATATTATGTTATATTAACAGAGGAACAATAATATTGGACGATCAACCAGTCAGACTAATACAGTTACAATATAGCTACAGTGTAGAATTAGAACTTTTGATGGATACAAAGTCAGGTCACCAAACCTACTCAGAAAGAGTTGGCAGGACGAGAGGAAGTGTAGGGTGTGCGTGATGTGTATGGCTACAAATAAATAGACAGCAAATAGCAGAACAAGGGTTGCAAGATCGCGTAAATATGGACTCGGTCCAATCTGTCGTCGTTGAACATTAAAACGAGCAATAAGGATACAAAAAAGATGAAATGGAAAATCCATATTAAAAGTCATAGTGTATATCATGAGGGTGTATATCATGAGGGGAGTGGAATGCGATGTGGAAGCGCAGAGATATCATGAACTCTAGAAAGGGTTGGACAAACTAATACATCGTGAGTTGTTCGTGTTGAGTTTGCACCGGCTGCTGAAACTCGTCGTTTCCTGGTCTCGCAAAAGCACCTGGTTCATGACTATTCTTCGCACCACTCTCACTCTCTAATACAGGCGAAGGCTGCTGATAAGCAAACTCATCCGCTTGCTGAACAGTAGAGTCAATAGAGAAACCCATGACAGCAGCGAACGACCCGCTGGAAGATAAACCTTTCCACAGATCGTCAAAGGCAGCAGCAGAATCTATGGGAGCTAATAGCGATGCTGAAGCCGAACGAGATCCGCTGGACTGCATTTGGAAATCCTCGGTAGACGATTGCGCTGGAGATTGGTCGTGTTCATGGTAAGTCAAACCCACATCCTCCACAGAAGCGGGATGTACAGGTTGTGGCGCATGGAGTACAAGCTCCTGCTCTTTCTCGGAAGGGGGTGGAGAGCCAGAATACGCGGGGGAATATGACTGCACGGAAGAGCTAGACAGCGGCGAAGTGTCGAGAGGGGAATACGAATGGGTGTCAAGAGCTGGGAGTGAGAGGTTATGCGGGTTGTGGAACTGATTTTGTTGTTCCTGAAGGAACTGCTGCACGAGTTCGAAATCGTTCGACTGTTCCATACTGTAGTTTTCGAATGGATTGCATTGCTGTTGCACGTCAAAAGGCGAAGGCTGCGGTTGTTGCGACGATGGAATCGAGAAGGTGCTGCCGCCAAATGCAAATCCAGGCTGAAACAAGCTTGTGTCAACTTCCGGCAACTCATCGGTTTCCGTCTGTAGAGGTAGAGAAGATGCAGACGTCGATGGGGAGGAACCTGTCCCTTCTCCGTATCCGGTTTGCCAATTGGCGCCGACCCATTGACCATGGACGTCCGGCCAATTTGTATGCGGGATCGCCCACGAATCTTCTGGACGGCCGTAGTTGACGAACGCCTGCGCACTAGAAGCTCGTCTTCCGCCCAGGACCATTCTCTGTTGGCGTGAAATTGAGCCAACATTGAAGTTTGTAGGAGAAGGCGATGGAGGCCGAAGGGCGTTTAGTGGTGGGAGCATGTGGAACGAAGATTGAGCAACATGGGTACCATTATATCCGGCGAGGTCCATAGAAAGCCCGTGAGAGGTTTCTGTAGCATGAGAAAAGGGGGCATCAGAATACTGTGAGAGATACTGCTGAGTTTGCTGATAGCCGCCTTGGAATGGAAGAAAGTCATTGGGAAGAGGAACAGACGAGGGACGACGAGCTGGGTATCTGGCTATTGGTACAGCAGAACGGGCAGGGAAAGCATCGGAGTTAGACTGGACGTGCGGTGTCATTGCCCGAGCTTCTAGTGCTGCCATGCCCTCGGCGCTTTCGTCCCAGCCATGTGCATCATCCCACCAGCTGACCTTTTCCTTGAGAGCATCACCCTTGAGCCCGTCTAAGAGGGACTGTGCGATAAATCCCTCCCGTTCCGTACGCAGGGCTTCAATAGAAGCAAGTGGAGGGGGAAGCGAATCGGTCTTCGTCTTCTTATTCGCCGAGGGGGAATCCGCAGATTTAGTCTTATTCTTGTTGTGAACAGGACGGAAACGATATTCAGGATATTTGCGTTTGTGCTCGGCCTTTTCTGCTCGGGCCCTCTTTTCCCATATAGCTTTCTCTTCAGTGGGGAGTGAGCGCCAGCAAGATCCTAATTGATTTCCGATGAATGATCAGACCCAGCCACAACAGATACAACTGCCACAAACCAATGATTTTACTCAGAGAGCTGTGATTCGTCTCTATACTGTTTGGAACATGTTTCTGCTTGACGAAATCGGCTCTGAACAGCATGAACGCATTCGGAGGACGAGGAATGTATCCGAGCGAGCGACGTTTACCAGGTGGTGCACGTCGTCTACGAGGAGGAGGCGCAGGCGTCGAGGATGGAGGGAAAAGTGTCGCTGAAGAATCATCCGCGGAGTCGTCGTACATGTCTTCTGCGTCTGCTTCAGTTTTGAATGTTGTTGGAGTGACGTTGGGGCAAAAAGTCAAGCGATTTGGTTCTGGAGTTTGTACACCATATATTCCAGGTTTTGCGGGCGGTACAGAGACTGTCAAAAGTTGGATGGGGAGTTGGCGTAGTAACAGAAAAAAACAAAGATAACAACTAACCCAGTCCGAGTGATGACTTTCTTCGAGCCCATGAGCGAGTAGCAGGCATCCTTATTGTTCTACAAAAGCAGTCGACAAAAGAGAAGCTGACGGGATTAGAACAAAAGGAATGGGATTATTGTTCTTTGGGGAGTATATAAGGAAAGAGATGAATGGAAGGAAGGAAATCAGACGCTTACGTTAGTCGACCCTTGCATGCAATGTTGCCACATTTGGGTGTTAGTTTAT
The DNA here is from genome assembly GCF_021015755.1 of Lentinula edodes. NCBI lineage: Eukaryota > Fungi > Basidiomycota > Agaricomycetes > Agaricales > Omphalotaceae > Lentinula > Lentinula edodes. The sequence goes on from NW_025764340.1 coordinate 188,647, forward strand.
CATCAGATTAGGAACTGCGTTTGTATTCGTCCAATACGGAAGGTGCGGGAATAGCGACCTTGTAAAAAAGCTCATCAGGTGCAAAGTACAACGTGCATATATTGACATTGTTGCCGTACACATTACCTGGTTTCAGGAGAAAGCGTTCAGCCAAGTTTCATCAATGCACCGTAGAAATTCTGAAGGTGCAAACCCAATGATCCACCTCCAAGACTGAAGTCTATCGTTTGAACTTGGTTAACGTTATACTGTTGATCATCGAATTACTGAGAGAGCATAGCGAAAGCCATATCTGAAATGACCGGGTCTCGTGGACAATGTGAGAATGATCATTCTCCGCCTTGAATGATTTCAACATTCCACCCATCCCAAACCGTTAAGAACTCGAGCCTTGAAGCTTGAAGGGAAGGGATCTACATAGGAATCATAATTTTGCAGAGTTCCAAGCCTCGACGTAATAGTAGTGGAGGACGTGAAATCTCCCGGAGACGTAGAAGACCATGCCCCGGCCCATCGCGTCAATGATTGAGGCAAGGAAAGATTAGGGAAGAACAGATTCCACACATGACCATTTCTAACAACCCCAGACAATGACAAGGCGTAAATTTTGACTTGTGTTCGGGCGAAAGGCTCTCAGTACTGAAAGCGTCTATCGAGAACTGCTTTCGAACCTATTTTCAATGACAAGGTATGCATAATAAGATCGCTTACGGGCGTACCTGGGGTTTTCGTACGCGTAGCTTCCGTATGCATCAGGAGGCATCAGGTATGCATATACGTATCGGTAGTAGGACCATGACAGAAAGTGCGTTTAATAAAGGGGCTGAGGAGCGCGTTCCCTAATGGACTATCTTCTGCTTGTGATATGTTCTTCGTGTATGAGTCGGTACTGAATGATCCTATACCATGGAATCCGAGTATTTGCGGGTACAGTATATTTGATTTCAATTTTGAGAAGAGGCCTTTATAATGGAGATATGTACACCGAAATGCACCAAATTTCCATAATTATTGGATGGACTTCCAATAATGTAGAGCATTCATCGCACTTAACGACTCGGACAGCAAGCATGCTCGCGGCAGCCCTGTGCTCTTTCGATACTATGAATCGAGTTTGGAAATTGGAACCTGAAAAAAAGTTGCGACGTTCCAGTTTGCATATGTAATTGAGTTTCTGGCGGTCTACCGCGGTAATTAACAGTTGAGAAAATGCAGGGAGCAGCCTGGAGCAGCAGGGAGAGAACAAAGAAAATTGTACTGACAATTACAGCGGTTGATTCGTGGGAAAACCACGGCCCTTGAACTTGCTCCGCTCCTTTCCGTCTTCGTTCCCTTTTGAACTCGGGTACTGTATAGCTCAGGACTCGCTCTACTCACGATTGACGTCGAGTCGAGCGTCTCAACCGAACAGATTGCTGCAAGAAAGCTTCCTTGTGTATTCGGCCGCATAGCCTACTGGATCTTACTGGATGCATGCGCACTTTCATCCAACACGCACTCTAGTAATACCAGCGTCCAGCCTGTTTAAGCGTAAAAGTTACTTTCTATGACAAACCAATAGCTCCGATCTTGGGTACTGAACCAATGGTTGCCAGATGAAAGTATAACATCCCACCGCGCCACATTCTAGCTGATCGCGCTAGACTGGACAAGAATGCAAAGGTAAAGAAGCAAAACAAAGGGGAATGAACCTACAAACAGGAACCAAGAGGAAAGCTCACAGCTGTTCATAAGTGACCAAAACGACTTCCGAGGGAGTTCGGGTTCTAAACAAGTCCGATAACTGCAGAATCACCGTCACCCATTGTGCCGAGTTCGTCACCTTGCCCCTTACATTGACCCTCATTAATCAGCATTGACTTCACGCAGCGGCACTATAGGGCACTATCCGGGCACTATCCGACGGGTAGCGTCCTAGATAGGAGACCTACCGTACCATGGAACCTCTTCTGCCTAGATAGACTGACTTGCGTAGTACGTCTAACAAATCTACAATGACATATGTATCCTTCCGGCATCTCAGCATACCTTGTCATCTGGTGTATATCTGAGCAGAAAAGAAAGAAGGCATTCCGTGTATGAATATTTTATTTCTGAAAACGGTGCCCATTTACATTTACAAACTAATCTTTCAAGGACATATTGAGTTTCTCAGGCTCCTGCTTCCTCATCTCTTCTCTGAGTCCATCTTGAAGGCTCGTATCCGAGTCGCTCATAATTAATCACAGAGGAAAAGGTAAACGAACATTCAACGTACTAGTAGTTTGTTATAAAAATATATTTCCAGCCGCAGATGCCGTTTTCAACACTCACTCTACCACTAACCAGACCCATTTTAATTGTCTGTACAGTTCTACTCATGGTAGAGCAATAACCCCGATCTTGTTCCGAACTAATCCTCAATGGCCAATACCGTTGCATTTACAATTTCAAACTGTCCGCTAACAAGCACCCTTACTCTCATTCGTATTCCTTACTAGGTCCTTCTGCCCTCACTCTCCCAGAGGGAACAAAAAATTCGTACTCCATTATAGCGTCAATCTACTGAACGACCCAAACCGTGGTGAACACTACCATACGTGCGTGCCCCACCTCACCGTGCGTTGGATCAAGTTCAGAACCCAAATCTCTCAACTGCCCCGAAATCATTCCGAGTTACTCTGCCCAGCTTACGAGTTATAGTCTATAAAAGAGTCGAACAAATATCTCCTGTGAAATCAATAACAGATAAGGATTCACAATGTCTACTCAACCAGTACAGAAAAGCCAGCTCAATATCGTTATGGTACGTTAGAACAACGAGCGAGATGTTTAATCAACTCTTACATCCCATACATCTATAGGGTGCCATGACCTTCGGTAAAGAAGGTACAATGGGAGCCCGTGTCCACGACTTGAAGGACGTCGAGGCAATCATTGATGTATTCGTCGCGCACGGACATACCGAAGTGAGGATCTTTCAATCTTCGCACCGTGCTGATCCTACATAACGCCAGGTTGATACTTCCCGTACCTACGCTGGTGGAACCAGTGAAGAATTCCTTGGAAAACTCGATTGGAAAGCCAAGGGCTTGAAATTGGAGACAAAGCTCGTTCCAAAGCATGTGTGTATCTGCCTATTTGTTGCGGCAATGACTTTGACTGATTCAGACAATCATCAGGACAATCCCAACCTCCCCCAAGCGATACGAGATTTCATGAACCAGCTTTCGCCGGAGGACATTCATCACACATACGAAGTAATTTTCATCCATGGAATGAATCCTTGATATTGTCGCTGACGACTTGCTACTCTGATAGGACATGAAAAAACACATCCTCCTCTCTTTGAAAGCTCTCAATACGAAGTACGTTTGTTATTTAGCTGAGATCAAGAAATTCACATACCGTGTTTGCCCCACAGTCAATTGGAAATGTGGTATCTGCATGCTCCCGATCGCACGTATGCAAATTTCTGAGCTTTCCTGGAAGTATACAAATTTTTGGTCGAATTTCTAGGATCCCTTACGAGGTCACTATGAAGGCCGTCAATGACCTATACAAGGAGGGCTATTTCAAAAGGTTTGGTATCAGCAACTATATGGCGTAAGTATTTCAAGTCCCCTCGTTAGTAATCACTAGTTGGACTCATATCACTTGCCAGTTTTGAGGTCGCCGAAATTGTGACCATCTGCAAATCCAATGGGTACGTCCTTCCTTCTGTGTACCAAGGTATCTACAATGCCATCCATCGTGGAGCGGAACCCGAGCTCTTTCCTTGTTTGAGGAAATTTGGAATCAGCTTTTACGCATTCAATCCATGTACATATATTTTCCACTCTTCGTGCGGGAATCTTCTGAGCTCTGGTTGTTTAGTGGGAGGTGGATTCTTCACCGGCAGATATGGTTCTCTTCAAGATTCTGTCGAGCCTGGATCTCGTTTTGACCCACAAGGGTTTCAAGGACAGGTGGGCCAGTCCGGCAACACAAGATGACTTTGTAATTGATTCCATCGGCAACTAGAGCTACCGAGGAAGATACTGGAACGAGCATTACTTCGAGGCTTTGACGTCTGTCAGAAAGGCTGGTGAAGCCCACAACTTGACTCTGGGAGAGATTGCACTGCGTTGGGAGTCCCATCATAGCATGTTGAAGCGCGAGCACGGAGATTCTATTCTCATCGGAGCCTCCAACATCGAACATATCAAACAAGTGAGTAGACGACTACAGGTTAAATTTTATCCTGATTATGCCAACGCCATGAATTCAGAACTTGATTGATTTGGAGAAAGGACCTTTGCGTGAGTATTTTGTGATCTACGTTCAGAAAATTTCGTTGCTGAAAAAAATCCCCTGGCTATTCACGTTCACAGCGGAAGAAGTTGTTACTGCTGTTGACGAAGCTTGGGCATCAGTCAAGCCATTTGCATCGAAATATCACTTCTGAAAGTAACTTAGGAAAATATCTGCGTAGATAGACAGTGCAGGGGTATGTAGTAGTACATAAGTTACTAGCAAACACTTTGTATAAGTTTTGATATGCGCTCATGTGACTAGTATTACCAAATCGAGATAAGAGCGCTTTTCTGAAATTCCGATCTTGTCTTGTCACTAAATTGTCATGTCCGCCTCATCTGTGAGTGTTGTAGCTCATCATTTTGAGATCATACAACTTAGTGTTGCTGAATGCAACAGTCCTCCGATGTAGATTACTCCCAGGAACTGGAGTTATATCTCTCCCCACCTGACATCGAAGAAGAACTTCAATTATCTTTACACGAAGCCGCACCACCCGAATGCAAGCCGGCGATAACCATTGCTGAAACTCGCAGCAGAAGAAAAGCCAGACTACTACAGCTTGCTCTTACTCGTTCTCCTTCGCCTATCTACTCTCTACCTTGCGAAATGTTGTCGTTGATCTTCACCGAGTATTGTTTGATGTCGATCAGTCCCAACAAGAAACCATCCCCTCAGTCTGTTCTAACCCAGGTCTGTTCGACCTGGAGGCAAGTGGCTCATGGAACACCAAGATTGTGGTCTCGTTTCCAGGCTTTGCTTGGGGATAATGGGTTTGAAGTACATGGTGATGCGATGACTACGTGGCTCGGTCGTAGCGGAGAAGTTCCCCTCGAAATAGCCATTCGACCGAAGGACATCACTTTCTCTCCTCCGTCAAATATACTTGAATGCATGGGATCCTTTTGTCACCGTTTGCGAATCTTACACTTGGCCATTCCTCTCCACGCAGTCATTCCTCTGAGCCTCCTACCCGGTTTCCCGCTATTGACGGCCCTAAACCTTAGTCTCATCAGAGACGAGTCAACCCGAAGTGGACCGAACAAAATCGGTGTCAACGATATAGGGCAACTAGAGCCAGGGTACCACCAATTGTCGATCCTACGGAACTCACCGAGGCTGACTGATCTGAAGTTTGTGGGGTGGGAGTTGAGCAAGGAGATGGTGCCGAAAGTTCTCAGTCTGCTGCTTCCCGTATCTCAGCTGAACACTGTTCAGTTGCTTGTGGCCGCTGAGGCCTGCCACATCCTGATGGATCCTTTACCCTACCTCAAAATCTTAGAGGGAAGCTGCGCTAGCTTGGTTCAATGCACGCTCCGCTGTCCTCAATGGATGTCCGGGATCATTGTTCCTGGCATCACTTTCCCACTGCTGCAAATACTCGATCTGGTCGACTGGCATGACGAATGTGAATCACGTTTCCTGAATGCCATTACCGTCCCTTCGCTTCGCTATTTCCGCACGAATCATACCTACCACGGCGGCTTTGTCAATGAAAGCTTTGCAAGCGATATGATCGATTTACAGGAGCGTTCCTCTGCACCGTTGAGGACTTTTGAATTACTGGGCATGCATGAGTTACCAGTAGACGACCTCCTTTCCATCCTCGCCGTATTCCCTATGTTGCACAATCTAGGGCTTAATCAGTGCGACCTAGATACTGCACCACTGATGCAGGGTCTGGAATACTGTGCAAACAAACCTCTCCTTGTACCCCGACTTCAATCGTTCAGTTTCAAAAATGCTCAGCTCAAGCCTAAGGGTTCCGATCGGTACATTGCCGATATGGTCGAGTCACGTAACCTTATTGGAGATCACGACGAGCAAAGACCTGTCGACCTGCATCGTATCTCTAAATTGACCGTGATCTTTGAGAAGCAATCACTCAGTCATACCGTGACGAAACGATTGAGAAACAGTGGAATACGCGAGTTGACTTTGGCCGACAAGGTGAAGAAAAAAGTGAACTAAGGAGAATGCCCGCGAGGGATTGACGCCAGAGAGTTGTATGTAGGAAATACCTCTTCGTCCGTGGGGCTCATTCTTCCACCCAGCTGGAACTGGCGAAGGGTTCTTTCTCTATGAAAAGCTAGCCACCGGAGATGGTCTAGGCTTGTTCATAAACTTGATCTGCTTGCAATTGAAACAGTTCAGTCAACCTTTGTAGCGTCACGTAACATCTCGAGCATGGACATGAAGGACTCAGTAGCACCACTTTATCATGGCTTTCACGGAAACGGAACAAGTCATCGTGCACAAGCCTTCTAGCAGTGAAACACAAGTAATTAACGAGTTTTACGGAACAGAAAAGTAGTTCATTTGGCTTAACACAAATGGCAGTTCACTCAAAGTTCATTAATGCATTAGTAGTAGTGCGTTCTCCATCATTCAAATGAACAGCAAAGTTTTTTTCAATAAAGATGTACGTTGGTTGTGATCGAGAGAGGAGAAAAACAATACGATACTACATATAAATATACACAGTAAGCAAATATTGAAAGAATTCCGGTACAGATTCGTAATTTTCTTCCTTCCGCGACAAATTTCAACGTCTGATATGTATAGACTTGGCTCTCCTGGACACACGGATTCAAGGGAGCGTCAAGACCGTCTGCATAAACTGATCGTAGTTTATCTGGATCCATCCATCGCGATCAGTGTCGAGTCGACCGAATGCCTCGCTCAGCTGCTTGATTGCGACACAAGCACGGACGAAACGGTCGAAGGAGATTCCGGGGGGAGGCATACCACGAGCACCCGACACGCTTGAAGCTTTAACGTCTACCCCAAACAAGGGTAGATAGTGAGTTTTTCGGGTGTAGTAGGCGAGAAACGTAGATAGAAAGACTGACCATATTTACGTTGGACCAGATCGAGCAGTTGGGGTGAAAGTTGGTAACTGTTTGGGGAATGTAGATGCTTGAGAAGCGGAATTTAAAATAGGTCAGCGGATGGACGCACCCGAATTGAGATAGCGCCTCCCTCAACTCAACACCGTCGATGGATCCAGAACGATCCCGGTCAAAGTGACGGAATACGTTTTGCCAGTCCTATACATAGATAGCTCAACGGATGCAAAGGACAGATGTTCGGCGATGTTTACCTTAATGTATTTCCATAGGCCAGCGAACTGTGCAAGTTACACGTTGAGTAAAGTACCCAACAAGAGTAGAAGGGCTTGCCTCGTTGAAGCCAATAGTCCCACTTCGATCCGTGTCCTAAATAGATAACGGTCGGTGCAACGGCCATTAATGTGTATACACGAATTCGCTCACAAAGATCGACATTAGCATCTTGACAGTATCCAAGTCAAAAGCTTCATAGACTGATCAGTTCGGTTTTAAGATTATGAAGGAAGCAAAAACGTACGAGTCCAATCTCCATTGATTAGAGCTCTTTCTGTGAACAGCATCTCAGACAAAACTGCTCAAGATTATCAACTCCGACGTCGACGTCGATTACTCACCAAGTTCTTGCGCATTGATGCTGCCAGAATTGTCGGTATCTACAGCGGCGAACCAGCTCCATAACCTACAGATCACATATTCAGTTAAATCGCCACAGATCAGTTTGCAAATCCGTACTGAGGATCAGCTCCAGGTGGCGGACCCATGGATCCTCGAGGAGCGAAGCCGCCGCCTGGAAGGCCACCTGGAGGGCCGCCTGAAGGAGGATAGCTTCCATAACCACCTGGGGGAGAAGAACCATATGAAGCCGGAGGAGGGGGTCCATATCCGCCTGGACCGCCGGGAGGAGGGGCATATCCGCCACTACCATACTGTTCGCAAGTAGTAAGTATAAGTTCCTTCAAGTTGCGAAAAGATAACTTAGAACTTACACCACCGTAAGACATTGTATGAGTTGGAAAAGTAAAGTTGTTGTTGTGAAGAAAGACAAAGATAACGCTGAATGATTGGTCGAATCGTGAGCGCGTGAGCGCACAGCACATGGCCGTGCGCCGAGGTCAAAACTTATGATGCCGCTGTGTTTTGTTGCAATATTGTTTCTGAACCACAACGAAATAACGACAACGAAGAGGGTAGAATTCATCTACCTACTCAAGTACTTACTGTTGGATTAATGCTATAGCTATGATACAGAGTTGTGGTGAATATCCAGATGAGCAAATTAGAAAAGAATATCAGATGCAAAATACAGAGAATCAGGTAACGAGGGCCCGTTCCCGTGTTTTCTCCTTCATGTTCAAAGCGGAGTCTGTACCTTGCTCTCCGGGCTAGAAAGACAAATGGGAAGGAAGGAACCGAGAAAAGACAAATGCGATAAACTATAAAATGGTATGCGATAATAAATACTATAAAACGGCATGGTACTGAAGTGACGGGAACACAAGCTGATAAGAGCAAGGTGTATGATGAGAAGGGAGAGGATATGGACAATGGATCCACAATTGCGAGCGCGCAAATGCAAGTTAAGCAAGTCAAGCACTAGCAGCGACAAAAGGCGGAAACGGAGGCCGTGGGTCTTGCCCATGCCCTTGCCCTGGCTGGTTCTGACTCGGATGCGTATGAGCTTGAGCTTGCGCTTGAGCCTGAGTTTGACCTTGCGCAGCATCAAGCATTCGCTTCTTCCTCCCATTTCCACTCCCTACCCCCGTTGCACCTTTCTTCTTCTTTAGCGAAGGTGCAGGCCCGATCACAGGATCTCCCGTAGCTATCGTCATGGACATTGTGGACGCCCCCGGTTTGCTTGTAGCATTACCATTCAAATTCATGGGTCCAGATCCAAATTCGGGTTTAACGATTCCATTCACCAACCGGTTATTCGAAGTTTCTCCTGCTGAGGGCGGATTGGGAGTAGCGGACAGCGGATTACTGACGTCGGTGTTGACATTGGCGGAGTAAGCGTTTGTGTTGGCTTTATTGCCGTTGTTAGAGTTCGACGCTGCACCAGCAGCAGCACTAGAAGCACCTTTGGCCTTTTTCTTGGCAGCTGGATACGATGATCCAGTCTTGACAATATGACCAAGAGGACTCATCTTGGCTTGTGCTGGTGTCGGAGAGTCGTCCGGTATGATAGTTTCAGGAGGAGGTGAAAATGGCTGGGCTGGCGGTTGTAATGATAATGATGGTTCCTGTGGTAAGCCCGAAGGAGGCAGAAGGGAATTTGAAGGAAGATGAGTGGCGGTATTGTGCATTGGTGGAAGGCTGTTTGATATGGGCGTGGGTGTATGTGCGGGTGCTGGTTGACCACCAGGAAGTTTGGGTGGGCCGAGTAGAGGAGGAATATATGGTTTCGGGAGTGATGGTATGCTTGGATAAGGGTTGCTTAGTGAGGGTCCAAGCAGCGGTGGAGGTGCAAGTGGAGGGACTGGTAAATGTGATAATGGAGGTACGAGAGGCGGTATTGCTGGCGCGGGAGGAGCAGCAACAGCCTGCAATCGGTCGTGGTAAAACTTCTGCAGAAGTCCAATTTGTTCTGGTATCCTTCCGGCGGTAAGTGGAATAAATGCTGGAGGTGGAGGAAATGGTGGTGGTGGCTCGGTTGGCTTCGTACTGTGTCCAACAACGTAAATCAAATGCAATAGCGAGACAAGACAACTAAAAAAGGATACGTACACGGGTAGAAGGTTCGTTCTTTTCTTCTTCCCTCTGAGTAACCTTTTCGGAATCGTCAAACTCGACATGCCAAATTCCTCCGCGATACCCAGTTCACGCAGACCAAAGTAATCCACTCCGAGGGTATCGGCGAATTCACCACTAGAAAGAGGCAATGCATCAGGAACTGATCATGGTCAGTTCAATACGTAGAACCACGTACAGAGCCAAAGCGCTATTTTCTTCCTCTTCCTCCTCATCGAACAGACCCTCGTCTTCCAGAGTTTCCACGGACGTCTACGAGGAAAGAATATAAGCGAACCAGAAACCGTGAGGCTAACGCCGGAAGAAATTTCTACTCACAACTTCCCGATAAGCTCCCACAAGCTTCTTCTCCAAATCAGCCAAGCGAGAGCCGTATCGCTCAACGTCATCAGCGACATATCGTTCAAGGTCCTGGATTTCGGAGATACCGGATTCAAAGAGCGTGTGAAGGATGATTTCCTGCATTCATCGATTAAATCTCTTTGATCTTTGTGGAAGGAGAAAGAATCTGTTCACCTCTGTGCTCATCGTGTTTGCAAATTTGTCGCAAAGGAACTTGATCGTTCGGCCCACATTGAGGAGATACTCCGATGCTACGCCAGACAGTACGTCCAACGCCGCTCTGGATGTCCCTAGATAGCATAGATAGATGTAACGAAGGCAAAGGTTAGCAAGATGATGAGATAGATACGCGGGGCCAATACAAAGAGAAAGCTATGCAAGAGTCACGAATAAAGACATTAAACAGAACCATGAGAAAAAAACGTGTTTGCGTTCCAAAACACGCAGCACATAGTATAAGAAGGTGCGATAGCCATCAATAATAGAGAGAATAAAAATCCAACGAAACGAAACGAGGTAGAAGGACTCCAGGACGAAACGAAAGGACATACCTTGAAACCCAGCATGCTCCAACACCTTCCCGTTCATCCACCGTAAACAATCATCAGCATTTTCGCTTCCAATCTCGATCCCACTGATCTTACGTCCCCGCCTTGTAGGGACCTCCCACGGACGTTCATCGACTCGGTCGTCAATCGCTTCATCCACGTCCATTGGATCTGAACCCAGACCGCCTGTACCAAGGCCAGGCCCGGGGCCCACCGCTGAAGAAGTCTGAGCATTGAAACTAGGTGCAGCTTCTGCTCCTTCCCCATCTTCATTCCCCACCCCCGAATCTTTCGTCAACCCCAACGCAGCAAACCTCGCATGAGTATGTCTCACGCGTTTGATGGTGCGTACATTATTGTTCATCAAGGTCAACAATGCTTTCGGTTTATCTTCTGGTCGATACGAATGCGGCAATTTCTTTCTGCATTTCTTCTTCTTCGCTGTTTGGGCTGGGGATTTCGGTATTGGTGGTCTCAGGAATGGATGCCGTGGCGATGATGATGATGATGCGGAGGATGGAAATTCAGGTAGGCCATTGGGTAATAAAGCATCGGATTGGACAGTACTCCACCATAATTGTGTGAGTTCGTCGTCCTTGGAAATTGTGGTAGGGGAGCCAGGTGAAGAATCGGATAAAGGAAGTGGGGTAGCGAATCGAATACGTTTGTGAGCTCGGTGATCATTGACCCCATTGATGACTTTTCTTTTATCGCCTAGTTGTGCCGACTCGTCGTATTCGTCTTCATGCTCGGACGGGACGAGTTCACGCATTCGAGTCCGTATATCGGAGGTGGACGAAGACGGGCCTGCTTCTTGTAAACTTCGATCCAAGTCCCGGAACATGGACATGCCTTCTGGCGTTCTAATCAATGCCGGAGATTCCTCAAAGGACGTATCTCGTCGAGGGACCTTGGTGACATCTTTCGCTAGAGAGGATGCTTTGATAGTGATTGTGGGTAATTTGGAGGACGATGGTGAAGCGACGGATGGTGAACGAGTATGTGCACGTCCATTGATGCCATTGATCTTTGGATGCAATGCGCCGGACGAAGAAAAGTCGTATGGGATATATGGATCTGCACGTTCCTTGCGGTCGGTGATGTGAACGAGTAGTTTATCTGCCTTGGCCTTAAGCCGTAGGGCAGCTTTGGGAAGATGGTGTCCCTGTGTTGATAGACTTGAACATGCGAACAAGACGCCACGGACGATAGACATACCTCTGTTGAGTTATATGTACAACAATTCGACCAAATAAGATCCAGGTCATCCTTGAACTCTTTCTTAGACTTATACTGTCTTGCTTTAAGTTTCTTACTCATGGTTTGAAAGTCCATGGGATTCGAGATAACTGGAAGAACGGATGAATAATGAGGCAACATCTAGAGTCCGGCACGACTTGGACTTACCATCATAATAGTCCGCGACCTCCGCCTTGAGCACTGGCTTAAGGAAGGCCTCCGCATCGTGATTATCCTTCAGACGCGGTTAAGAATAAGTTACATCACCTGAAGCGTGACTTACCAGGGTGACCGTTTTGAGGTCTGCCAAAACTCCTTCAAGTGACTCGTAGAAGGCATTAGAAAGTGCATTATCATCTCGCCGCTGTGCATGGGCGAATTGTCAGGTAGCCGTATGGTTATTAGCTGAGCTACTCACTCCTCTACCATCCTTGACAGTCGTTAACAGTGATTTGAGGTCTACATCTGGCAAAGTTTTAACCTTGCTGTCCGACAAGGTCTTCAGCAGGTTCTATGATGTTTCCGTTAGCTTTGCACTGCAAAATATCCGTAAACACTCACGTTCATCCTCTCCCCGCTGCTGTCGACGATGGTGGAACCGTTATCCTTGTCTTGATTTCAAACTCAGAAAAGCACGTGCTGCCTCATTCTCTTATAAGCAAAGTCACATATTCGGCACCCCATCAATTTCCCCAGCTTTTCCTCTCCCCGCCCTCGCCAACAACAACGAAGTACTATGATCTAGCTCACGATTTATGTTATTTTGAATGCAACGTTTGATGTGGTACTCTCTGTATAGATCGAGGGAACCGTGCGTTTCTGAAATTACAATCATTGGTCATCGCTATGCTGATGATGCTTGCTGCACACAGAGACGTTTACCTACCCGATACTTATTTTGCAAGTATTATTCCACATCATGCAACACACTCATGCACTTGTTATTTTTTTTCATATGATCAATGATCATTAACCGCAACCCCCAAGTATTTCGGCGATGTTAGATACCCCAGTAAAGCTTGTCGCACTTCCTTCCTGATTCCATAGTATACACAACTTTTTGCATAACGAGTTACCGTTGGAGTAATTGATCATGCATTTATTGTCACTGTCTGGACTGCACCGTGCTTGATGGTGGATAATGTAGATTTGAGAATGGGATTTGCATAGGGCGCGCGGTGAGTGGGTACGGCGGGTGCTGGTTACATGCCCATGAGTTGTTACATAGACAAATCCAAAGGGTGCCTGCACATCAAAATTGTTGTTTCTCGGCCCAGATTTGGCCAATATTTTAGATTGAAAAGCTGTGCCGATAGCGGCATGCACCCGGCGAACACCAGCACCCTCTCTCTCTCAGATCAGATAAGCTAAGAAAAACTATATTGAAAATTAGACAGCTGCGCAACAAGGATATAATGATTATTGAGTATGGGCACCCGCAGCAAACTTTCCGTGCGCTGACTAAGCGGGCGCCTATGCGTTAACTCGCGAAATACAGTAAAATCTGTCGCGCTGATTGTTTACTTCTCCGTTATATTCTTGTACCAGGAGATACTTTGTGTTCAGTACAGAATATACAAATTATCTATAATACTCTTCCTCTGAATCATAGCCATCTGAGTCAAACTCATCCAAGGCCTCTACAGTAATGTCTGGAATAGTCTCCTCTGCCAGATCTTCAGGTTCTTCAGTACTTTCGGATGCATGAGCACTATTATACTCCTCAACTGCCGCTCTGAGGAGCTGAACTTTCTCATCTCGTTTGCCCCAAGAGCTTTCAACTTGAGGGACAGCTCCTTTAATACCATGTTGTTTGTGCCATTTAAGCTGCATCGTGATTTCGGGAACAGAAAAATAGCCTGTAGTACCCTGTGCTCTCGAAGCACGATAATCAATTTCTGTCAGGGCGAAGATTGGCCTAACAGCATCAACAGCATTCCGAGCTGCTTGTCGCTTTTCTTTTCGTTCGGTATCCTTCTCGATCTTCTTCTCCGCTACTTCCTGACGATGCTGAGCCATTTGGATACGTTCTCGGTGATTATCTCCTGATGCGTCCTGAGTACGAGTGATTTTTCGTAGCCATTGGCGCATTGCTGGATTGAGAGTACGAAGGTATGCAGACGTTTGATTAAATTTGAACATTTGTCGAGCATTATATTGGGTGAGAGATAAGGTAGGATTTGCACGACTAGTTTGTCTGTATGTTCTGAAAGCTCCTTCATTCAAATCATTTGTTTTCTCCATCCAGGCGCGTTCAATTTGCTCAGGCGTTGCGCGTGAAAGTGAGCCGCCCTCCTCGAATTCTGAGATGAAACGAAGCCAAGAATCCTTGGCTCTTTTGAGAAAGTGTACTAAAAGGTTCCGTATCTGTGGTAGCCATTGCGATGCGTGTTTTTGAGCAGCATAGAACGCGTCAGGCCGTTCCCAAGCTAGTCCATCGAGAGATCCTCGGGCAGCCGACGCGTCTGGACCGAGAAGACGTTCAGGTTCTTTTATTAACGTGTCAATGTGATCGATAACGCGCCGATGAAAGTCCCCAAGCCTCAGAATGTTGTCCTCTTTGGCATGAGGACCTCGTATCTCTCGCATATATGGGACACTTATGGCCAACCAATACAGCGTGATAACACAGAACTCCTGGCGCGTTGGGGGATCATTCAAACCAGCAAGAACATTCTGCTCCATATGGTTTAACTTTCCAGTGCCCTTGTTATGTTGCACGTACGTCAAGAACTCAATGAATAAATCCATGTGAGTGATTATCAATGCACAAGCTTCGGCGTGGGACTGAAAGCGTGTGTTACTCGTGTCTGGGAAAGCGAGGTTGAAACCCAACTTCTCGTCAAAGAAGAACCGTAAGGTGTCTTGCTGACCTCGTTTCCTGTCTTTGTGTCGAAAAATTGCACCAGCCAAACTCGCTACTTTGATTGCTCCCCGTTCACTTCGTGCTGTAGCGCGTTCTGCTGCTTCGGTACCTGGTGCTTTCTCAATTGCTGCTGCGTTGTCACGATTAGGAAGAAGGATTGGTGGAGGGAGGTCAGGGTGTCCATTCCAGTACTCATCCAAGCCGACACATCCTCCCTTGAACGCGTTCATCTCTTTGTGCATGCAGCAGCCTGCCCAAAGGATGAGATCTACCTCTGCCTTCTCTGCCTCTGACAACTTCTCGAATTCCGTCTCTCCTATATCCCGGATTATCTGCTTCCTCATCTCGTCAATCCTATATGTACGTTCTTCGGTACCTAGCGCGTCCCAAGCCGCCGGACCACCTGCCTTCTGTACAAGCACCTGCGAGCCTTGGAAGATGAGGCACGCGTATTCGTTATCGGTGAGCCGCTTAACAGCACGCTCCCCTCGAACTTCACGCTCTAAACGTGTTTTCCACTTTTTCAACAGCTCGAAGAGTTTCTTTTGATCAGCAGCATGATCGGAGTGAAACCCAGTAACAAGATTCCAGAAAATACGCGCGTCGTCCTCAGAAATGAGTCCACTTTCGTATGCAAGGTGAAAAAGATCCTCCGTAGTCTCAATCCACCCAGCTAACTGCGTCTCGCTAGTATGATTCACGGCCATCTTCAAACCAAGGAAGAATTGGAGTTTTTTGTTGGGTGTAATGACAGTAGCAAATTTCGATTCATACGTTTCGTTCTTGTGAGTTGTACCATCTCCGCTGAGTGTAATACCTTAATGGATGATGAATACCAAACACAGAATGTATCCCGTAAAACATACCTTTTGCATCCTTAAGGGATTCGATAATCTGTAACTTCGACGCGTTCCCGCCTTCTTTCACGATTCTACCAACACTTCTACGTGACAAATCTCCCTCTATTTCGATGCCAAGTGCGCATGCAATCCGTTTAAACACGCGTGTCACCTTGTTTGCAGGCACGGCATCCATTGCCACAAGATCGAGAAAGATGTCTCGAGTCTCATCGGGAATTATGCCATTGGAGTCCTTCAGGAAGAAAGTCCGCTCCTCGTCAGCTTTATCATTGAATGTACGGGCAATGCGGTTCGTGGCAGTTGCAAGGCGGCTGGGTATACGCGAAATCTTTGCTTTCAATGCACGTATCTGGCGTTGATAGCCATTTATACGCATCTGCAGGCTTTCCTCCACTTCTTCCACCTGTACCCTCCTTTGCTCCACCTCTTCTCGTAGCTCTTCAATCTTGTCATCCTTTTCTTTCAGATCCCTGTTCCCTTTTTTCTCCGTGTTTCTTTTCTCTTTTTCCCTCCTCTCGATCTCGATCTCCTTCGCCATTATTTCTTTCTCCTTTTCGTCTATCTTGGTTTCCTTCTGCTTCAATGAATTCCTTAAGTTGACTATGGTCTCCCTTGATTCCTGTGTCTCTGTATGCCAATACTTGGCCTTCTTTCGAAAACTGTCTACTTGTCCCTTCAAAGTATTGGCACGTTTATTTTGTTTCTGAGCATAGCGAGAGGGTCCTGATGTATCAATCCCATCATTCTCTTTGTTGTCATCTGCGTCAGATCCGGGATTGTCAGGTAGAGCTGTATTAAGACTGGTGGTAGTCTGGGAAAGGTTTCTCGCAAGTCTGGCAGCAGCTGTGCGCGCCTGTCGGTCCTTTTTCGACGTGCGTTTGTGTTTTCCAAAGGTTATGTGTTTGTCAGCTGCATTAGGCATGCAAGGAATCCACAAACAAGGCCAGGAGAACGCGACAAGAACACAACAAGAACGCGACAAGAACGCGACTGGGAATTAAAATCGAAGATTATGTAATATTGAGTGCATTCCGATAAGGATGCTCGGAATGGTTCTTCCCATCATCATGTAGCCCGAAAAACCGTCGGGATTGCGATCCTTCAGATAGATATTTCATAATGACAGAAAACATTCTCCAAATTTGAGTGTTGTCACAATGATTCATGCATGAACAGTAACTGATTGCTTAAAATTGGAAGATATTTCCTGTTAACTTTTATCTGCATTCAAAATTGATTCATTTGAGCAATATATATTGAGAGGTCATGTATCTTATTCTCTCAAACGAAACCAGCGCGAAACAAAATCCGGGCTTTGACCTTGTAGCACCGGCCCTATCTATCCGAGCATCCCGTTCCCACGAGCCACCTTGGTGGAGGGCTGCCCATACTCATATAATAATGGCATCCAAAAACATGTCCCTCAATTACGAATCACAGTATTTTCAACGAACCTTGTCAGTAGCATAGACATTGTTCCAAAAAATAAAATTTAGAAATACGAACAAAGTTACACCAAGTCATGCATTGCTACAAACAATTATCCCCAGATGGTTCAAAAAAGTAAACAGCTTGAAAAAATCACATCCACTCATCATAAAACCAGTTACAAAACACAACAAAAAACTCTAGTTACAATGTACCTCAAAAGGTGCAAAGAATCCAAAAATATTACTCTCCAAATCCCATTATTGCTTTCACCTGCTAATTGTCAACTGACAGTGTCACAAAGGTGCAAGCAAGAAAAGAGATAGAAAGCAAGATCCAAAAAGATCCCCCGACGACACAAGCTGGTACTGCAATAGCAAGGTCATCACGTCCCCGTGTTGCAAGCAGAGCACGAAGAGCAAGGGCGGCAAAAATTAGATAACCAAATACGGAGGGCGGTGCCCTCGTAATAGTGGTTAAACTATTAAGAACAGATACTACACTTGATCTAAGCCAAAAGGCCAGAGTGGTAAGGAACCTAAATGCGGGAGGGAGGCTTTTATAGAATTTTAGCGGGACGCACGGACCATTCTTGAGGGCAGGTTGGGAACGCATGGGGCACGTTACTACCTTTTCAAGGTTCATATCCCTAGCTTTGACCGTTCGCAAGGAGAGAGTAATAACGTCGAGCTATTGGCAACCACTCAACATATTTCTCTCGTATGATTGCTCGAGGTCGATCATCTGAAGTAATCTGTAAATTTGCCTGACCTTGATTCAAAGATTGACCGGATTCAAGTAGGTGCGCGAACCATTTCTCTCAATAACACATCGCAAGTATCAAGCAAACATGCTCTTGATTTAAAGCAAAGTATGTATGTGTTTAATACTACTTTATGTAGAACGCTACGTAGAAATACAGTTTTCGTTAAATTGAATAATGAGAATTGAGTAGGATATGTAGTGCAAGAATATGAGTGGAAGTTGTTTATCTAACGAGTCCAATGTGAAGAACGAGGTATCTAAAAGGATAGACTAAACGTGGAACGGTCGTAAGTGAAATAAATCTACGTTCTTGGAAAACATGATGGAGAAGAGAAAGTGATCTATTGCTTCTTGCCAAATCGTTTCTTCAGCGATCCAGCAAGGCTCCCAGTGCGAATGCGGAAGAACCATGTAAATGCGTATACACAAGCAATCTAGAAAGAAAGGAGAAGAAAAAACACGTTAGCCATGCCGTTGCAGCTTATACGAAGGGATCCGAAGAGACTCACGTTGAACAAGATATAAGCACACAAGAATCCAATATCTCTCCAACGGTGCGCATACGAGATATTGAACGAAGCCCCGAGGAATTGATCAGTCGTCGCAGTGGAGCAGAATTTACAATCCGAAGTGGCATCGCCATTGGTAAGATATCCTCCAGCGGCGCTGATATAATTCGACATGTATTGTGAGCAAGTCTGACCAGAAGGAGGATTTAGGGTAACGAGTTCAACGTCTGAACAAGTGATGCTTTGTCGTCCGAGTGCTTGACCAAGGAGACCCTCGATGACATATGTGTACGGCGAAAGATGATACATCCACTGCCACCACCCGAGCTGACTGAAAGGCTGCAAAACACCGTTACTAGAAGAGATATCAAATTAAGTGAGATTGAGGTGACAATAATGAATAGACCTCGGCTTACAAGGTCAAAACGAAAGAGAACAACAAACTGAACAACAAAGCGGCGATCTCAGCGCTAGGTGCCATAGCCGCAACAGCATCGGCGAAAGAGACATAGTAGAAGGGGAAGATGACACCAAGAAGAAGGTATGTATATCCAGCGCGGGCGGAGGGAAATCCAACGGTCCAATACCAGCAAAAGAAGAACAGCGAGGATCCAAGCATGTTCCAAGGAATTTCTGCAACCATCTGTGCCGTGACCAATGAAGTCCAGGAATACATTCGACTGGGTCGTTCCCTGATTTCATATATCTTGCGCATATTTATGAAAGGAACTTGAAGCTGGTTGGCAACCGGAACCGAGATGATAGTCCCCATGTAAATCGCCTGCGAACGGAGCGATGATGAGTTTTTTTTTTTTGTTGGAGTGCAAGGGCGAAAAAAACTTACGAAAAGCTTGTTCTGAGTACCCTGTTGAGAGTCTTTCGCCTTGAAGAAAGTGAAACCGATGAAAAGACCACCGAAGATGTTCAGAACAAGTTTCGCGAGAAGGTACGTGGGATCTCTCCATCTGAAAAGCATATCTCTTTTAACAAGCTGGCCAAATTGATTCAGCCATCCCGTTGCAAATTCCGAATGATAGGTGGCGGCAACTGGAGGTCTATTCTTTCCATCTTCGTATATTTGTTGAATCGAGTCCTGAACGACCTTGGCCTCAGGAGTTTTCCGCCATATTTCGTGCCAGTCGCGGTCGGTAGTGGCAGTAGCACCAGCACCAATCACATCGAGCATGAATTCAGCACTGGAGCAAAAGCGTTAATAATTGAGGAGTGGAAAATAAGTGAAGACTTACGGATTCTCCTCAGGGTGACAATGACGCGAGCCATTCCTCTCAAAATATTGGATGAGAGTTGTCGCATTATGACCGAGATCACCGAAGTATACTGTTTGACCTCCCTTGCGAAGCAAAAGCAGACGGTCAAACACTTGGAACAATTCGGCAGAAGGCTGATGAATTCTGAAAGCAGATGGGGCAAGTGAGTACACTATAAGGTAATTTTCAATAGGAATACGTACGTGCACAGAATGGCTTGTCCGTTCTTGGCTAACGAGCGCAAAAAGTCCATGATAGCCCAAGCACTCTGAGAGTCTAATCCTGAGGTCGGTTCATCAAGGAAAAGCAAGAGTTTCGGTTTAGCAGCAAGTTCTACGGCAATAGTAGTACGTTTGCGATGCTCGACTCCAAGTGTACCAACGACAGCATCAGCCATGTGTTCAAGACCGCACATTTTCAAGCAGGTTTCAACGCTAATGCGAACAGTTCAGAATGTATAACATCAAAGAAACGTTAACTCACTAAGCCTCCTTCTCGGCTAATGGGACCGAAGCCGGTTGACGGAGTTTGGCAGAAAATAGAAGAGCTTCTCGAACCGTGTCAGTTCCAACATGAGTATCCATTTGTTGACAGTAACCACTGTAAGACCATTAATTTTGAGTAATTATCATCCTCTACGGCTGGAACACTCACGTTTGCGCTTGGAAATCCCGGGGAAGCGGCTGTCCACTGACGAACATATCTCCAGTAACAACACCAGTGCTGACCCGTTGAGCGAGAACGTTCAGCAATGTGGTCTTTCCTGCTCCTGATTCTCCCATGAGCGCAGTCAGCTTTCCAGGAACGACAAAGCCAGAAACATCATCCAAAAGTTTTCTGTGACCATCAGAGACTGGAACCGTATAGTTGACGGATTGCCACGAGAAGATTTCGGTCATCGCAGGTGCATCGTGCAAGGCTTCCTGCACATCTTGCGAAACATTTTCTGTAACATGCTCAGAGGGACCTTTCTCCTCGTCTGAACCGGATTCAGTGACAATGGCAGAGGGCTTGGAGCCACGTTGGAAGAGAGTACGGGTTGTATCTTCGGAGAGTGTTGTGTTGAGTTCGGAAGCGATGAATAGGGCACAGAGGAAAGCGACACCGAAGGCGATAAGGATACCGAAATTCATCCAAGTATGGCTAAAGGAGTACGAATAGGACAAGCTTACAAACGTGTTACCGTTGACTGTATCCTGACCAGGTACAGATCCAACTGCGGTACACACTTGATTGGTCAAACTGACGTTTTCGTAACCAGGCCCCTGAGGAACGAGTGAGGCGCATGTGCCATCGAGGGTATGGAATTCGTTGGTTAAGACGCTTTCAAAACCATAGCGAAGTGGCTATGGAGAAGATAAGAAAATCAGGCGAGGGGAAAGAACACTACGACGTACGTTAATGTACGAAATCCATCTTAACGCTCCAATCATGGAAGATTTGGGAATCGTATAACCGGTGTAGATAACTAATGCCAGTAGAATGAGACCGGCCACTGCTTGAGCAGTAGCTTCACTCTTGAATATCGCAGCGATTGCGCGAAACCAAGCCTTCATGGTGAGTGTCATGGTGAACAAGAACAGATAGAATATACTACATTGAAACCAGATTAATTCGAGAGCAGGGCAGTATCAAGTGAACGTACAAAAATTGCGCCGCGGTTTGCTGCAGACCCACAATGAAATAGATTAAAACACCGAATATGATAGTATTAACGAGCGTGATGGGTATGTCGACCAGAGTGAGCGCAACGCTTTCTATGAACGGGTGATACATGCCGGCCTGCTTTTGACGATGGAGAATAGGACGTTGAGCGAATAATGACGGAATCTCAGCCATTGACGATAGGGCGCAGAAAAGCAGGGCACTGAGTGAATGATTAGTCCCAAAGGTAACAACTGAAACTGGATACCCACAAGAAAAGAACACCTCCTCGAGAGAAATAGGCCGAAGTCGAGTCGGGAATTTTGAGGAAGACGGTTCCAACGATGATACCTTGGATGATGAAGGACATAAGGTTGAATATCGTGGCCAGAGAGCTGCCGATGAGGATTTGAACACGACGCTGCATGACTGCACGAGCCTGCATTGGCAGAGAGATGAGATATGGCCTGAAATACATTGGTGAGCAGCGACAAATGAGATGTAATTCGCAACGCCACTTACGACTGAGCCCTCGTGTGCTTAGCCTTCTCCATTGCGGCACTACTCCTGTAGGCATCAGCTTTCTCTGACTTATGTCCCAAAACCGCAGACTGTTTGTAAGACGCAATTTCCTTTCGATTCGCAATTCCTAAATGACTCTCCTTGAACCTCATAGCAAATTCTTCTGCGGTCCTCGGCCGGTTCGCCACGACCTGTCTTGGAATTCGACCAAGAGGATCCGTGACAGCGACAAGAAAATCGGGGGTGGTTTGTCTATTGGCTGGTTCATATCCAAGGTCGATAAAATACTGTCTTGCTTGATTGGCGGGACCAAAGTACGCCATACGACCTTCGTAAATGATGCAGACCTTGTCGAAGAGATTGTACAATGTTTCTCCGGCTTGATAAATAGAAACAATTGTAGTGAGACGGTCGATGTCGGTAGCTATACGAAGAGCGCGGCCGAATTCGAGTGCAGTGGACGAATCGAGACCACGAGTAGAGCTGAGCGTTACGATAAATATAGACTCCACTTTCAAGCACAAATAAACTTACTTGTCCCATGATCCCAGACGCATCCTAGTAGCAAGAGCCTCAGCGATAGAAACTCGCTTCTTCTCACCACCGGAAACGCCTCGGATGGAGGCATCTCCAACGGGAGTACGACGTGCATGTTTGAGACCAAATATTGTCATCAACATTTCGGTAATAGCGTTCACGTACTCTGTGCGAGTCTCGCCAGTACGGGCGTGTGGCGCCCGTGTTTTGGCAGCAAACCTCAATGTATCTTCGACAGTCAGCGAGGGAAAATGCACATCGTCCTCTGGACAGTATTGGACGTCACCACGGAAAGCTTGTTCGATTTCTTTGGGTGAAAGAGAATCATAATGGACAGAACCAAGGACAGATTGATATTCCTGGGTCTGGTTGGCAAGAGTTTTGAGAAGGGTAGAGCAGCCGGATCCAGGACGACCCAAAACAACTAGGGAGATTGATGAGTACGGAATATGAGATGTGATTGATAGCGCAACTCACGGGTCATTTCTCCTGGTTTGACGACACCCTCAAATCCAGAAAGTATTTTCCGTGTTGGCGGGTGTCTGGCACTCTGGATCTGTTTGAGAATATTGAACGGGTTGATCGTGGAGCCGAGAGTTTCCTGATACGAGGCTCCGGAACCCAAACCGACGACAGTCAGATCTTCAAAAACAACACCTAAATGCCGTGATGGAATGTTGGCTCCTTCTCTCCTAGTATGCTAAATTAAAAAATGTAGAGAAGAATCGGAAAAGTACCAACCTCTTTATGCTGTCCTTGAGTGCCTTCTCGAAGTCAAATGGAGCCTCAACTGGTGAAAGAGTAGCGCTTGAATCTCTAGACGAAGACTCTGCGTTCGATCGTGGTTTGCCTTCTTGCTGCTGAGACATCATCGACAACGTCCGCTGCAACTCCCGGACTCCTTGAGGGTCAAAGTGATCTACCGAAACGTGAGATGTCGACGAGCCTCGTCGTGGTCTTGAAAAATGTGCAGAAGCCATGGGTGGACTGTGAGTAGTAGATTGTAGTTCTAGGGGAGTAGTCTGTCCAGGCTTTTCTTCTTGTATATCCCTAAGTGCGGAGGGATCCATTGCAATAGATTAAGAGGAGAGACCTTTAGAGTACGGGAAGGAAGGAAGCTGTAAGGAACGATCGAGGAATTGATTTGCTTTATAGGCCCATGCAAACGAGATGAGATTGTCAGCCCTGCGTAAGCGGGAGCCATTTGTCTAAGCCTGTTTAGCCCGGAATGCGGATTGCGCGAAAATCCATTTTTCATGTCTAAACTACTGTAGCCGAGCACTTGATAGGCCTTGATATTAACATTTTTGGAAGCTAGAATACTGTAGAGACTGTCCACAGCCAGTCCACCAGGTTTAGAAACAGACTTCGTTAACTTTCGAGAATGAATCTGCAGCGTAGACCGAGCCGGATATCCGGTGACAAACGAGTGATGACTCAAATTCAACCGAGTTCCGCGGCCCGCCTATGTAGCTATACCTATAGGGACACGCGTACTTGTAACAGATGCTGTACATACATGGAACAAACGGTAAAAGTTATCACACCGGAAAGAGAAAAAATTCCGCTCGACGGAATCGTAACAATTCAGCGTAACTGATATATCATGTGACCGCGGATAAACTATATCGGGTATATCGCCGGTCACATGATATATCAGTTGCACTGAATTTTGGTAATTCCGTCGAGCGGAATTTTTTCTCCTTCAGGTGTGTATACAGTGATTTGTGTAAGTTAGGTACATATACATACGATACGAAAAAACCCTACTGCACATCACGATAGGGCGCGGGTTCATGATTGACAAGGGATGGCGAGATTCGAGGAACGAGAGGAACAAGGTGACACTGAAAAACAATCATCAAGAAAATGCGCTAGACAAAAACCAAGAGAACTGTCTATGTACATATACAGAATTCTGAAGAAGACGGGCCGGGAACGAGATTTTCATAAGATGGAGAAGGAGGGGTTTCGTCAAAATATCTGGCTGGGGTTGGAGGTGTCCGAGGGGGGAGGCTGAAGTAAAAGATGAAAGGATGGACTAAGGCAAGAAAATTCAGCGTAGGTTCTTTGAAAATCTTCGTTAGCACAATTTATGAAAAGAGACCAGGAAAGCCTAACCTAGATGCTTCACAGTTTCAAACCAACTCAAGCTAATTCTATGACACAGGGTAGTAAGCGTTCGCAGTAAAAGGCACTGCTGGAACAGAACAAGGAACACTTTCTACTTGTCGGAAACCCGGAATTAAGAAATCGCGCGGTGTGAAGACGCGCGTTGATTTCGACAGTACTGCAGAAGGGATGCAATATCCTTCCGAGGTAGAAGACGAAGGCATCGGAGCAGGTAGAGAAGTCGAAAATGTAGGTACGGCGCCTGCAGACAAGTTCTGTAAGGCACTCAGGTAAGAAGCGAGGGACAAAGACGGATAGAAAGATGGTAAAGCTGTATTTGCGAAGAGAGGATTGAGGCTTGATGTTTCATGTTCAAGAGCAGATAGGTCCAACGCAAAGCTTGTGCCATTAGAAACGATGTTCGTGTCGATGTGTTCGTACATGTTCTTCCGGTCAGAAGGGCGCATTAAATCACCAATGATAGAGGGAGCAAAAGAGCAGTCGAAAACGGTGTCCATCGACTGGTCTTGACAATCAAGATCTTCAGGAAGATTGAGGAACTCGGCAGCGAACTCAGCAGCAGAGAAGGATTCTTCCTCGAGTGAAGGGGATGGCGACTTACAAGACGAAGAGTCGTCGACGAGCGATGGTGTGGATGGACCAGAGGTAACATAAGCGTCTTCGGAGTAAAAGCATGGTTGTTGTTCCATTACTGCCAGTGTAGCTGCGTTAGTGACTGCATCGACGTCGCTGTCGAAGGAGATACCGGGCTCTAGAATATTGGTTTCATTTTCGGGGGAGAGGTCTTCCTCGGCGCTGGCAGTCACTTGAACATCTGGTTCTTGGTTATATGCGGCAGGACTGGGACTAAAGACACGATTGTCTACTGTAGACATGAGAACAGGTTTCTTGTAACTTTTCCTAGCTATCTTCGGCTTGGGAGCGGATCGCTTGGCGGGCGGAAGCTTCATGGGTTTGTAAAATTTCTGTGACACGTTCTCCTAGATGCAATACAGCAAGCCTGAGGGTAAGCACATAAAAATACACGGATCGCAAAATACCTTGACACTTTCGTCTCCATTTGTTTGAGCTTTCGCCTTCGCGATTCTGCTTCTAGTGAGATTGCTGTGACGATCCTCTTTCGCAACGCGGAGACCTGAAAATGTTCAATCATCGTAGGTGTCAATGCCGAAAGAAGAACACACACCGCGAGAATGAAAGTAGTCATAAAGATGCCGCCTATCGACTTGATATCGAATCTGCAACTCTTTCCTTACGTCGAAGTTGGGCATAATCGCTCCAGGTTTAATGAAAGTTTCCATCTCCTTGACAAGGCCATCAGGTAGACGTTCAGCAAGCTCTGCGAATGACATTGTGGACGGCAGTAGATCGAGAAGGCAGGCAGAGCTCACTAAACGGGTTGATCCTCCTAGTTTTGTTTTTATCGTCTTGATTCTGAGGGTTCAAGGGATCAAAGTCGTCGTCTTCAGCTTGACGCTTTCGTTTGCGAGTGCATTCAGACATAGATTGAGCGAAAGAGGAGGTTTCACAAAGAGAAAAAGCGAGCGATGAGTTGCTAGAAGGCTTCGCGAGCATTATAAGGGCAAGAAATAGCGGAGTACGTGATGGTTTGAGGAGAGTCCTAGAAATCTTGAGACATTTGGCTCAAGGCTCTAAGTAGGGTGCATCACGTGGAGTTTCGCGCGGACGGTCACATTCACTGTCACATTGTCAAAGTCTTCTCGTACAACGGTCTCATATCGTCTGTATAAGATGCGTCTGAAAGCTATCGATGATGCCGGCCCAGGAGCAGATGTTCCTGTCACAATTTTCTCTCTTGGGACGAAACGAAAATTCATGGCCACACCTAACGCCTATCCTGTAAGTGTTGTTACAGCATATCCCGTTCGTCTCCTTCAATGTACAGCCAATAGGACCTGGTGCGTCTAGTGAGGCGGAAGTTCAATATACCAGATGATTGTGTGCCGATATTTCGGTCGCGCGCACCGACCAGCAATCGCTCAGAAGAACGTTTTGAAATTGACGATTCTGCGTACGAGCACATGAAAGACTACATTGATGAACTGGAAATCGTTATCGAGGTAGGTGCTGTATCTCGAGCTAGAGGTGCGCATCTTTCATGCCGCGTTTTCAAACGTGTCTAAACTTCATACAGAAGAGACAAGTCTGGAACATGGCGGCGATGTCAAAGGGAAGATGAAAGCCAAAGACACCCCGGTAGTATCTCCTTCCTCCAGTCGCGAAACTATCAAACCCAAATCCACATCATTCAATGGGCCCCCAACCACTATAGACTCCTCACGGCCACTATCTACATCGTCTTCCTCTGGGAAACCAAAATCTATTCCTGTGCCTCCTAGTCCAAGTACCCGAACTGATCCTCATGACCTTTTCAATGATGATATGCCTGTTGAGTACGCCTCACCCAAGAAAAAGAAAACTACGAAGCCACAGGAGACTCCAAACACCATTTTACGACATGTTCATAATGTTGATGCTGATGAAGATGAAGTACCGGCTACCCCTCAGCCTGCAGGTTCGAAATCGAAGTCTGCCCACTCCAACTCCAAGGGTAGCTCTAGCGAATGGGAAGAACTTGCTCTTCAATCAAAAAGTTCACAGGAAGAGGGAAACACTTTGGGTGAATGTTCGTATCTAATTGAGCTCTACCAATAATCTTCTTAATCATTACTGCGTAGCCTCTAAAGGGCAAAAATTGAGTCACAAAGGTGCCGCATCGAAAATTGATGGGGAGATATCTGCTACTGTGAAGAAGGAGAAATTAGCTAAACCGTCAAATTCTACTGCACCCGCAAAAGATACTAGTATGGGATTTTGTTGTATAATCTCATTTGTTTCCTAATTCCGTCTCAGGATTGCTTGCTAGAATTGACGCTATAACAGATAGCCAGCCTCCCATAATATTGACCCAGGATACCAACGCTTCTGCCCAGAGTCAAAACCAATCGCAAACTCAAACCCAGACTTCAACATCTGCCGAACCCGAACCGCGTTTCAAAATCAGAATTTGGGGTCCTCGTGATCAGAATGGTGAGTTTATGACCAAGAAGAAACACACTGTTCGCAAAGTACTTGCTGGAGCATGCAAGAACTTTGGTCTCGACCCTATTCAGTGAGTTGAATTCTTCACATCTGGGTGTTTTATTCTATTCATATACCATGTTTTGTCTTAGAGCAAAACTCCAACTGGTAGTCGAGCTTCCTGATGAATTCACTGGTGAGATGGTGTCGCATCACTATGATTGCGACAATGAGGACACTGTAGGCAAGGCAGGTATAGGTCCTGAATCGACGTTGAAAGTTTGTGTGTTAGGAGACGAGGAGGAGGAAGACTACGAAGAAGGGGGTAGTTATTGAGGGCACTATGTATGTTGAAAGAATTTATGTACATGCTGAAGACGCGATATTGTTATCCGTCTAGAAGTCAATCTTGCATAATGCACATATACCTCTTGGAAAACCCTTTCCGGCGCGTGAACTTGCTGCTCCGACGTCTAGCACCTGCGATGAGACGTTGCCATATAAGTCGAACAATTGGCAATGAGAATACGGGTCATTGTTCTATGAGTGGGACATCTGCACATGGTCAAAGAGACCTTTGTTCTTCGTTGATGATCATCACTGAACGACAATTCATCGACAGCTTGACCGCATTTCCAATTGACGGGACGGCTACGCCACTGAATCAAGTATATACTCTCAGGGAGGTGCGGTGTTATTCCAACGCTGTTTTCCAGATCGTAGCCCTTCCTCTCTCATCCTTGCTTTTTCTCAAAACAATTGTTATGATGCATAGGTTCCGAATTTTCAAGTCCTTTATTGATGCACCAAACACGTGATTTGGGTTGTTGTGACTTGTCGGCGACGCGACTTGACTTTAATCCACATCCTTAAGATCCTCTATGCTTTCCCTCTAGCTTTAAATTCTGCTGTAAACCCACCCCAACGCTTGACAATCACATTTCCTACCCACAACGAATCCCAAACAGCCAAATCATGTCTGGATTGAAAAATTCGCCTTTCGGCAAGCGCTTGCGCGCATCACAACAGGAAACTGATGATAGTACGCCTAGGCGGAATCGGCCACGAATAAATTCAGTTTTTGGCGTTTCTCCAGCTGGCTCCGCGACCCCCTCGCTCGATTCACGACCCACAACAAGCAGCGACAGCAGCGGCGGACCGGATTCGCCAGTCGATGCACCGCGAGTTACCAGAGATTATGGAGACAGATTTGTGCCATCGAGGGATACAGGAGATATGCGTACATCCTATCACCTTATGGAACAAGAACTCTCTACACCGTCCAAGAAGAACAGAATCATTCCCTCAGAGTCCGACGCCCTGAAAGGTTTGTATTTTATTTCGAATCTACTAAAAGTTTATTAATCGCTTTGCAGAACAAGCAAATGCTTTATTCTCTTCTATACTTCACACAGAAGTCACTCCCCCATCTCCCCATCGACCATCTTCTCCCACTCGACCACCTGTTGCTTCCACTTCTGCTGCTCCTCCTTCTACTCCCACTCGACGGCGTCTATTCGCTTATAGTTCCCCTTCTCGTTCTAATCCCAGCACTCCTTCTCGCCGCCTCGACACACCCACTGATGAAGCCTATTCGATGAGTCCTGTACGAGCTCAGAGTCGGCAGTTACTCGAAAGCCCTCGCCGACAGCTCAGGAGTGTTTGTAAGACACCCTACCGTGTTCTCGATGCACCGGAACTCGCAGAAGATTTCTATCTTAATCTTGTGGACTGGTCGAGCACTAATGTTCTCGGCGTTGGACTTGGGTCATGTGTATATCTCTGGACCGCTCATAATGCCGCCGTCTCCAAACTATGCGACTTGGCGGAATCGCGGGACACCATC
This sequence comes from Lentinula edodes, assembly GCF_021015755.1. NCBI lineage: Eukaryota > Fungi > Basidiomycota > Agaricomycetes > Agaricales > Omphalotaceae > Lentinula > Lentinula edodes. The sequence continues at coordinate 218,071 of NW_025764340.1, forward strand.
AGCTCGGTATCCTGGGTACAGAAGGTATGTTATTGTCTACCTGGATAATGACAATAATGAGCTCCAACTAACTTAACAGGGCTCAACTCTTGCTGTTGGCACCCTCTCAGGGACATTACATGTATACGATGCCTCCACCCTGCAACTTATACGTACATATCCCCAAGCCCACGGTCAACGTATCGGTGCCATAGCCTGGAATGCGCACATTCTCTCCTCTGGCTCGCGTGATCGGATGGTTCATCACCGTGATGTACGTGAAGCAGACACGAGACCGTTCAAAAGATGCCAAGGACACAAGCAGGAAGTCTGCGGTCTCAAGTGGAGCGGTGATGGAGGCCCATCGTCTGCGAATCTTGCCAGTGGGGGTAACGACAACAAGGTGTGCATATGGGACTTGCGAGGGTCCAGGCGTGCTGCAGCCGGGTTACCAAATGCAGGAAGGCCGGTCCCGGGAACGTCAAGTGGTGATGATGCTGGCGCGGGCGATATACCGCTATGGAAGTTTCACGAGCATACCGCAGCAGTCAAAGCACTGGCATGGGACCCACACGTTTCAGGCGTCCTTGCCACTGGAGGCGGAACGCAGGATAAGCATATCCGTTTCTGGAATACTGGGACAGGAACCATGCTCAACGAGCTCGACACAGGAAGCCAGGTCCGTTTCTTAGTTTCGGGATGTTGCTCCGTACTTACGTATGATCTTTCTTCATAGGTTTGTAACCTGATTTGGTCATTGACTTCGCATGAACTTGTCTCTACTCATGGTTTCTCTTCTACGACCGCTCAAAATCAGATATGTATATGGAAATATCCAACTCTGAACATGGTTGCTTCTTTAACCGGGCACACTAATCGAGTGCTTTATCTAGCCATGAGTCCGGACGGCGAAACAATTGTCACCGGTGCTGGTGACGAGACGCTAAGGTTCTGGAATGCCTTTCCGAAGAAAGAGTCTAGTGAGAGAGAGAAGGACAGTCGGCTGGATTATGGGAAGTTAATCCGGTGATGGCACTCTTAATTTCTCGAGGTACGGGTACGGGTTTTCTTCTCCTAAATCTGTACTCACATACATCGTATGTCTTTTTGTATCAGCACGTCTTGTCCCCTATTTGCTCTATCTAATCATATACTATTGCGTCAACCACAACATCTCATTCCTTTCCACATCGACTCATCATATGACTCCCTGACCCACTCGCAGCATCTATATACATACTCAACCTGCCCTTGCCTGGTCTGAATGCACGATGACCCCGATTCTTTTTCATATGCAACATATAAGACATATCATATACATACCTAGATCGTCTCTAGCACCCCTTCTCTCTGTCATGTACACATTCCTACACCCTACTTGATCTTGCCTGGATAGTTCTCCATCTTCGCCAATCTTTCTCTCTATCTTCTTTCTTTGGCCTGCACGGGTTACTATATTGACCTTCTAACCTTGCTCTTGCATTCTTATTCTGTCTCCGGTCTTCTCAGTCGGCCTTTCATCCATATCATAGTAATGTTGGTAAACCGGTGTTAGTCCCTTTATCCATTTCTTTTGCCTTTCCTCTCCCTTTTCTCAGGAATCTATCGACTCTTACTACCACCCAGTATATATGGTTTTGTATGTACCTGGATCCGAAAATTTGTTACATTATGTTGCATTGCGAACATTTCGGTGCATATCAACCAGAAAGTTGTCAGAAATCTCTCTCCTTGCAAGCAGCTACGTATGATACATATCTTTCGCAAACAAGTACAAGTTCAAAATCTACCTACAGATTACAAAATTGACCAATTCCGGGGTATGTAGATCCGTAAAAGCAACGTGATCACATGAGGGGTTATCGAGTTATCCATAGTCCTCCGCTACCCCATCCTGTCCCCCTTCTACTATCTTTGCGTTATTATTACACACTTGACTGCTAATGCTTGTCGTAATTAGTCCCTTACTTGTATTCAAGCTGATATCACCTTGCTTGCTAGGTCCTTTGCCACCCCGTCTTTACCAACCGTGCATTTTTTCACACGCGTGACGCTAGGCGCTTTAATCTCACTTTTGAATTTTCCTTTCGTTTCTCAATTGCACTTCTCCGATCCATTGTATAGACATATTTCTTCTAATCCTTGTTCATCCACTCATGCACTAGTTTACCCTTTGTTATTATCTTGAAAGAGGTGAGCCATACAACCTTTGGACATACAGTCAACTGTTTGATTGTGAATGCAAGCAAGGTTTATCGTGCCCCGGAGGGGTTCGCTAGTGCTAGTGAAAGTGCTAGCTAGGTAGATGTATTTGTATATCTCAAACCATGGGATGCATAGATGCGGAACAATTGGGAAAAAATAATACCTAATGCAGGACATCGCGGCACTACCCCACAACTGGACACACTGGGAATTGAACCCAGCACCCCCCGCATGCTAAGCGGATGTGATAACCAACTACACCATGTGCCCTTGTAGCGAGGGTCAATTATGCATGGTGTATCATAAAGTCCTTCCATCAACTCTTCCGTTTCCAAAGGCATCCTGATTCCTGATATGCCATGTTGTCAGTATAAAGCCGATGATCCAACAACAATGAAGGCATTCCGTCGTAGTTTTTTTTGAACACTTTTCAAAATTCCCCTGGCATGATAGTTGATGATCATGAATGGGAAGTTCGAGCGCTTATATTCCTCCTCTTGCCTTCCGACTCCCACTGTCTACTCTAAATCTTGTGCCTCTAATTCTTGACTGGATTTGCACTTCGCGAGCGTTAAATGATTTCATTGAGCTGGTTTCGAACCCGCTTTGGATGTTCTTCGATGTAATTCTCGAAGCAAAACAACTGGCGGTACCCAGTGGCGTTGAAAGGCTGCCATTTTGCCCAGGTTTTGCCTCATGCCACAGGTTTGGATGGTCTTAGACTGTCGGCCTTTAAATCTTACATGCGGCACACATTCTCCTCGCTACCTCATCCTATGTCGGACTCAAAGATTTGGATAGATCAGATTAAGTGTTTGGACGGGGATGTTTCACAGGGCTTCTCTCAACGTGTAACGCCGCAGCGCGCTTATTACGCTTTGTGCCAAATGCTTTTTCGACCAATTTACAACAATACAAAGCTTGGCCCAGGTTTGCCTTGGTTGTCTTTAATCGATATCCTTCAAAACGTCAATCTTGAACTTGTAATGGCTGGGCTTGTCCGAAAAGTTACAACTCTGATCAGGAGCTTTAGCTCTCGAAAGAAGATTGCTGCTATTGATGTCACAGGCGAGCCGCTATGTTCCTTCTCACCTTTTTTTCCTGACTTCTCAAGCTTGACATAGACACTGCTGTGAACGATCCTGATACCCAGTTGCCGCAACAACCTCAATCGCCCCTGAAGCCTCGATCAACCCCAAGAACCCTCTCAGGAAGTGCAAAGCTTCTCCTAGATGTCCTCCAATGTGTGTCAGGCGATGTTCCTTTCACTGGTCTTGGGGCAGTGGTCGGTGGCCTGCAGGTTCTATTTGGGCAATATGAGGTACACTCAAAATTCGGGAAACTTACCTCCTACATGTTGAACTTCGGTCTAGAAACTCACTGATAACAACGCCGACATCGATGATCTTCATCAAAATCTTGAACGCCTAAGAAAATACATTGAACCTATCAAAGACGATATACCGGAAAGTTTTAAAGAGTTTCTGACCATCAATCTAGCACCGTGAGTCATTACCGAACTTCGCAGCCCCGAAAACAACTTTCAAGCCTTGTCATACAACTGTTTTCAGAGATATTGCGATTATAACCGATGATATTAACGCAGAAATCGATAAAGTTAAGAAGCCTTCGGTGTTGGCGAGATTCCTCTCTGCGGCTCATGATGCGAAAGTCATCGCAGAATTGGCAAGGAGGGTTAACAGTATGTTTGCTGATATCATGGTAAGCATACAGAAGTATCACTTCCTTGAGCATAATTAATGGGATGTTCGTTCTTTGGATAGATGCAAATTCATCGTATGACTTTGAGGGTAACGATGGTAAGTGTCACCTCGTCAAAATTCCTTCAATGGAGGTTCTTAATCATATACTTCCCAGGAAAGCAAGATCAACTTGGACGTGAGTTATTCCGTAGTACCCGTGTCTCTAAACGAAGCTCGCTCACTAAAATTATAGACAATCACGCCCCAAGTAGATGTAAGTGCATGTACCAGATTGTATTCTATTTCATGTTTGTCTGAGTTTGACTTCTCGATTCCTAGGCTATCCGTCGACAGTGTATGTCACGACGCTTTTGATTCAGCACGAAATTGACAAATGATTTTATTATGATTTTATAGTGGTTCGCGACAAACTCATAGAGGCCCAGGACGCTTTACCTGACAGCTTCGGTCGGAAAGCCTGCTATTCAGGAACAAGATCTAGCGTGCTCAAGAGCATTGAAGATTGGCTTAAAACGGATACATCGCCACAGGTGTTCTGTCTATCGGGGCAATCTGGTTCCGGAAAGTCTACCATAGCTGTCACTGTCTTCCAGGAGATACTAGGAATCGGTACTGATATTCGTTTCGCCGGGTTTTTCTGCTCGAGCACATTCGATAAAGCGAGTAATCCGAAGTACATATTTCCAACCCTCGCGGGCCAGCTTTGCCAATGCGATGATACCATTTACTCCATTCTGGAGCCTATGCTCGGACAGCAAGATCCCACTAGTGGCTCCGGGGAGACACAGTTCGAGAAGCTTTTGATCAGTCCTCTGGGTAGTGTCAACGGGACTACGTTGCTTGTCATTGACGGACTGGATGAGTGCAAAGGTCTCTTGGACCATGCCTTCGAAGTGCTCAATACTCTGCTCATTAACGTTAGTAGAGTGACCGCATTGAAGGTCCTCATCAGTTCCCGCTCCAATTCTCCAATTTTCGAACAGCTTTTCTTGAAGGTTTCCGAAAACCCTTCAGGATATCGTTGCTTTTCACTAGACGAGGACGTCAGCTTGCCTGAATTGCGCCACGATCTACGTCTTTTGCTTGCTGTAGAGCTCAAAACAAGGGGATTCGGCCAAAAGGACATAATCTCGTTACAGAATGTCATCAACAATGCCAACTGCTCGTTCTTCGTTGCTTTGACCGCATGTCAAGAACTTATCGGCCCGTTCGGAAATTCTTCGAAACAGGCGGATAGTTTCAAGGATCTGCTTTCGCGCGGGACGAACAAGATTTATGAGTCCGTCATAGAGCGGGCGTTGTCCGTCGTCGATTCCAATGATGATTCTGGTGATCCCATTCAGCGCCGCGGTCTGTATGCTGCCTTGGTCATGGTCGCTTTTGGACAGGACTCCTTAAGCTTGATCGAACTAGCACCCTTGTTAGGCATTCCCATTGACGAGCTGCGAGGTTTTTTCTCCGGCTTTCCCGAGAACATACTCAGTGTCAAGGATGAGACTGTGCTCATTCTTCACTCATCGTTCCAGGATCATTTAAAATCCGGCCAATTGGCCCAACCAGACGGTTCACTGCAAGATTGCATGCACTTATATATCACTCGACTTCTATTATGTCTTATGAATAAATATCTGCATCGGCATATCTCTGGCCCGGGAGGTTTCCGACTTCATGCGAATACCACTAGACAGTCTCCAAGGCAAGACAGTAAAATCACTCCGGATCTATCTTATGCTTGTCGTTATTGGCCCGAACATCTGGTCATGATAAATATGTTGACGGCGCAGGAGGAGAGACAATCTCTTTTCTTTATCTTACAAGAGTTCTTCCATGCACATCTACTCCATTGGCTTGAAGTGTTAGCAGCACTGGGTGAAATGGATCGTATTGCTTCGGCTCTCAATGTCCTGTTGAAATGGATTGAGGTAGTGTTTCTTTCCGATTGAAAGAGTGCAAATTTGAATCTCATCAGGTGTGGCAGGATAATTGTGACTCGGGGTTGGGTGATCATTCATCTTTGGAAGGCACAGTTTCCGATGCGTTAAAGTCATTCAAGTTGTTTCGTACGGCCATAGAGTCATCGCCACATCAAGTCTACCACAGTTTTCTTCTTCCTTGGACGCCCTCTGGCAGGCGAGTAGCGGAACTATACCGTCATGTTGAAGCATCCGTCACGGTGGCTGAAGTGACTTGCCATCGAAGACAATTGATCACGATTGAGCCCAGCATTGATAATGTCCAAGAACCTTTGAAGATCAAGCTTTCGCAAGATGCGTCTCGAGTCGCGGTCGTGAAAAAAGACCGTATAGAGATTGGAGAAAACGCTAAGGACACATTTGAGGTGTTTCTGGATGATTCCGGCTCGCAGTCATATATTGACGCATTGTTTGTTGGAAAGGATAATATCCTCGTCACAACGTTATCTCGTTCCAGTTACGTGGAGGTTCACCTTTGGAATGTCATATCGAAGAAAATCGAGAAAACCTTACTGCAGCAATACCAAGCAACTGGGTCTAAGATGCTTCCTATATTGGTGTTTCATTCTGAACGCGGAACTCCCAGTCTGGTCGCACTCTTGACTTCGTCTAAGGTGAAAGTCTGGGAAGCTCGAACATGGAAGGAGAGACTTATTATACAATGTCGCAGAGATCAAAATCCTCAGAACAGATTGCTCGCTCTTTCCTCGCATCACATTCTAGTCGGGCTTCATTTGAAGAAGTTACCGGCGGGGGGCTCAACTAGAACTCTGGATTTGAATTTTGCTGAATCACCTCGTTGCGCTACATTCTCTTCCGACGGCGACACACTTGCTATCGCTAGTGATACTGGGATATCACTTTTTACCCATATCCTTGAGGGTACCGCGTTAAAAATGTCTCCCTCCATCGTCCTCCCAGTTTCTCACCAAATTTCCGCCCTAGCACTCAGCCCAGTAGGGCGGTATCTTGCTGCCACCGGACAGTCATTTTTGTGGGCTTGGAAATTAGGAGATGAACAACCATTAATGAGGCTCCAGAACGAACAGAAACGGACCGTTTCTTCCGTTGTGTTCTCAAAGGACGGGAAATATCTCCATTGTGCTCATATATGTCCCGGTTCCAGGACGGCATTGTTTGACATGCGAATCATGGAGGCGCCTATATCGGTTCAGATGCCCGTAACTGCATTGGCCATGTCCTGTAGTGGCAAGATAGCTACAGGATCCAGTAATGGTACAGTCACTATCTGGGACTCCAGCATGACAAACGTGTCGCGATACTGGAAAAGGGAACGTCATCCTAGTGCAGTGAAATTTGTTGCTTTCAGTCTGGATGGGAAATTCGTTGCCTCTATCTCACCGGAGAGAGTGTACATCAGAAGTACTGGTTCGGACCTTGGAAGCAACGAGCTCGCACAAAGGCTACCAGTTCAATCTCTCCCCGAATCCTATAGTTATTCTTTTTCCCAATGTGTATTTTCTGGGGATTCTTCATTATTCCTGTGTATTATGAAGGCTGATGCACGACCTACATTCGCGCAAGTATGGCAAATGGCTACCTGGAAACTTCTGGCAGAGTTTGAGCTTGACAGCCGGGATTACTCGCCTGACGAAGATATACAATCCATATCGTTATCACAGGAAGGATATTTGTTCGCCATCAGCTCTCGAACAAACACACGGTTGGCCGTCTATACTCTCGCCTACAACGAATCTTCGATTTGCATCAAACACACCCAACGAATATCTGTGGTTGGAAGACCTCCGCTACTATTGTCGTTCACCCAGGACAAAAAATATATCATCTCCACTGCCGGTGCCTTTGACATTGAGCGCGGACTTGAGCAAGTCAATGAAATACCTCGCACTGATGCATTTTTTCAGGACGGCTGGATCGTTGATTCTGACGGTCAACAGAGATGCTGGATACCATTCGAAAAGGACATACGTGATTGGGCGTCTTGCAGGTCTTTGCTTGTATTTTGCACTAAGGCATTGGGAAACGTGGTTTTAATTGGGGTACGTCCTATTCAATGATAATAAGTTGTTGCGTCGGTCATTGGTAGTACGATCAAAATTTTTTGTAATTCTCATAATAAAGTCGCCTGTTTACCACCGTGTCGTCTCGCGTTGTGCTACTACAAGAGTACCGGCCAGTACCATGGCCAGCTGGTTTCCTCATGCATACTCGCTTAACGTGCTCATGCCATTGACTTCTAAGTGTCACTACTTCTGATTCTGGCGTGGCAAAGAAGATCGATGGATTTACTGATTGGAAGCCTCGCAAAGCAACGAATCATGATAAATTGGACGATTTGGAGTTAGTACGGTCGCTCTGCCACCACTATGTCTGCCCAATCCAAAATACCACAACCGCCGACCCTACCTTTTATTGGCAATGTCGCACATCTTGACAGAGAGTTGCCTATCCAAGGCTTCACCCTTTTAGCTCAACAATATGGAGAAATATATCTCATTGACATTCTTGGTACGAAAGAACGATGTCATTTTTCCCAGTTTTTCTCTTTGTGCTGAATAGTTCCATAGGCCGCAAGCTCATATTCTTGAACACGCAAGAACTTGCGAATGAAGTTTCTAACGACGCTGCGTTTCGGAAAGGCGTGGTAGGGTCGCTGAATGAAGTACGGTATCTTTCAGGTGATGGTCTATTCACTGTGCGTCTTATGTTTGAGTTTGTAAAAAATTTGAATTCACCCTGATATATAAGGCCTATGAAGATGAACCTAACTGGGCGATAGCACGTACGTGTTACTGTGAATCGATTACTCTGCCGTTTTTTATGCTGTTCTATAGATCGACTTTTGTTGCCTGCATTCAATACCATGGCCATTCGAGATATGATGGAAGACATGCGCGATATCTGTAGTCAACTTCTTCTCAAAGTCAGACCTCTTATTGCTGCTCCGACCCCGTTCTGATCTTTCTTTGCAGTGGGAACGGTACGCCGGGACACCACAATTTCATTTTCTCTGTATCCTCAATCTCTTTGATGAGCTTCGGACCCGACCATGTTATTGACCCATCAGACGATCTTACTAGAGTGGCTCTCGATACTATCGCTCTATGCTCTATGTCATATCGGTGAATTGATTATCTTCGTCAAATCAGAAAATGGAACTGATTTTGTTCTCTAGATTGAATTCCTTTTACACTGTGCGTCATACTTCTATCGCTCGATCATCATGCTCAACAAGGAATCTATAGGAGAATCAGCCCGCCTTCGCCGCAGCTATGACTGATTTCTTGAAAGAATGTTATATTCGCTCTACCCGTCCAAGTTTTATGCAAGCCTTGATGTCGGGTACCACAGCGAAGTGGGAAAGCGACGCAAAATTTATGACGGATGTTGCGACTCGTAGTAAGCATCCTATATCATAACGTTGTTCAAATGTGACTCAGCAACTCTTGACAGTTCTTAACGATCGAAGAGAAAATCCTATCGAGAAGAAAGACTTGCTTGACACTATGCTTTATTCAAAAGATCCCAAAACGGGGCAGGGCTTGAGCGATGATGCGATAGTGAAGAATGTATGAGCATTAACTTTCAGAATTTGGGTTGTCAGCTTGATGCTTAATGAGCTTGTGTCCAGCTCCTCACTTTTTTGATAGCAGGTAACTTGGTGGCTTTGTTTGATTTACACTGACTTCTTGGCTGATTACATATGTGCAATCCTCAGGTCATGAAACCTCTTCAGGTACGCGATAGGGCATTCGATGATATCCCCCACCCTCTCAGTCCCGTATTAGGCCTTATGAGTTTCATGACTTACTACCTCATCAAAAATCCCGAAACAATGCGCAAATTGCAAGCGGAGGTCGACGAAGTCCTTGGTGGACAGCCTGTTCAATACCAGGACTTGAGCAAGATGCCTTATCTCACCGGTAAGTCGTGATTTAAGATAATATCCAATGTTTAATCAACCTGCGAGCAGCGGTAATCCGAGAAACGCTTCGTCTCGCTCCTACCGCTCCTATGCGGATGGTAAAGTCATTAGAAGACACTTATCTTGCCAAGGGGAAATATTTTGTCAAGGCGGGTTCGTCTTTGATAGTCAACACGTGGGTGTATCAGAAGGATCCCAAGGTTTGGGGAGAAGATGTAAGTCCCCGTGTATAGCTGTTTGCCTGTGAAGTCATTACTTGGACTCCATCCTTCTCAAGGCTCAAGAGTTTCGCCCTGAAAGAATGTTAGACGGGAAATTCGAAGCACTTCCGGTGAGCTTTTAGGTTTCGTGGAGATATTTATTGTCAAGCTAAACCTTTGTTCAGCCCCAGTCCTGGCAACCAGTACGTTTTCAGTTTCTCATCAATGGTGGATTTAATGAAGATCTTTGGTTAGTTTGGATTCGGAATGAGAGGATGCATAGGTCGGCCTTTTGCATGGCAGGAAGTCAGCCTTGTAATGGCTTCAATTCTGCAAAAATTCGATCTGTCTTTTGTGGACCCAACTTATAATCTAGAATTGAAGCAAGCGCTTACTGTCAAACCAAAAGATCTATTTATACGTGCCAAGCTCCGTCATCAAGCTCCCCATTTCTACCCAACTGCATCTATTCTCAAACAAGTTTCGCAGAATAGTACCGCTCTTTCTGTTGCTGCTGTATTCAAAACCGAAGCGAGACGTCCTATGTATATTTTCTATGGGTCAAATACTGGAACCTCGGAAGCTTTCTCACAAAGAATCGCGAATGATGCTCCGAGTTATGGTGTGTAGGCTTCTGGAATCATCGGGGAGAGAACTGAAGTCGTAATGTAGGGTTTGCACCCAGACTTGGTAGCCTTGATTCGGCAACTGGCCACCTCCTTACCGATGGCCCAACAATCATTTGTACTGCTTCATATGAAGGTATATACATTACCAATGTCGGAATCTACTCATATTGATAGTGTCCTTGGATTCGCAGGTCAACCTGCGGATAATGCTGCCCGTTTTGTTGACTGGATATCGACTCTCCAAGGTAGCGAGCTTCGAGGCGTCCGTTATGCAGTTTTCGGTTGCGGAAATAGCGATTGGACCCAGACATACCAGCGAGTACCTACGCTGATCGACGAAAAGCTACAACAAAGTGGTGGAGAATGTCTCCTTCCTCGAGGCGCAGGAGACAGCAGTAAAGGAGATTTCTTCGATATATTCGACCAGTTCACAAGGAACCTGTGGGCGACCTTAACGAAGGTGAGGACAAGCTCGCTTACTTATTTAATTCCATTTATATGGCTTTTCGATTGGTCAGGTCTACTCGACTGTACACTCTGAGTCTATGGATTCCGGGTTCAAAGTTGACATCGACTCTGGTGCTAACAGACCGGCTGCTTTGCGTCAGTCTGATGCGGCCCTGGGTTGCGTTATCGAAAATCGCGTTCTGACAGCCCCTGGTCATCCCGTTAAGAGGCATATCGAATTCAAGTTGCCTGAAGGTTCAACATATCGAGCGGGTGACTATCTCGCAATGTAAGTGATTCTGTGAGTATCCCGCTAACGTTGACCCTATGCTCTTTGTCTTTAGTTTGCCTCAGAATCCTCCTCGAAACGTTCGCAGAGTTCTTGCGCATTTCGGCCTTTCCAATGAACAAAGTGTATGTCCGTCATTTATCTCATTGTACGTTCTGTACCAACTTGAGTCGGTAACCTTAAGGTTACGATTTCTTCCATCTCTCCAACGTTCCTTCCAGTGGACAAACCTGTCTCACTGACCGAAGTTTTGAGTGGCTACGTCGAGCTTTCACAGCCAGCTACCGCTCAAGATCTGCGCACTTTGATCGATGCGACAACCGACGACGCCGTCCGGGCGCAATTAGTCGAGCTTCAAGAGTCCTATCAAAAGACTGTTCTCTCTCGCAGAATCTGTGTCTTGGACCTTTTAGAAAAACACCCCAACGGAATCAGTCTCGATCTTGCCACCTACCTCCGTATGCTTCCACCCATGCGAATAAGACAATACTCAATCTCCTCTTCTCCGTTATGGAATGCTGAGCATGTCACGCTTACTGTGAGCGTGCTTGAAGCTGAATCGTTGTCCGGAGAAGGAAAGACGTTCCTTGGTGTTGCGTCTAATTATTTGTCAGAGCTCGTTCCGGGAGATCGGGTGCAGATGTCTGTGCGTGCTTCTGCCGCTGCTTTCAGACTACCAGAGGATCTCGAGATACCGCTCCTCGCGTATTGCGCGGGCTCAGGGCTGGCTCCACTGAGAGGGTTCATACAGGTATGTATAATGCTGTACAACTTACTTTATTTATTAAGCTCACGCAAATGCCCCATTAGGAGCGAGCCTTGCAAAAAATATCTGGTCGAAAAGTTGGGAAGATATTGCTTTTCTTTGGCTGCCGTGATCCCGAGGGAGACTATCTTTATTCAACGGACGACCTTGCGGAATGGTCAAAGCTCGGCGTGGTTGATATTCGTCCTGCGTTTTCGAGGGTTCCAGAACGTTCGAAGGGATGCAAGTATATTCAAGAGTACGGCATTAACATTTCTTTCTTAAAACTGTTAGCCAACTCAAACGCTTTCAGTCGATTATGGGCTGACAAAGAGGACGTTGTGGCCGCCTTCAATGATAAAGCTCATGTAAGCCTTTTCCCTATCTTATATAAGAGTGTCATTCAATTTGTGGTCCAGTCTTTTATTTGTGGTTCGAACCAGATAGCGAAAGCAGTCAGAAAGCAATCGGTAGAGATTTTACGATCCCTGCGACCCGATTTGGACCAATCCCAAGCCGTGAAAAAATTAGAATCGGTGCTGAAAGGACGTTTTGCCACGGATGTGTTCGATTAGGACGAGTTTTTTGTAGTTTATCTGTGAGGAATCCTAGTCGCAGCCAATTCCTAAAAAGGAAGTTCGGTATCACAGTACTTACATAAGAAAAATTCGAATCGATATTTTTGACTCTTTACTCCAAACATTGTCCAAAGGATTTCGAGCATACATAGGTGAATGGTCTCTTTATTCAGTACCAGCTCGTGCTAATCGGTAGACTGATCAAATACGGACTCCGGACTCAGTCCATGGCCCAGTACCTCCTCCAACCTCGTATCGAAGCAATTCCACTCTATCTCTCTCCCGACGACACTTCGTTCCTCAAAACACGAATATCCTCAATCGAGATAGAATTGGCGCGTCTAGAGATTCAACTTTCGCAACTCAAACGCCAACTCAAAAAGAAAAGACAAAATCTTGCGTTTATGTATAATATTCTTGCACCAGTTCGCCAATTACCCTTTGAGCTTTTGTCCAACATTTTTTCCGAATACTGTTCTCTCGCTATCAAGAGGCCTAGACCTATCCCGTCCAGAAAAAGCTTGAAACCACAATTGCTCTTATCACAAATCTGTTCGACATGGAGGCAAGTCGCTTTTGGGACGCCTAGACTTTGGTGCGAACTCCGGATCTTGTTGAGCCCAAAAGGTGGGATCTCTTCAGATGATATCGATGCAATGATGGTGGACTCTTGGCTCGGGCGCAGTGGATCACTTCCTTTGCATATCTTGATTGCACAGTGGCATCCAAACAGTTCTCTTGCTCCTCAAAATCTCCTAAATCGACTGGTTCCGTTTTGCAATCGCTTGCAGTCATTGTGTTTAGCCCTACCTCTCCAATGTCTTCTTTCATTCCTCGACAAACAACTGGCTTTTACCGTTTTGAACAAGATCGACTTGACTCTTCTTCAGAATGCAAACAAATCAGAATTCAGTGATGTTATACCAAGTTTCCCTCAATGTCGTCGATTTACAACGTTTCTCAATGCGCTTCAATTACGCACCGTCAAATTGAACCTGTCTTGTTCAGCATACAGCAATAGCTCTTTCTTGGCTCAAACCGTATTCATGATTCCCCTTCCTTTGAAACAGCTACACTCTTTACATCTTGAACTTCGTGACCCTGGCGACTACTACTCTCTGGCTGATGCTCGCTCCTACTTTGAATTACTCCGTAATTGCCAGCATACGGTAGTCGAGTGCCGGTTCGTACGATGTCCTGCATGGCTATGTGACGCATTGCTCAAGATTTCCGGAACTATGGTTTTTCCCGCCCTGAAGGTTCTCTGTCTGGAACAGTGGCAGGAAGAGAACGAGGCGCGGTTTATCCAACATATCACTGTCCCTTCTCTTGTTACCCTCCGTATCGATCACAGCGACTATGGCGGGGATGATCCTTCTGACTCGTTCTCCCAGCATCTCATCGCCCTGAACACGAGATCCTCTTCCTCGTTATCGACGCTGGAATTGATCCGCGTGCGGTTGATGTGTACAAAGGACATCCTTTCTGTCCTTGTCGTTCTGCCGACTCTCAAACACCTGAAGCTCAATGACTGTAATCTCAACACGAAACTGCTGATGCACGGACTCCTTCTTTGCGACTCGGAAGGACATAAGCCTATAATCTCAAAACTCGAATCGTTGCATCTGGTGGATTTCGAAGTCATCCCGAAAGGCTGTGAAAACTGCATCGTCGACATGGTAGAATCTCGCACCGTTGTGAATGGTGATTCGAGAGCGTACTTCAGTACTTTGACGTTAGCCTATAGACATCATCGAATTACAGAGACGATGATTACTCGGTTGAACGATCTGCTGCTTCACTTGAATCTAAAGGCGAAAGACTAAGGAGGACCTGGAATCGCAGACAAGGGTTCTCAAGGTGTGTACGGGCTGGTACGGGTGGAATTGTTGTATGTATATACATACATCGTTGCTATGCCATTCTTATATATAGACTGTACATCCCTAAGTATGTACTCAGTAAGAGTGAATGGAACTTTGTCGTTGCACACTTTTTCCAGACCTTCACGATGACAGCAACGTTCCGCCGGCTTTTGGTGCTCACCCCTGTCCTTGTTTTGACCACATTCGTTCTCTACCTTTACACATCGCAAGAACTTGGACATTTCTCTACCCTTTCTACTTTCTACAATTTTACCTCGGCATATACTCCGCCAAAGCCCTCTTTGGATCTAGGCTTTATTTCCAAAACTTATGTTATTTCTCTTCCGCACCGGACAGATAGACGAAATGATATCGTCCGTCTCATGGATGGGCTGCAGATATCTAATTGGGTGTATCACGATGGAACGTACGCGAATACGTCTATCGTCCAAGATTTACTTCATAACGTCCAAGCTCAGCGAGTGGAGAACGAAGATTACTCCTTGCAGGATACTATACACTTACCGTTTTCCTGGCCAGCAGATGCAAACAACAAATTCCCCTCATACGATTCCAATTCATCCTCCGATCCCGATTCGATATCCCTCGCTGGCGCTGAGCTATGGCCTTCACAGCCTACACCAGACGTCCCGCTCCCGAAAACATCGATGATTTGTGCGGAGGACAACTTTCGGCTAACTAAGTATTCTGCTGAGATGCCGCAGTGGCGGTATCTGACTCCGGAACGAGTTGCCGCATTTCACTCACATTTCACTGCTATACGACGCGTCGTGGACGACAATGCTCGCGCTGGGGTAGATCTGAGTAGAGTGGAAGGGAAAATGCAGGAGAATATTGCTTTGATCTTGGAGGATGACGTGGATATGGAGGTGGATATTAAGGAGAGGATGAGTGTGCTGTTGCCGATGCTTCCTTATGATTGGGATATGTTTTTCTTGGGTGTGTTATATAAATTATTCTCTTCAATCCTTTATCATTAATCCTATATTTCCAGGCTTCTGCTGGTCCAAGGAAACAATTCACCCTGTTGTCGAAGATCCGTACATTATTCCCAAAAAGAACCTTCTTTATCCCTCTTTTCAACCCCGCTGTTTACATGCTTATGCACTCTCGCCTGCCGGTGCTGTTCGTCTCCTTATGCATCTCCGCAATGAGCATTTCGCTTATGGTCGTTCCGTCGACCTCGCAACTGAGTGGCTCATCTGGGACAAACGCGTCAAAAGTTTTACTGTGGTCCCTCCAGTAACCATACAAAGGAAGGTGACCAAGACGGATATCACGCTTTTTGGAGGTGCCCTTTGGAAGGAGAAATTGGAGGAAGGCGTACTGGGAACTAAGCAAAGTGGAGACGAGGTTTAGGTCTTCTCTACATCTGCCCACCAGAGTTGAGAGCTACCGTCATGCTCGTCCACACTCCAGATTTCGCTGGATTCTTTTTCTCCGATGCTCTGAACTTCTAGTCAGCGCTTTACGCTCAGGGATACTGTACTATAATGTATGTTTATTACTCATAACAGTCAAATTTGATCCTCTCCAGTCTCTCTTCGTTGGTGTTTGAAAGAATCTTCCTCGTTTTGCAACCTCACCTCGAGTGTTCGCATTATCCCTCAAAGAAACGTTCGATACATGCAGCTACTGATGGTTATTGCAAGGTGGTACGTGTATCTAACCTCCCGTAATCGCTTTCCCTTTCTTACCCACTTGCAGCCGAACAACGGCCCCTGTGGGCCCGTGTTCGGTCCTCAAGTTGAAACCTGCCAATGAACCATGTTTGGCCTTGAATCTGGGTTATTGACATGTTCTACTTTAGTAACAATGTTTCTCCGCTCAAGTGCTATTCGTTGTATGGGCTCAAAACGAACAGCTCGAGGATGAGTATTCAAAAAGATTATTGATTCACACTTTTTCACCATTGACATGACGTTCAGTCTCAAACTCAAAATCGAATCGTAAGGAGATTATATGATGCACGTTTCTGACAAGAATTGGTATATTTATGTAACCGAGTGCGAGCAACATCGGCGGGTAAAAAGTGGTGTTTATCAACGTCTAATCATCATCCTCGGAATCTGACGACTCGTCGGAATCCTCCGACTCAACGATTTTGACTACAGCACGCCTCATACTAGAAGATTTTCTTCTCCTTCTGGGGAGGCTGCCAGCCGTTGGTTGGATTTGTCCCTTCGCAGATTGCTTTCCCACAACATCTGATCGAGGGGTAATAGTGATAAACTGTTCAAAGCCACGACGCTCTCTCAGAGGGGTTTCGGATAATGTGAGAGGAGGGGGTACACGGATTAAAGGAAGGTCAACAAGTTCGGGTATTAAGGATAAGAGGGTGAAAGAAAGGGCATCGGAGTAAGAGGAGGGAGAGAGCGTCTTCAGCGAGTAGTCTTCATCAACGTCGACGGATATAGAGGGAGAAATGGTTTGAGTGTTAATCGTCATGACGGATATCAACGACGCTATCAATGAATTTGTTATGTAGTCGTTCGGTTGGTTGTGAGTGTACGAGGACAAATTGTATTAAAGTTTGAGTGTTCAGAAGGTGCCCTCTTATAATCGAGGTATAGGGGCTCTCCTACCATCACTTCAGCGAGACTTGGTCCAGACCTCATGCATTCAGACTTGTCTCAGCCTGTCTCGTGTCCTCGAAGCATTACAAGCGCCCCCTAACTTGGAGAGTGAATATGATCTGGACTGAGGTCCAACTTAAGTCGAAAAATAAATCGAAATAAATAGAGCAGATATATCTTGTGTCTGACCATAGGACACTGCACAACCGACCCTCACTGACCATCGTATGAATCTCATTCAAGTTCATCTGCACACGAGAAAAATCTGTATCCATTCACCGCTCTGCAATGTTTACAAATGTAGAGAACCTTACACGTTGAAATTAAACAGATACGCTGGGGTCTCATAACTTTGTCATGCTTGTCCGTCATCCAGCATGTCATTGTGTATCCAATCAGTCAGGGGAAAAACCCTAAATGTGAAGGGGTTTTTCGCAGTCTTAGAGAGTGGTCTCTAGTTATTAAAAGATGATGTAGGGGTCTTTCACTGCAGAAGAATCATGTCTCAACTCGGACCTGCATATGCAGTTTCCGGGATGGGAAGCTGAGATTGAACGCCCGTAGTATCACGTTCTGTGTCCTGCCCGCATACTATCAGACATCGATGATGTACACTTGCATATGCTAAAGGAGACTTTGAGGAGACTGTGGGGTGCATTCTGGATTTGAATATCTATGCGAATGTTGGGACTAGCATCTTCAGCCTGAGTCGAAGCTAGTCACTTCATGGCACCATGCCTGGGGGAAGGGGACAGGGACTTACAGTACAGTGATATATAGAATGTATCAACTCAGACTTCATGCCACTGGAACTGGATGCTCAGACTTGACCGTGGCAGCTCCGGTAAGGACGCATACATCCCAGGCCGTCTTGGTTCAATAACTCCAAAATCAATGCACACTGGCGCCAGCCATAAGCGAAATTATAACCGTGACTGTAGTACTCACTCCGCTAACCTTAGGAGAATGGAATTATGCTAGGCTTTAGGCAGTTGAATCGGCCAAAGAGGGCAAAAAGCGACCGACTTCAAAGGATCCGATCTTTAGGAATTTGATTGATTTAGAATTATAGTTGACGATTTACAGCGCGCGAAAGGGATGCTGGACGAAGCCAGGCTCAGCGCCTGAGATCTTTGTAGATGTATGCTAGTATTTGATACTTGAATTTACGGAACATAACCTCCACACAGCTGTGTGCTACTGCTTATGGTTCGCTTTGCGCAGGTAGCAGGAAGTATTAGCGTTGAAAAATCTGGACCAACTAACAATAATTATTTAATTATGTGTATCTAGCCTCCGGATCCATTTCTCCCCGACATGGATCGGTTCCGAATTATTGTATGTGTCGTTCTCTCAAGTCCGATCGACCATTGATTTTATATAGAGCTGAGGACAACAGTCCCAGAGAGGACTCAGAGAGGCTCATAACCGGCTGTTTCGACTATTGCTTTATGGCTCTGCAAGTTCATCGATCATGGACTGGGAGGATTTTTGATACCTCTATATGCAGTTATACGGTGAGCCAAATGGGAACCGGCGGTTTTCTCTTTCTACATGTGTACCCCGTAGACTGCCGTAGAACGCGTTCCGTGAATGGGGAAGGCATCATCAGAACAGTCAATTGTCAGCTTTGCTTCGACTAAATCTGATGGCCCACGGTACTCGTGCTCTTTGTATACGGTAAATTTGCCGTATGGGTTGTTCTTTGCTATACAGTGACACTCTTCGGATCTGCTGTTACAGTTTCACTACCGTGTCCTGTTGTTGTTTCATTTCCTGCTGTGATCAGCTGGAAGGTTCTTGAAGGACAATCCCTTAGCGCTTGGGGGCAAGAGGATGCTATAAGAAGTCCAAAGTGCGTAGCAACCAACAGTTCTCTTTCTCTCTCACACAACTGATCAACATTGGCTCAGGAACATAATGCCCAGCCCGCCCAGGATTAGCACAATTTCTGGAAGACATACAACATCAGAACCTTGCTCTCCTGTTGATTCGCCTCCAACTAAACATAGACACACAGACTCGGATCCTGCCTTCAAACTTTCCTTGACCCCTCCCACAGTCTATCATAGCTTGGCTTCCAGCTTCTCGTTCTCAACTGGAAGCCTCAATTCCGATCGATTGGGTTCCGCTGGCGGTGGTCGAGGTCGTAGTCTGCACGCACCGGTACAGATATCACCACCCCCCTCGCGCGATACCAGTGTCGGCTCACAAGACTCGACGGATACGCACGGATCCTGGCGCAAATATTTTAGTCCCAGATCATGGAAGACCACACCGTCGAAGAGACATGCACCTGTTCCTCAAGAGCAGACCGATGCGTATTTGAGAACGAAAATGGTACGGTTCTTCTTTAATCTGACATCCTTGTTACTGATGATTCGTATCGTCAGCGCGTTCACTATGCTGTCAAATCAATCGGTGAGGTTGCTCGTACCGGGATTGAACTTGTTGCAGACACAGGGGAACTCATTCCCGTGCCTGGTCTCGCAACCGTCGCCAAGCTACTCTCGAGCATTTGGGACGCGTTGGATGAAGTCGGTGTACGTCGCTTTGTCTGACCACGACATCTATGCACGCTCTCATTACAGTTTTCAGTCTAATCGGCTTGCATGTCTACGTTTAGCTGGTCGTTGTGCCGACTTTCTTCTCGCAATATACGAGGAAATCCACGAGAGGGGAGATAGAGTCACTGCAGAACTTGCGAAACCTCTCAAGAAGCTTGAATCGTATGTCGGATGGACACTTCGGAAACGTATAATCTCACATACCTTTTTCTCGTAGTTCTTTCAACATGATTTTCGATCTCATGGTAGAACTCAAGGACCAACCTTTCTGGAAGCGCTGGCTTGACAGAGACGAGATTCAGGCGGATATTGAGAGATGCCACGAGTCACTGCATGATTGTCTGGTCCTCTTCAATGTCAGCCCACATATTTTCTATGATGGTCACTGTTATGACAATCATTAACGACTCTCGTAGATGTCTATTCTTACCCGTATCCTAAGTAACGTATCAAGCTCATCCAACCAGCCCGTCGAAGCCATACCAGGCGTCCTATGGTCCGGATCCAGAGACACGGCTCACGCAGAATTGGACCCAGTCGACCTCGACGACCCTTCTCTCGGCCGCCTGCCTAAATTCAGTTCCTCCCCTCCCTTAACAGACGACCTAGGAATTACTGATGCAGAACGAATCCGCGCCCGTCTTCGTGATCTCCAAAATCATCAGAACGAGCTGGACAAGGCAGCAGATATGACTGACCTGCGCGCACTCCTGTCTACCGCGCTAAACGCCAAGAATGACTTTGATATGCAGAAGGTGCTACAAGTAGCGGGAAAGGATATGCCGAAAGCCATTCGGACGTTGTTAGGGACTTTGGAAGGGAAAGGTCCGCATTGGAAACCTACACCTGGCTCAGCGATGCGCTCCGCGAATTTAAAGCTTCCGCACACGAGGGCGTTCACTTGGCCGTTGGACGAAAAGCAAGGTAGTGTGCTGGATGGAGAGCATATCGAGTCGGACATTGCGAGGTTGGTGCAGCGGACTGATACGGACCTCCCGAGCTGGACTATTGGCAAGTACGTCTATGAATCCATTTCCTGGGATCTTTCTAAGGCAAAATATTCTTCCAAACAGGTCCGATGTAGTATTCCAAGACCTAATAGGTCGAGGTTTTTTCTCTAACGTGTATAAAGGAACCTGGAGACACCGGATTATCGCTATCAAGGTCCTCGAACAGACTACTTCCCGGGATACATTCCTTTCGGAGCTTAATGTCTGGAAATCTCTCAACCATCCTAATATTCTACGACTGTATGGTGCAAGTGACTCTCATTCCGAAAGTATCGGTCCTTGGTTCTTCATCAGCCCGTATATGAGGAACGGGACCTTGTCGGAATACTTGAAGCGATTGGAATGGGACGGGGGCATGGATATGGGGACGTCTATGGTTTCAGAGGTGTATGGGGATAGCTCTGTTCCGGACTTGTTAAGATTTATGGAGGAAATCGCAATCGCCATGGAGTATATGCATTCTGCAGAGGTTGTTCACGGAGATCTCAAGGTATGTTTCGCTCTACTGTCATGGTTTACCTCTCCCTTACCAGCGTTCTATACTATTTATCAGGGAGCAAATGTCCTGCTCGACAACGATTTGCGATGCGTATTGGCCGATTTTGGTCATAGCAAACGCGAGTCGGAGATTTCATACAAAAATGATAAGCATGCCCGTATGTTCCGTCCGTACTAAGGCTCCCAAACACTTAACACTAATGCTTGATGTAGATGGACTTCGTTGGCAATCGCCGGAACTTATGGCGGAGCGCTCACTAATCTCAAAGGAGAACGATGTGTATGCGTTTGCTATAACCTGTGTCGAAATCGTTACTATGGGAAGTCTTCCTTGGCCGATGATAGCAGACGACGTGGTCAAGAAGCGCGTCTTGGGTACGTAGCCTTTCAACATTCCATCTTCGTGATGTCGGAAATTATATCTTCCTCTGCTGACCCTGTTTCTCTAGAACAAAACGCTCGACCACCATTCCCATCAAAAATCGTGGATCGTTTGGGAATACGGGACATGCTTGACCGGTGCTGGGACGATGAACTCAAGGAAAGACCAACATTTTCAGACGTTGTCAAACAACTCGAGAGTTTGAAAAATGGATTAACATTCTATCAAGCTCGATCGCCAACACAGTCACCTTTGTTGAATAGTCCTCCTCCGAGTCATCGTAGCCCGCACTCGGCGCCGGTGCAGTTACCGTCGTTATACTCGGATGAGCCACATGGAATGCGCGGTCACGGGGAATTCGAGGGTCCTGAGTTGATGGTGACACCAGCTTCTACTGCACCTAGTCGGAGTAGCACTATACGGCCTCATGCCAACTTTTCCAAGTAACGATGTTTGATCTTGTGTCGTTCGATTTTTCTACTCTCAAATGGATACCAAGGACACTGAACGTTAATCTACAAGGACCTCATGTAGAAAGACGCATGAATTCATTTACACACATATACTGCATCATCTAGCTACCGGAATCTTTGTCATATAATCTTGATGTGATACTTCTGCTTCACTTGCTAGTTGTCGTTTGTCGAAGAGATGCTTATGGCCATTCGCTATTTACTGAGAATTCGGCGCCAAATCAAGACATCGGCGCCTAATCAAGCTTTATTAGATTTTCCTCACAAGGTCGGTGCGCCACAGCTCATGCTTGAAACCATGAGTGCGCTGGTGGTGCGCCTCTATTATATTGTTACCTATACACACAAGAATCCATTTGCCACCGCAGCGCTCCACGCAATCTATGCCAAACGCGTCCACGGCCGGAAAACACGCGATTCAGTCACGATCGGACTTCCCTACGTATATAACGAAGTAGCGCCGGCGAGCGGCATAGCCCGCTACCCGTAGGACGACAATTAAAAGAAAGTGTATTATACAGTGAAACTGACTAGCGTGTATAATCCAAACTTCGATTTTTCGGACACAGTAACGTAGTCAATCCCGAGTAAATCCAAGGATGATGGACATCGCGCTCGAGTTGTAATAGTATGACCACAACCTGATATTGTTAGAGTACGTGATCATCAATCGAGCATAGCTTTACCTCTAGTGGCGGAGATAATCCCAGAGTATTCGCGCGATTCCAGCGAAAGATCCTCGTCATGCCAAGCGAAGGTCCATAATCCGCGCAACTTCATTTTCATGAACTCAAACCCTAGTACAAAAACTTGAACGCACTGGTCAAAAACTCGGAGGCAAGCTAATGCAGCACGACCGACTTCCTCGTCCTCTCGCCCAACGACGAATTCATCGCATCCATTATCCACGCCCTGTCCACTTGGTTGCTGATGATCGAGGACGACACTCCTCTTCTTCAATCTGTAACTATCTAACCGGTGTCAGCAGTAGTTATATCGATGTAACGACCACCAACCTCCGTAGTTCCTGGGTTTTGATTCGCTTTATGGGACTAGGCGACAGAGTTACCAAGTAGTCACTAAGTACTTGCTGTCCGCCTCCTCGTTTCGTAACCTTCTTCGCCTTCGGCATGGTATGATCAACAGAGACAAGCGCCCAATTTCTTCAGTATCAAGACACAACATACAGAAACAAACAACAAAAAGCCCTTACTCGGTGAGAGAATCCAGTAACTTACAGACCCGAATGGAGGATGGGGGCACGACTTTTTGGTAAACAATAAGTAGTGACAATCGCAAACACCGTACATTACAAAATTGCAACAGAAAACGATTGTTGTACATACAGATAATACAATGAGCTTTTGATGCAAGTGCATAACTACGTCAATACCAGCTGCTGCCAACGTACAAGTACCAAATTCACCGGACTTTACGATGCAAGTGTAATATTACATTGTCGAAAGCGAATCTGGACGCCCAACGTTTCAAAGTCATCCACCCGAAGTCCTTGACGCATTTTTGCAAGGTGAATGTTACACGAAGTATAGAACCAGTGCGGGAATGGTATTTCACAGCGGGTGTAGACTGGTCCCGTAATGATAAGCTCAACGGACGCTGTGTTAATATACGAGACGCACCATGGTGAGGTTCGGGAACTGGTCATTGAGCATATCCAAATATTCATATAGATCTTGGGCAACTGCAGCATCGATGCGGAACCCTGCTGACTCGGCAATAGTGAGCATAGAAGACAGTTGTACAAACGACGCTTCGTCAGCAAGCCTTCGCCGCTTTCTACGAGCCAATTCTTGTACCATAAGGACAGCAGCTTCGCTCCTGTCAATATGCTCAGAATGCGAGTCGACTAAGCAAACAACACTTACGTTATCAAACCTGACTGGATTTGTCCTCTCAGCACAATCAATTGTGTTTCTAGCTTCGACGCGAAAGAGGTAGAAGCTATATATTCAGTTCGGGTGCCTGGAACATCGATAGGATAATAATCGCATGTATTGAGTTTCCTGGTGTACGCCAAGGACCAAGTATTCGCTTCGATGTAATCGTCCATCGGTGTTCTTTTTCCCAAGTATTTCAGGGGGATTTTGTAGCAATGTTTATCCCCCAGATACCGGGAGTATAAAAAAGTCAACGCAGATTTTGCATTACACACCACACGACCAGACGGTTTGAACTGCACTGAGAATCCTTGCATCTGGTGCATCTTCACCGTCTTCATCTGCGGTTCCGTAAAAGGCGCACACAAGTCAATCAGAACAGTCGCCTGTTGCTCGAGCGTGAGCTTAGGGAAACAGCAATACGCTGCACGATGCGACAGGACGTTCATACAGCAAGCTAAATATCTATTAGGAGAGTGGAGGACTCGGGGCATAGAACTCAACTAGAATGGACGGATAGTAACCCTTTCAAAGGGATCCCATCTGTTGCAAGTAGTCGAACTATTCCACAACCACGTTTGAAGGTCCATTCGGCAACTACGTTGTCGTATACACAATCCCTAACGTCTTCATCAATTGCAATGGCAACGACACGATTTTGAGAACGTTGAACATCAAGTGTGTGTGTGAATTCGTTTGCAAAGACAGACATCTGTACAGCAGATGGCTGAAATTCAAAGCCGCGATCGATGTACCAATTACCCACAGTCCCGCATTGACTCAATTCGCAAAAGGTATCGTAGTCACGCAGATCGTCATCGTGGTTGAAAAACCCCAATACACCTGACCCGGCAACGAGCAACCCAGTGTCAGCCTATATAGTTTCTATAGTCAATGATTCACTGCTAGTCAAACTTTCACTCACTTGCAAATCTTGATAATCTCCCATTTCCACATCCAATAGAAACTTACCGAGTGCGCGTTGCACGGTATACATCTCCTCCTTGAAGCAAGTCCCCAATTCGCGGAACATAGTACTGCACCTCGAGAATGAGGCGAGATCTACAGGGCTCATCAGCTTAAAAATAAGCCACCAAAGTTCACAAGGCCTACAAAAAAGTCAGTATACGTCCATGAAACCAATAACCAGCGTACATGCTATACATGGATTCTGCGTTAGACATTGTATTGAAATTAACGGCCTACCAGTCCAATTTAAGGGCAAGTAAGAGCCCCCCCCCCAAATGAAACACTGATCATGCACTTTCAGATAAACCAGTTTAACCATCCATCCATCTCAGACATTTTCGCCCGCCCATACAGATGCAGTCGGTCTGGCACCGATCAACCGAGCATAGTATTTTTCCGAATAGCGAGTCACCATATAGTCTGAGAGCAGTTCTTGTCTGAGACAATTCATTAAATTTTCAAGCCCTTGCGTCGTTGAAGAATAAACACAGTTTGATTGGTGCTTGTAACCGAACAGTGTACAGAGACACGGAACTTTCTAAACATGAACAGCATCTTGGGACGCTCTACAAAGGGACGTAACGCAAGGATTCTATCCGCTCAGACGGGTAGTGGGGGCAAGAATTCCTGCAAGACAATCAGATACACAAATAACACATCATATAGCCCATACCATCTCATCATCGCCCGCCATACTTGCTCATCCTCGGCATCCACGTCCCGCACTACACTGCCGTCAACAGCCACCACGAACAAAGGGCAACTCCAAAAAATAGCATTGGTCTTTGTGCGCGTGCAATTAGCTCCTTGACATTTTGAAGCATGTAGTATGTTGTTAGGTCCTCCGTACCCGATGGTGAATAGGACACCGGATCCACCATTACCACGGACATAAACCACACAGGATATTGCGAACCATGCCGTGGCTAACTTACGCCATATGGGCGTTCCACACATTCCATCACGAAGACAGGCTCCTGAAGGAATATTGCCTTGACCCAGGCAAACAGGCAGGCGTACTGGCACTAAATCCATCATATCCTCAGTGGTAAACAAACAGGTTACCACCTAAGGATGAGCTCAGTAAAGCCCGACTCCGAAATCATCACGCACTTTACTCATCCTAACTTGAATACACAATATGTTGAATAATGTACTCGCACCAGTCAGAGGCTTATAAAATACAAATACAAAACTACACATTCTTAACCGATCACCCAGGTACACAGGTGTATCAAATCAAAGTTATAGGGAGGCAAGAAACCTGTGTGAACTGTGATCACTACAAAATTATTGTCTAAGAATATGCATACCTTGCCTCATTTATCGTCCTCGCAATCAATTCTTCAGTTGATAGACGCTGTTCCAGGAGCGGCCATGTGGCGACATATGTTTCGTTTGAACCATAAGGTTCAAACATAGGAGTCGTTTTAGCCCTGTTAAACCAAGCGTCCGAAACAGAGCAAAACACCACGTAACCAACACAGGAATCCCCAGCAGTGTGGTACGAGATAGTGGAGACATCTAGCCGCTCTTGATCCTGGGCAAGTCCATCTGCAAGACTCCCTATCAAGTAGGCAACATCTGTCACGACGCTGGTTTCCTCCGAAAACAGTCGAAAAGACACCAAAAGTTCGTTGCAATCAACAAGCAAAGATTGTCCTGACACCTCTTGTCTCTGATAAACCAACAAACTTCTGATATGGGGACCGCTGGCATAATCAGACGAACGATAACCATGCGGCTTTGGCTACTCTAAACTTCAGCAAATAGTATATATATCAGTTAGGACTATACTCACCAAGCATCGCTCAATCGACTTAACTAGAAGAGAGGAGACACGGTCGCCAACACAAGCAACGTTGTGCAGAGATCGCAACGACTTGTTGCATGCAATCATCTGCGCTTCGGTCCATCTGCGAATTGCGATATCGGGGTACAACCGCTGTACAAGGGTACTGTTGCCTTGATCGACTCCGAGGATCAGGGAACGCATAGTAGCAATTACAACGATTTACATAACCAATGTCCCCGACAATAAAAGGACATTCTTCATAGAATTGAGACAAACTCGCAAACTCGATAAAGTTGTAATCAGCAGCGGAAATGTTTATGAAACTCTCAGTCAACCAACAGAGACAATCCGTAAGTGAGATGTTTACCCTGTCAAACCATGCCATAAGAACACCTAAAGAAAGTTGAGACTACGATCATTCGCTTGCAACTTTTTGGCTTTTATAACATGTTTTAGACAAAGACCCATGTCCTTCCATAAAGGCCTACGCAATGTCATCAAGTCTCATGTTGAAATTAAGCCAGATGTCATCCGTTCACTGAAAATTTCCATCGTGTTTTAGACAAGGACCCCTAATCTCGTACTAACATTTTGCATGATCACATCGATCTTGTCTGCGACTAAAGAGTAATGACGGTTCCCTGACTCCACATTATCCACCCGATGCAATGAAACAGTTGCTTCGATGAATGCCCCGACTCGCAGTAGAGGAAATCGCTCTTTCACGATGCACGATACATCGTCAACAGGGAAACGAAACCTAGGGGCAGCAAGAGCACCCACTCCAGAAATCTAAGAGTATGCTCAATGTACAGGATGTTACACCAAATTTAAATCTTACAGTAGCATCACGATGAATGTGAACGTAGATCACACATCCATCGGTCGACAACGCGGCTGCGTTTGTTGACCAAGTTCTAACCTGGACATCCTGCAACACAACGTAAGACTCCCCGGCGGTACTCATTATGAAAGCCACTTACTGTGCACCCCCTCATGTCAGTCTCCACCTGGTCATGCAAGACCTGCAACTGATTGAAAAAGGTTGCCGAAAGCCTATCACCTGGTTTATTGGGATAAACTAGTTCCAACACAGGATAGATGTTTGGCCCCTGTGTTTAATACAGTCAATAAGACAAGCCACGAAAACATTTGGCCTACCGTTCCCAAATCAGATGTAGATCCGACAAAGCGACCGACGATGCCAAACAAGCGACAGCGCAAAGGTACACCTGGACTACCAGACTCAAAAGTCCAACGGATGTTATGTTCTGGAGCGCCGATATAGAAAGAAACTGGCTGTGTTCCAAGCCAGAACGTAATACCCACCTCGGCCTCCGCAAGTAGATCCGAGTCACTATTGTCGATACTTGCAAAAATGATATCCATGCCAATTGTAAATACAACTCAACTTATATAAGTACTCAAACAAAGGGGTAGAACCCTAAGGGCACTGTCTTGTTTCGGTTACAATTTGTTGACCAAATTTCAGCGAAACGCGATCTGTGTAAATGAAGACAAATTCACAAATTACAAACATCAAGTACATCACTGGAATTTACACACACAATACACAGGCAAAGATACAAACACATTGGGAATGAGATCAAGGGCGACACAGTTAGTCAAATCCATGGGTTACTTCCTCAGCTTTTTTCGTTTACCATCAGCCCCCGAAGTATCACTCTCAGTGACGATTTTACTAGTCTCAGCATCATTGCCCTCCACAGAATAAGTAGCGGACCAATCGATCGAGTCCAACGCAGACGCGGCTGCGCTAACCTCACTCTTTAGCGACTTTGCTCGCAATTTCCCCTGTCCACTAATGGCAGTGGGAGCAGAAATTGGGAGTGGCGATTCTGCAATAACTTTCATGCTATTTATGGTGGCGTGATAAATCTGTAACCGAAGAATGAGCAACAGTGAATGGAATAGTCAGAATATTTACCTTCTTGGTCGCACCTGTTCCTGTTTTAGGCGTAAGAACGAAAACCCGTATACCGATATTCGCTACGACCAAGACCCCCGGACGCAGACAGTCATAATTCAGCCAAGGCGGAATGAGATCGTTGTTGATGTTTCGCCAATTAGGTTGAATCAACTTGGCTCTATCAAGTGCAAAAACCGGCCCCCCAAAATCAGGCATGAGTCTATGATCGTACTCGGCTCCCAAGCAAATTTCTTGTTCTATGTGTTGTGAACGTCAACCTATGAAAATTAAGTACGTGAATGAAGCTTACGATTTGGAACGGTAGGCCTGACGTGAGGACTGACGATAGAGTCAGGTAGGTCCAGTGGCTCAATAACATCGTCAATTTTCATAAGGCCGTCTACTGAGCGTTTTACGAGCCGCGTTTTGGCGTTGCGGGACTGATTACTGTGGTTGTCACCGTTCTTCCTAACTTTATCTTTTTTCAAAACCTGTAATGTGTCAGATAATTCGACTTGAATGAGGACATACCCACCGTATACAGAGGTTCACCAGTCAGAACAATAGCCTCAGCGTCGCCGCCAGCCCGTAAACTCCTCACAATTTCTTTTACATCAACTTGCTGGACACGATGCTGTCAATAGAAAGTCTATACCAGAAACGGCACACATACCATTCCTGAGCGGGCTTCTTCTACTCTATCCGCATCGCGCACAGCGTCTAGTGTACAAATTTGGTTATAAAACAGATTCTGTATTGAAGCGGGGGCCTTAGTCGGACACCCGAGGGCAATAGTACACTTGACCTTGGTCGAATCCGTGATCTGGATGGGCTAAGATTGTCGTTGATCAACAAAGAGAAAGATAGTGTGGATACAACAACCAAAACGCACATTTCCAGGATCAGGACCACCGTAATGATTTCCTTGAGCCCCGATGTACGTCCCAAACGCCTGTCCCATAATTTCACCGAATACATTCGCAGAGAATTCGTCAGAGTTGCAGTCCCGATAGGAGTAGTTGGCCGACCACGATTCGCCAAAGTTGTGGCGAAAGAAATGTTCATTGACATCCGCGTTCGCGAGTGCAGCAGGACCCATGTCCATGAAACTTCTAGACAGACGATCGTAGACACCATTATGTTTGGTTCTATCCACGAAAGCAGGGTGAGAGAGAGAATTAGGAAGGTAGCTGTAGGAAGACATGTAGATAATAATTATTGACCCAGAGCTTATATACGGTTCGGGGAAGAAAAATCACGACCAGCACCGAAGATAGACATCCGCCAACTCCGAAGAAACAAACCAGATGAGTAATGAAACAAACTCTTGACCCCCCGTAATCTGGTCTAATCGATATTCAAGCTATTTTGGGATCCGCCGAGCCCTTGTATGAGATCAGCGAACTGTGGAAGTCTGTAAGTAGATTCACAAAGTGAGACAAAAACCACTAAACAGAGACATGACTAGATACCTGCAGAGCAGGGATTACAGCATACTCATAAGACTAATATGAAGCAAAAGATGACCAAGACAATGAAGGAAATATTCGTCAATCTATTTTGAAAAGAATGACTCGAAGAAGGCTGGCGATAATGATAGTGGTAATGCCCTGAAGTGGCATAACTCAATCGAAGTAATTAGAGCAGTTGGTAAATCAGACATTTATCGTATCACAAAAGCCCGTCATGAAATTGACCACGGTTAACAAACGTATAATACATCGGAAAATATGGCAGAAGTAATAAGTCTAGTCAATGGCCAACATCGCGCGAAAATTATTGAGTTCTCGCTTTCTTGCCCCTCTCGACCGTCGGATTCTCGCCATCACGCATGCTAACATCCATAGCAGAAAAACAGTTCGCAAATGTGGTCTTCAAATCCACAAAAGCAGCCTCGCCTGAATCATAAGCATATTCTGCAGAAACACACCCTACTGCAGATTTCAATCGCAGCGGCTCAGGGACTGATACATGAACATCTGACTCCGCAACAACTTGAAGATGATTAATGAGTGCTTGAAAAATCTGCTCATATTCAAAATATGAAATCGTCAGTGGAGAAAGGGACATACCTTGCGCTCTGGTTTCCTACTGGCTTTA
Source organism: Lentinula edodes (assembly GCF_021015755.1). Lineage (NCBI taxonomy): Eukaryota > Fungi > Basidiomycota > Agaricomycetes > Agaricales > Omphalotaceae > Lentinula > Lentinula edodes. The sequence goes on from NW_025764340.1 coordinate 248,831, forward strand.
CCTCTAACAATAAAGGTCCTTATGCTTACATTGGCGATGATGAGAGTTCCAGGCCGGAGGCTTGCATAATTGCTCCAAGGTGTGATCAGACTGCCAGAGATGTCGCGCCAATCCGGCTGTACTAACTTCGCTTTTTTCAAAGCAAACAGCCGACCGCCCGAATCTGGCATCAGACGATGATCGTATTCAGCGCCAACATAGATGTCATTGCCTAGAACATGGTCACATAAAGCAACTAGAAGTACGCAATGCATACCGGACGGCCAAATCAATGTATCCTGATCAACGCCCGTGGCGGCCACGGAGGAAGAAGAAGAATCAACGTCTTGTCCAGGTAGAGGTCGTTTCTTGTACAAAGGCACAACCGTGGACAACTCAGAGCATTCACCACTTTTCATATCACGGTGACGCCTCGGAGACTGCAAATAAAACATATATGAATAAACCCAAGGGGGCCTGTAAAACATACCGTATACATTAAACCACCCGTCAAAGTAATCGCATCAATACCTCGACCAGAAGTAGTCGACTTGACGATTTCCTTCACCTGGCACATTCGGGTTCAATGCACAGTCGGACATGCATCAATTAGACGGCTCACACTAATCGACGAATCCATCTCAGAATCACGGAGTCCCACAAAAGTGCAAAGTTGATTATGCCATATAGTTTTCAACCTATCTGGTGCAAAGGAGGGGCAACCGATTGCTATACTGCACCTTGCTTTCGACTGATCTGTAATTTGGTTAGGCTAGCAACAGAATCAGCAACAAACCGATACAATAAGAAGTACGGCATACATACCCTGGCAGCATTGGGCCCGGGATAATGATTACCTCTGGCACCAACGAAAGTGCCGTGCGCCTGACCTAGGATTTCTCCGAACAGATTACCAGAGTATTCGGCGGACTCAGAGTCGCGATAATAATGACAGTCTGGTCTCATTTCGTTGGGAGTATACTGAAAAAATGTATCGTTAACATCTGCGTTGGCTATGGCAGCTGTACCCATTCCGGAAAAAGCTTCGGCCAGTCGGTCGTAGACACCGTCCGATGAAAGCCGTCGCAGGAAAGTATGTGTAGAAACAGACCCTGGAAGATAATCGAAGGGAGCCATGCCGAAAAAGAGTAGCGTTCCTTCTAGATATATGAAGAAAAGAAACATGGAGTATCTGGTCATAATCATGAGACAGCGCATAACAGACACAGTGGATCATTCGAGACAAGCAACGCGGAGTTACGACTAGACATTCTGACGTGTCAAACCTGATTGAAACAACTCACTCCAGACATAAACGAATACAAACCGACACGGATTTTGCTTATTGATCTTCACCAGTTACATAATCAAACTCAGCATTCGCCTCGAGATCATTTCGATTCTTCCAAGACAATACCAGAATGATATTACGAGTGTGGAGAAGTTTAATATTACTTAGATAGTAAACAGTAGCAGTGTGCAAACACCCCGAATGACGGACTAGTATCTCGTCAGTAACTGAATTAAGGAAAGCGATTGCATGGCAGAGCTAGATAGTAAACAGTAGCAGTGTGCAAACACCCCGAATGACGGATTAGTGTCCTCGTCAGTACCTGAATCAAGGAAAGCGATTGCATGGTACAGCATAACCATTACCGAGGATCACTGCGATAGGGTCTTGCAGAGAACGAGGTCCAAACCGTCCCGAACACTTGATTTAGGACACCAACTCGAGCTTTGTATACGGGGCGTTCTAAACGATTTTCATCTCCTACAGACTCTACTGGTAATTCAAGACCATCGTAACCCTCTTACCCACATTACCCGTCTATCGAACTGTACAATCAATTCAGAACACAAACACACAAACGAAAAATAATGAGACAGACAACTTACCATATATTTTAGAGGGGTCTAAACAGGTCGTTTGCGTCGCTTACGAACACCATCGACAATCGTTTCATTGCCATCCGGCTCGTCTCGCTTACGCTTCTCCCGTCTATGGAACTGTATGTACAGAAACATTTAGTGACCAACTTACATATTCAGACGATGGACACCAACCTTGAGAGCAGATTCCTCATCAAAATAACTCCCTGAGATGTTGGATAACAGGGTTTGGATTTCGGCCAACCGTCGAGCTGAAGTCAAGTCTCCATCAAGAAGCGGGGTTGGCATCCATGTACAGGAATTGATCTTCAGATTCGCGCTGGCTCTCTCTTCAGGCGACCCATGTTCGACGATAGTCTGAGTAGCCAGAAAATTGAGACGAGTGTGCTCTTTGCGACTATCCTCGGATTGGCGACATTGAATTTTCTTGATCTGGAATGGCCTGAGAATCAACAGCCCATCTAAAGATTTGACTCGAGATGCCATTACATAAGGGGCTTCGGTCCCTCGGCACGATTCAAAATCTATTACCGCAGTGGTAAGAGTTTGTCCTTGTGCTTTATGTGCGGTCATTGCAAATGCCGGTGCTAAAGGGAGTTGCGTACGCTGAAAACTGCAACGCTTTTTCGTGAATGTGTGAGTAAACGACATGCTTGTCTTGTCTTCAATCACCGCGACATGCTTTTCATCAGTCATGAAAGGCAAATTCTCGTTCGACTTGATATCCTTGGCCTCGACGACACAAGAGATTGCATGTCGGTAACCCTGTTCGTCTACCCTGAATCTGATCTTCTTCAAAATCCCTTGGCACCCATTAACAATACCCGACCCGACGTCGAAATTTTGAGTTATCATCACCGGCATCCCAATAACAAGAGGAAGTCGACCGAGTCGTTGATTGGTTTTACCGGAGTCCAAGCCGCTCAAGTATCCTTGTAGAAGGGGGTTCTCGACAGGCTGGCCTTGGCGGGTATCCGCCGCGTAATACCAGTGTAGTTTTTGTCCTGTCCTACGGGCGAAAGCTTCCGTCGCGCGTTCGTTAATCTGGTCCTTTATACGATTATTAGACACGATGGTTGGCGTGAATTGCCATTGCTCGGAGTTCCAGTCTGGCCTTGCGGTCGACAAGACACGGGAATTCAATACCCTATAGTCGTCGTCGTTACACCTGCCACTACGCAGACGTTCCAGGAGCTCTACAAACGGCCTATTATCCTCACCTCCTTGGCGCATGACCTCTGTGAGCATGACGACAGTTGTTACAGAAAGCCATAGAAGCTTTCCGAACACCGCCTCCTGTCCGCTCACAGTACCAACCCTGGACGTATCTATGAACGAGAACAAACGGGGGTCGCGAACTGGGCCCAACTGCGCGAAGTCACCTGCGAAGATGATATTGATACCCCCGAAAGGTAGCTCATTCTGTTTTGCTTTACTCAGAGCTCGGCTAATCTTTAGCAAGAAACGGCAACCTAGCATGGAAACTTCGTCAACGAACAAGTAGTCGACACCCAACCACATTGCGATTAGATCCTTGTGAGATTTGCTGTTTTTCTTCATATTGGAATTGGAAATTAATGACAGTGCAGCATGAAGAGTCATTCCAGAGATATTCTTCGCAGCCACACCCGTGTACGAAGCGAGCCTGAATCGTCTAGACTGTTGATTGTCGTCGAAAAACTGCTTCAAAGCCGAGATAACATGGGATTTGCCTGTCCCCCCTGGGCCACCTAAGAACATTCGAAGAGGTTCAGGTCCTGTCTTCTGCGAATGCGACGCAATGATCTTGAATGCCCTCTCTTGTTGCGAGTTCATCCTTGGGACATACTGAGACAGAAAGTTGTCGACGCCGACACTATCCACCGTGTCTCGTTCGTATATCCCATGCTGAACGACCACATCGTTGACTACCGACAATTCACCCTCGATATGACGCACGGACCCTTCGTAACCAGTCGCATCATCCGCAATCGGAGCACGAACGTCTACAGTAGCTTTATGCTTCCAATCCTGTTTTCTATGTTCGTACGCATCCTTCCAGGCTTGCTCTTGAGTCGGATGGTCATCCGTAACTTGTTCGAGACATTCGTTATAGTCACAGCCCGACGAAGGAGATTTTTCGTCTTGATCCATTCCAAAAGCACCTGAAGCCTCCATATGGCTCACACATTCCAGAGCTTCACTACTGGCTGTTGCCACAGCACGCGAGTGTGACATATCGATTGAAAAAAGATGATCCATAATTTCCTTTTCTTGATCTTGATTACTGTCCAGTCTGAAATCATCTCCATCATCTCTCACTCTGTTATCGACGTCGCAATTCCGAGCGGGCCGCCGATTTCGTCTGGCATTAGCCCTGCTCGTGAAATGGTCATCTCTGCTGTCCCTGCATTCATGCAATATCTGCATATTATCCATAATATCTTTTATCCTAGTAGGACAAGTGTCCATAAATACCTCGAAAGCGTCTTCCCAACTCTGCAACTCAACACGAAGATCCTTAACGGTGCGCCACGGTTTGAAAAACATCAACATCAGACGACAATACCGGGGTCGCAGTTCTTTGCGATCTCTTCGAGGTATGGCCGGACCAATGGGGACGGGAACCTTTCGCCTTTTTACATCGTCTACGACATACAAATGGGTCATCTGCTCTGGGTGTTCATCGGTAAAACAGAATTTGGGCCGTATTCGTTTTTGACATTCTAATATTTCCTCTAAAGTTTTAGGAACTATAGCATTTGCATTGTCCTCAGGTAATTCTCCTGCTTCGTCCTGAACATAATCTGCAGTACCTTCATCAAATATTTTCTCTGCTGGACCCACGTCTAATCCTGTATAACGTTTCAATTTCGGCTTGCGAACCTTTTTGCACCGAGAGACGGATTCCCATAGAGAAAGGCCTTCGACCTCGTAAGGTCTGAACCGGTAATCATCAAGTACAGTGCCTTTTGCAGCCAGGGAACCATTGTCATCAAGTGTCAATGTCACTTCTTCGTCCTCATCGTCGGAGACGTCGTCATTCGAATTAGTATCGTCGTCCACTCCGTTCGTATTGCCAGTCTCACTCTCACAGCATTTATCCTCGACGTCCGCAAGGACGTGCTCAAAGAAATATCGGGGCCGCTTAGGTACGGCGCACTCCGGGGAAGGGTCTTGCGCTTCAACAAATCTTTCCATGGAGGCCCAATAAAGATTTTGGTAAGAATGCGACGTAAAATGGTCGTCAAGACCAAGCAGGTAAGTGCATACTTGTTGCGCAGACATTTCCTGTTGACTAATCATCATATAAGCACATTTCTGTAGTAGCCTTTTGGCGCGAACCATCAATGGATCATCATCAATGTCCTGCTCATCTAAACGCTTAACTGCTCTCTCGAGGGCAGCATAAGCGACATGCACTTTCAATTGCGATTTCGTGATATAGTTGGTGATATAATACATCACTGCTTTAGCCGATGCACCAGACCCGATGAACTTAATATCCATGTTGCAACGAATTGCACGTATAATGTACTCATTAAAGTTGTTCACCAGTCCATCCAAACACCTCAGAGTCAACTCTCCATTTTCTGGATTGAAGTAGCTAATTGGCTCATTGTTAGATGCGTCTAAGCCGAACCGACACTCTTTCGGATGTGAATCACTACGAGAATATTTATAACACGTCCCGGTGTGAGTATGGACCTGACATTTGAGTACCAAATTGTGTAAGTCTTTCTGCGTAGCCAGATCACTTTCCATCGCAGGATGTTCGAACCCCTGCATGGTCGTACCCCTAACCGAACAAGGATGTTTGATATCAGAGGGTACTAATATTTCGTCATCGGGCACAGGAGGAACAATATTAGAGATTGCATCATCCAGGTATTGAACCAATCTCGTGCAAAATTCGGATGACGGGTCCTCAATGGCACGCCGTTTAATCTCGTTAGGATTTAATCCTCCCTCAAGCCAAACCAACATATGACAATGTAGACTGCCTCTACCCTGGGCCTCAATGCAACCGTAGTGAGCTTTAACTACACCAAGAACTCCACCTGTCGTATCTTCTTGATTTGGGTCGTACCCTAGTAACGCGGACAAAAAAGATCGAAGATAAACGTTGAAAAATTTAGCCGCAACGACTGGATTTTTCGCGATCAGAGTAGCTTGGTCCCAATACCGAGGGACGTCGGATTGAAGCATGTCATCTACATCAATCTCTGTACCTGCCATAAGTTTCACCACTGGATTGTAGACGTCCGCAGGGTTAATGGTAATATAAAAACTGGGAAGACCTTGGTCTGTCATCAGTGCTCTTATCTGATTTCTCATGTTCAACAATGAAGACGTAGATCCAGGTACGTTAGATGTCACGAGGTTGACTTGTTCCATCAACTTGGATACTGTTTGCTCTTCCGAGTTCCTAAATGAAACTGGATCACCTTGTGCGAGACGGCGTGCGACGGCTGCCACAGCAGACGCTGACACTGAAGCGAAACTTCTTGCCAAAGATGGAAAATAAGATTTCTTCGTCTTCAATGCAGTGGACAATAGCATTTCCCTGCGCTGCAATATATTAAAAACGGTGAATGGGAAAGAATAATGCTCCTGGAAACGGTGGTCCTTTAAAGACAATAGTTGTTTGACATGTCTCTTCATTGAAACCGGACACGAACGGCGATAGTCTTCAAAACCACCGATACCATAAGGAAACAAAGTGGGATAAATCATCGGAAACATAGATGGATTGAAGAACTCATTAACAGGATTCGATTCATGCGATATCTCAACGTACGAACCACCTTTTTTGATATGTCGCATAGCGGCTGCGCGAAGCTCATTAACAGTAGCATTACCATCGACATCAGCAACAACTACACTTTCAAATGTAAGACACGACTCATGTAAGTCACTCTGACTTTTCTCATTTTGATCATAACCATTTGTAAGAGATTCATTAATCTCCTCCGGGACTACGTGTTCAATATGAACAGGTAAAGAGGACTCGTCGGGAAGTGCGCCCAGTACCTCTTCATTTATTATGACGTCTTTATACCATCTGTTATGTGCCTTGAGCCATACGAGAGCCTCCCGCACTCTGGCAGGCCGTACAGTCAATGGTTTTGCCTGAGTCCTCAGCCAATCGTCGCTGGGACGTGACGATCCAACAAAAATTACACATATAGGTTGCGACAAGTCTTCGATTGACGGCGGTAGTATCTTCGTCATAGCCGATATTTTCTGTGGAAATATAATGATGTTTCCTTTTAATCCACGCTGGTTGGTAGGGGATATAAGTCCATTGTCCTCTTTCAATTGGATGATCCAGCTTTTGGCACGACAACGGGAGATCATAGCTTCTTCGACAATCGTCAAGTCTTTTAATTCCTTAGGGACATCGCCAAGGTACATATGGTTCGCTAATGAAAGAGCGGGCGTCCGGTTATTCTTGAGCGCTGTATGACACGAATGACAAAGTAGCAGAGATTTACGACCGTTACAATTTTTGATACCGGACTGGTCTAATATAGCATCTGGATACTCTTCGAGAGGACAAGGTATATCTGGCCGATCACAGTCTTCATCTAACCAATTAGCATCGACAACGACGGACGGATATTTAGGCGAAAACCTCACATCTGGCGCATTCAGTAACGCCGCATCGAACGAGCCAAGATCTAGCTCGTGCGATAACGAACATAAATCCTCCACGGAGCACGAAGCACAATTAAAAGTTTTTAACGACTCAGTCGAAGTCCGCTCTTTGAAATTACGGATACACTGTTCCTTGACCGACTTGGGTACCAACGCAGGCCACTCTTTTCTGATCTGATCCATCTTTGATTTAGCGACATTACATGCTGAGCCACCGGCGGACGAAATACCATCAACGTATGCCTTCAGCCGACGTTGCAAGTCCCTCTTTGTATCAGTGTTGAAACGCTCAACTTCTAAGATATCCAATGCCAACCTCAGTGAGCTGGAGTTTACTTTGCGGCTGATGAGCTCAAGTATATACTTTTTGAATTCCTCAGATTGATTATAAGCTGTGGAAGATGGCACAACTTTTAAGTCAAAGGAATCCACAATGGTACGACAGCCGATTAGATTGTGATTATGATAACACATCCCTTTCACAAGATGTCGACTTAGCTGGTCACGGAGATGAGACGTAGTGGCAGTTGCAACGGATACGTTGACACCGTGCTGACGACAATGCAAAAGCAGTATAGACAGAGGGAAACGGTCAATGCCAGAGATTATATCTGTTGCACATGCAGGAAGTTCTCTCCCAACTGGAACATCTTGCACGCGAGACAAATAACGAAGAACACCACGCAGCATCTGGCGGCGAGTATCCCGAGGTTGATACCTACTAGGTTCAGATATGGACTCCAACATGAGTTTCAACTTCTCTAAAGTAAGATCAACAGCCCTGGAAGATTGAAGTAGGTCGGCAATGGCCTTGAAATACAATTTTTTCGTATCATAGTCAGCCACGAATAGATGACAAGCATGATTATGGTCGGTAGACACAGTTCCTTTCACAGAAAAACATTGCCCTGTAAGTATGTGATGCATCACTGCCTGTTGACAGGACCGAAGATCGACAACTCCATGCAAGTCAATGCCATGTAAGGCAGCATACTTATTTATTTGGATGATATCCTCAACGAATACTGAACAACGTACACCTGTGACCGAATGTCGCAGTAACGAAGCACGAAGCAAATGCAAAGACGAAGGTGCAGTATTGATGTCAATCGGTAACGCGGATGACGAGGGTGACATAGAAAATTCCAACGACATATGTGTAGCGAAATCGCCATCAATAGAACGACGCCCTATGCGGGGTGCAGCGGTTGATGAATCGGAATGCAGAGTATCCACGGATGTGTTACGGGACATTGGACCACCGGAACACCCATCTGAGCGAGTGTTGCGGGCCAACTCAGACGGGAAAAAAGGAGGTGTGCAGCCTAATATTCATTAGCCACTGTGACGCTAGAAAAAATGTAAAACCCACCCGACGAAGATGATGGACCAGGTGCTGTATACTATGTCAACAACCTTCCACGGAGTACACACAGAACAAAATTGTAAAACCCACCCGACGAAGACGATGGACCAGGCGCTGTATACTATGTCAACAACCTTCCACAGAGTACGCACGGAACGTACCAATGGACGACAAATTTGAACCTGTTTTAAGATAAGTAAAAGCGACGTTCAATGAACAGTGACTGACCAAGTGCTGTCTGGGAAGGAAACATGGGTAACGGGAGAGACAATTGTGATTGAATACGAGGTAATCCTAGTACAAATTCCGTGCAATGAAGTTTCTCGCATTTCTGCAAAAACTGAAGACCAAGTATGATGGGAAATCCTCTAGAATCGTCGAAAACAAAGAACTCCGCGAATACAGAACACGCAAAGTAGGAGCTCCTGATAGTAACGAGGGATTGAAAAGTGCGAGAGGTGCCGGAATATCCGCAAAGTGTATGGAGAAAAGTTCGAGAAATTGCAGCATAATAGATTGACGGATCGAATGCTGCACTGGCGCTTTGGTTTCCAATGATTATCGACATGTAGACAAGAAGAAAGCAGGCCGAAAACCGCTGTCAGCTTATATAAAACCTAAGTTCCGAGGCCTGGACTCAACAACGTGCTCATGAAATAAACAACGTGGCATTTGACGTGATCGGACAAAATCCTGTCGATCAAATTTCGAGGTTCAACAAGACCCTCTACCTAAAGGTAGCGGGAACTTTACCAAGTTTCAGTCCAGTATAAATATTTCCTAGCTCTTCTCGCTAATAGTATCATTTTCGACCTAAACAACCATCACAGATCTAGTATTTGAATTTTTCAATGTCGCCCATACACGGGGTTGTGGCTACTGGCACCCACGACTCTTATGACGGCGTCCATGGTGATGACTCGTACCTCGCCAGCGACGGCCATGAAGATATCGACGACATGCAAGCCTATCCGTCTATCGAACCCTACCATGATGCCGAGAATCATCATCAAATCAAGAATATTGCTGGCGACAGTCCAAACAATGCCGGGCGAGATGTCAATGAGTTCAAAGTCGAAGACAGTGAAGCAATGATTGGGCATGGCGAGTTTTTCGACGCCGATGGAGATGGAATCTTCTCGCCGTAATTTTAACTTACTCTTTTTTCTTCGGTCGTCTACTGAGAACCTCATAGCATCGACACCTTTCGAGGTTTCCGCGCACTTGGATACTCACTCGTAATCTCGCTATTTTCTACCATGGTCATTTGCACCATGTCCTATTCTTCTTTGCCTGCTGGTCACTGGCTTCCAGATCCGTTCTTCCGGATTTACGTAGATGGATTGCACAAGGCAAAACACGGGAGCGACAGTGGAAGTTTCAAGAGGGACGGCAGGTTCGACGAGAAGAGGTTTGATAAGTTCTGGAGGTAAACTTTGTGTCCAGCTCATAAATGTCATTTACGCTACGACATCTGCGCAGCTCCCACACGGATGCTCCTCACGAGGAAATCACTCCCGTCCAATTATATCACGCCGTTGCTGAAAGGAGACTGGCTGTAAGTAGGATTTACTCCCAATTTCTGCCTATCTACGAGTGCTAACGTGAATTATTCACTCGCCGGCTCAGTATGATTTTTATGGGTGCGAGGTCCAATCATCCTGTGGCGTTCTTTGCTGACTCGCCAACTCCACAGCATGTTCGCCGCTATTTTTGAGTGGTTTGCTACTTGGCTCCTTTTCGGATATCCTTCTTTCCGGTTCAACAGCAAACTAGTGCTCGATGAAATTTTTGGCTTGTTCGGAACGAATGGAAAAGCTGGAACCAAGGCTGATGATGCTACTAAGGATGCGAAGGAATGGGTGATTGACACACTCAAGGCGGCTTGTAGTGGAGGGAATGTCAAGAAGGAGGATGTCGTAGGATTGTATGATGTAAGTTCTCCCATTCATCTAGGTCGTATATCAGGTTTCTCATAGACTCGGATGTCTCTTTTACAGGGAACGATTTTTTATACCGTCATGGACCGTCAAGCTGACGCGGGCAATGAATGGGCGAAAGCTTGGAGGAGGAAGCATGAACGTAAGCTTAGTTTTTTTTTCGCCCTTTGGGTCTCTATTTTCCTACCATTGGTCCTTCTACTTTTTTGCATGTAATTTCCCTGCCACTATATACTGACGTAATACACTATCTGATAGGTGCCCATGCAAATAAGAAGCTCAAGACCACTGTGTCCTGAGCGGTAAGAAGTACTTCTAAACTTATGCCTTTGAACTTTATGACGTTGTACATGTACTACGTACCATAGGATCTGGATTTAGACACTCTTTGTTACCGATTATTTCGGTTCTGTATATACTATGTGTGGATCTTGAGCTGAACTAGAGTTGCTTTTTTGGGAAATGATAAGGAATGCTTTGACATCGGGCCGGAATTAGCCTGATTGATTTCACGTGAATTTCGAAATTTCTAGTTCCGTCTTTCTCTCCAGACTACCCGGGAACACTCCCTGCTATGGCTCTTCCACGCGTATTGTCGGTCATCGGTGCAGGCCAAATGGGAATTGGCATTGCCCTTGTCGCTTCCTTGCGCGCCAAGATCCCCACAGTCCTCCTTTACGACCGGGATCCGTCGCAAATCACTAAGGGTCTCGAGTTCATGGACAAACTCCTTGCCAAAGACGTGTCGAAAGGTAAAACCAATGAGGATGACGCGAAGGCTGCTAGAGGAAGAATTATATCTATCACCTCATCGTCAGCTTCGTCTTCAACTTCCAACAATGATGAATTCGGCTGGGCGCGGGAGCTGGGCGAGCGTGGGTCGGATATGGCCGTTGAAGCTGCTTCGGAGAGGCTGTCAATTAAGGAAGGGATATTCCGTACTTTGGCGAAAAATTTGTCCAGGGACGCGGTGTTAGCGAGTAATACGAGCAGTATCTCTATCACGAAGTTAGCTGGAGCCGCGGTGGAGGGTTTGGGTAGCACTATCAGCAAGGCAAGTGAAGAAGGAAAGAGCTGTGCGGGACGTGTAGTCGGTGTGCACTTCTTTAATCCAGTACCGGTGATGGTGAGTCGTCATGATCTTGTAGACTTCAGAGAACGTCGATGATTCTGACACAAACGTAGAAATTATGCGAAGTAATACCCGGGCTGCAGACTTCAGAAGTAACACTTGAGCGGGCAAAGGCGTTCGCAGTCGCCTGTGGCAAGGGTGAACTTGCATTGCTCTATTTTAAAACTCTTCGAAGCTGAAATCGAGTTGTAGAGGTGTCCACATCGAAGGATGTTCCCGGATTCGTTTCGAACGCGTTACTCATGCCATTCCTCAATGAGGTGAGGACATCTTCCCCTTTTCGAAGTCTTATGTTTCTGACTAGTTGAATAGGCCATTATGTGTTTAGAATCGGTACGTCCATTTTCTTTGACGATTACAACTGTCTCATGCCTTGCCTCCGATGCGCTCCGCTCATACTTATGATCGCATCCTAGGGGACCGCAACACGAGACGACATCGACAAAACCCTCCGTTTAGGTATGGGCCATCCCATGGGACCATTACAACTAGGTGACATATTTGTACGACTGAGTGATGAATGGGTACTAACGGATGCTCATGCTCTCTCTCTCATCACAATGAATTACAGCTGACTTGTGAGCGCTTTGTCTTCTTTACTCTGTTCTGCTCATTTTGCGTTCTTCATTCATTCAGCATTGGCCTCGATACTTGTTTAGCTATTCAAGAAACACTTTATGAAGGTACACGAGACTCAAAGTATCGCCCGAGTGTCTTGTTGGGACGGATGGTCGATGCTGGATGGTTAGGGAAGAAGAGTGGTAAGGGATTTTATGAGTATTGAATAGCCCAGTACGATTACATTCAAGAATTTAAAGGAGTTGTGGAATTTATATCCTTTGCATAAATATTGGTACTCCGAATCCAATGTGGTGTAGTGGCTAACATTGCTGTCTTTCATGTCGTTTCTTGGTTGTTACACAGCAGCCCGGGGTTCGATTCCCCGCATTGGAATGTTCTCCGGCCAGAGGTTGCATATTTTTCATCTTTCGCATCCTTTTCCATTTCTTCGCTGTCAGAATGCCAGTAGAACTTTTGATCCTAGGAGCTGGATGGACTTCAACCTTTTTATTTCCGCTTTGTCAACAGCACCGTCTTTCTTTCGCAGCTACAACGCGCTCGGGCCACAACTCCACGATTAAATTCCACTTTGACCAGAGCTCTGACGATTCGGAACCCTTCAAGGTCCTTCCGGACGCGAAAACTGTCCTGATAACATTCCCAATAACCGCACGTGGGGGTTCTCAAAAACTTATTCGGCTGTATAAGACTACTCGTGCAGACGACTTGAATCCAGCTTTTATCCAACTCGGTGCCACGAGCATTTGGGGTGTAAGTACATCTAGCTATCATTTGGGACCTATTCGTGCCTGCAATAATCATATGGGATTTGCAGGAGCAGGGACTTCGCAGACACAAAGATGGGCCAAATCCCAAAGTGATTGCCCCAGCGGAAAACAAATGGTACGACAGACACAGCTCGTATAACTCTAATGAACGTTCGGATGCCGAAGATGAGTTGTTGGCCTTGTCTCTCGAAACACCAACGACTGTGTTGGATCTTGCTGGTCTTTATGGAGGGAATAGGACGATGAAAAGATGGGTTGGAAAAGTGGCGCCGACGAAAGAGATTCTCAGAAACAAAGTACGTTTATCGATTCAATTTCGAATCCGGTTACAAGATTAAAGATCAATTAACAGGGAAGCATACATATGATACACGGTATCGACGTCGCTCGAGCGATAATCGCAATTCACAAAGATTTTTCCAAAGCAGTTGGTCAGCGCTGGCTTCTGACAGATGGACGCGTCTACGACTGGTGGGATCTTGCATCTGCCTGGGGCTCTGGTCCAGGAGATGCTGACAATTCAAATCTCGGACCTGATGCCGAGGATTGTGGACCACAGGCAGCTTGGGTTCGTGAACTCATGCGCGAAACCGGTGTAAGGGCACTTCCTAGAAGCAGCGAGACTCTTGGGCGTGCGTTGGATTCGAGAGAGTTCTGGGAGACATTCGGGATCACACCTTTGAAAGGGCGAATGGAAGAATGATTAGGGAATGACCAATGTACTATTGGGACCGTTTAGTCGTCTTGGTCTAAATTATATACATCCTTTGTGGTATTTCTTGCAATTCTTGGAGCTTCTCAGGCCAGAACACAAAGACCTATCTTGCTATCCTCCACCGTTCCTTCCGCACAACTGGTCCGAAAAGCGCGTCTTAAAATTTCACCCCACTGATCATATACGTCACTCTGCCTAGACGCGATCGCTTGTTCGATATGAATGAATTCACCTGTAGCTATTGAAGAATCAGCATCGGTTGTGCAGACACTGCCGCCCGGAACGCCGTTAATCAATCGACCAAAAACGTTGCTCGTAGCGCTCAAAACACAGGTTGGATCGTCGGAAGGGAGTGAGGCGTTCCAATTAGGAAACATTGTTCTTGCTATGTCGCGAAGTCGGCGAGCAGGGATATTTAGTGAATGATCTTCATACCATGACAGAGATGAATCGGAATTTCCTGGCGATGTGGAATTAAATGAACATGAACAGTCAAAAAAGCTTGAGTCGAACCTGAATATTAATGAGTCGAGACTTACCGAGACCACTCGAAATGAACATTGTATCCGCTGCACAAGACGAGGCAGCTTTTCCGTGAAATTGCACATATGCACAAGTCTCTGAAGGACATCCGCCATGGGCATTTTGCCATTCTCGGATTACCAGATTAGCAACACTGAAAGGTTCGCGCTATGAAAATATCCTGGTAAGATGAATATCAGAAGATTTCCATTGCTTCAAAACATACCACATCATGAGCAGGATCAGTTTTATAAAAAACTTTCTTCGCTCCAACAGGAATTATACAATCCGTTTGCACCGCGTACGCTGATCGGAACCGACCAGAGATGAGCAAACTATGTGCTCCAGAGAGCGTGAAAATCGCTCCGGCTTGTTGTGGCGTATTGATATCAGCCTGAGGATGAGGCGCTGAAAGGTGAATGTGGCGGGAGATGTCTTTAGCTGAAGCGGGTACGACCATCAGCCCCCATCCTTTCGTGTAATTACTGTACACGCTTGCAGTAGTCTCAGAAAGGACGCAGAATGTCCTGTTGATATCAACATCTGGAAAGGTTGTGACAGCGTAGATGTGCTCCAACGCCGAGGGCAAGGTGATATCAGCGCAATCATTTGCATTTGCATTCAACATCGAATATATCACAGACGTCCATGCTGAGTTTTCTTCATCCGTGGGTTGAGCAGCAGCGTAGGAAGAGGCATCGTAGAAATCTGGGGACACAGAAAACGCGTCAAGGCAGTCGATAAGGTCGTTCAACGTGTTACGGGCTAAACAGTCTTTTGGTGATGATTCCTGCACTGAAGCGGGATTGTTCAAGTATAGACCCATCCAGTACACCACCACTAAGACGAGCAGGACGTTCACGGAGAGCATGGCGGAGTTGCAGACGTATATAGAACACCAGGAAAGAATCGGCTACTAAGATTCGAGAATCATTAGTTGCCTTCTCTTACAAAGAGCTTGTAATAAACTTTACAAAAGGATAGCAAAAACTTGTTTGCGGTCACTTCATGGATGAGCAGTGGTAAAGAACGGTGACCATGTTGAAAGCAATTCTCGTTGGGTGATGGGTGACAAGGAACAATTGGAATCTCCGCAAAGTCGCCGCTCCCAATTTCCGGGCGCTTAAATGAAGACGCTTTGAGATGACGATGTATTGCGATAGAAACCTAGATCTAGTTATCCTACTGTAAGAGAATCGCTAGCAACCAAAGATCCCCTGGGATTATTGGTTGCTGGTGTATCTGAGTCAAAACTAACTTCCTCGAAAAAATCAGGCGGCAATCCCGAGAGTCTGAGCACTTTTGCTTTAGCCTCCTGCCATGACATGGGCACTTCCTGAAGAGAATATTTATCCAGATCAATATTCTGAACAGCTAAATGTTTATCCAAGAGTTTTATAAAAGCCCGTCCTTTCTCAGAAAGAATAAGGGCTGAAGTCGGCGCACGTTCATCTTCCAAATAGATAATATCCGTGATGGACGATGCGAAGCTGGGAATGAACTCTCGCTGAAGTTCCTCACTTGTGCGAGAGATCCATGCTTCGAAGTCATCAACGATACAAATACTTTGTTGTCGTATAGCGGAATCCGGATGTCGCCAAAGATCTCTACATACGATCATGAGCGGGTTCATGTCGAAGAGAGTGATACGGTCGTCAGCGCAGTAACATCTAATGGTTGCGATTATCTGTTGTAAGAATTCCAGATGGAGCTGCGGCGCTTGTCCTGCAGGTTCCGAGTAAGACGCATTATCCCTGATCAAAGGCGCGATGAGTGCATACCATCTCCAACAAAATCAAGGACTGCCAAATGCCAGAACGATTTGAGCGCATCTCCGACCGTCCGGTCTTTGTGAGCAGGAGAGTTGATCTGTCGGAGGAAGAGCTCTGCGAGAAATTTTCCGAGATCCAAATCCCAAGCTGAATTTTTGAAGAAATGGTAGTAGATCGAATCCCGTGAATATGCTCCTATCCAGCCTGTGGCAAAGGCCGCTACATCAACAGGAAGGTTCTGGAAACAGTGAAACATATGATTTGCCATAACACTGCTATCGCAAAACGTCTTGACCATCCAACGAAGTCCTCGTAAGAGGAAAATGCTGTGCTGTACGCGTCTCAAAGGGGAATGGTTGCGGAGTAAAAACAAATCACTCGAGGCCCAGCTTTGGAAGGGATCGTGCCCACCGAGTGAAAGGAACGTCATTAGTTTATAGAAGAGCCAAGCTTGGGGAGACTTGTATGGACATATATGAGCTTCATCTTCGTCGATGGAAGATGAGAATTTAAAGAGATAATAAGTAGGAAGAATGGTGGTCAAAAAAGGAATTGAAACGCTGATGGCAGCGGCAACAGTGCAGATAGCGGCAACGACGACATTAAGCGACCACAGAAGGTCGAGTAAGCCATAGAAGAAAAGGACCAATGCCAACTGTAGGAATAGGGGGAGAGAAGCTAAAAGTGCAGGAATTCCCCATTTTTCTAGACTCTCGAAACGGAGTTGTCGAAGCTCCAATGCTTCCTTCGAAGAAGACACAGGAGTGTCGCGTCTGTGCTCCCGGAGCCATTGCTTGCAAAGGATTCCGAGTAATACTGTAGATAGACTGAATATAAGGCTCAAAAACCAGACCGCATTGATACGGACAGCCGAGGCAGCGCTGAAATCTTGTTGTGCGCTCGTAGGGATTTGTGTATTCAACTGAGCCGCGATATGTTGAAGCAGCTGCAAGTTGAAGTCTAAGTTGTTAGGCTGTAACCACTTATAGCTTTCAATTATGAAAGCTGTTACAGCAGCAGAAAACAATCCTGCCTACTGTTGCATTAGCAAATGAACAATAACGCGCGTTGGAATTGAGACCGCTCACAAAAACCAAGAGAGTGTCGACGTCTTCCTTCCACCCTCGACACATCTCATCGTCATACAGGTCCACGCGTTTCATGCTTTCCTCCCAAGGATCTCCACGTCGTTTGGGAGAAAATCTGTAGGGATCACCTTCTTGCCATAAACGCGCCTTTCATACAGAGTTAAAAATGGGTGTAACGGAAATAATCAACGAACGCGCACCACTTCTCCGGGAAATACGGAGCCGCAATCTCCTTCTCCTCGGGCAGCATTCTCAACCCCTCCGCTGTTGGAGACTTGTATTGGGATAGTTTTGATACTCGCGGTTTTCTTGCTCTTGAGAGACGAAGCCCTTTCTCTACTGCCAGATCTAGTAGAACATTCCCAATAACGGTTAATCCCTATCTTGAGAAAAAATGATGATGAAGGCTCACCGGCTGGGCATTCCGAATTATTAGTTGATAATGTTCAAAGTAGCTGTATAGCGTGTAAGATATGGGAGGGAGATTTCCACAGAATATCCATCGCGAAGCGCTCTTGAAATACCATCCTGAACGTGGAATCTGGGAGCAAAGTTGAAGTAACCGGGCCTGTGCCCGACACTCCCCGATACGTTATAGTGAGACTCAAGCTCGTCGTCGATCGTAACGTAATCATATCTCCTCGAGTTTTTCATTCTTGTGTGCTTCTTTGGCTTCATGTCTCGGTAAGGGAAGTAGATTCGTCAAATCCAGGCTACAAATCAATTCAGATGCTGCGAGGATAAGGACATGTTTTCTCTGTATTTACGTACATAGACCAACCCCAAAAGTCACTGGTGAGAATCCTGGATCTAGGCGCGCCGTTTTCATAAAACGCGTCGGCCGCGAAACGGCCTTGAGTATCGTAATTGGCTCTGCCTCTGTTGACTAGTTTTGGGACTAGGGATCAAGGATACCGACTCATATTAAGCCCCCACTTGCGGCTGAGTACAAAAGATGAACAATCATACAACCACGCATGTGCGCAGACGAATACAATTACATACATATACTCTGGTTTTTTGAAAGCTGGCACGACGATTCGCGGTCCTACTTATCATGAACAATTGAAGAATGGATTCAAGAACTTTTCCTCAGTCCGAACGTGCTTACCTGGTGCTTCATTATCATCTTCTGACAGCTATTAAAAAGCAGGAGGGAATAGTCCGGTCGCATATCCAAGCGGAGGAGATATTTCGACCCTTGTCCGATGAGCAGGGAGGTCATTTACACGGTGTGATCCTGAATGAACAGCTAGATAGCAGCGAAGTGGAAGCTACGGTCTGACACGGTGTGCATGGACTCTGTATAGAGCCAATCCAGAATCTGCACATGACATCAGGAGAGAGATTTAGTTGAGAGTCGTTACACAAAGCACCTTGAAACGGATTCTCATTCCCACTGCAGAAAGGGAAATTGGTAGACCCCACACTCCGAGGCCAGTCTTTCCATCTTCAAATAAGGAAACGACGCTTATATTGTATAGAGCATGGGTGAGGGGGGGAACTTGACTCGCATGTAAATAGCAAGGCTAATTTTGATAGCTTCTTCCAGAGATCCAAGACGTTTATAGGACGTGAGAGAGCGGTATCAGTCTGTAAATGTTCTTTCGAACTCGAAATACAGGCGATCAAGGCACATAGTGCCTCGGGTGGAGGAAGCTGGAGGAGTTTAAGAATCGCCGGGATAACATTGAGACTCTGAAAGTTATGCCTTTATAACGATCGGAGGAGAAAAGGAGCAGAAGAAACTCGATTTAATCAACGATGCATGGAGAAAGTAGACGGATAAGCTTACTATGACCGTATCTTCATTCGAAAACATAAAACCATAATGATACTGACACGGGGCGAAAACTAAAAGGTGTGATCAGGACATTTCCGACAGAAACTTTATAAACTTTTCATGAAACGTACATGGCCGCTTGAGATGATTGAGCCTTCCGTCAATTGGATGAAGAATAAGCTGCGCTGAGGATCCAGTGTGGTGTAACAACCATTTGGTCGGAGGTGGTAAGGTAAGTCTGGTTTAGGATGTGCAGTTTTGGTGAACCATGGATGAGCGGCGACAGGCTTGTAGATTTGACCGCAATAGAGCAAACGAGTCAGTGCTGAGGTTGACGTCGACTAGTTAAAATACTACGACATCCATCCGCCGCCATATATATACTTGCTCATAGTTTGTGTTGTAATACCCTTTATCGATTTTGCTTACTCGCTTATCGATGAAAGATGAAGAAGCGGTCCGCTAAAGGCCGGCTATTGTCCTGTCCTTCGTACTTCACTGTGCTTCACTGTGTCTATGTACCGTTTCCACTAAGCTGCAGTGCAGCGAGCGAAACGTCCTTGTGCTCTCCAGTGCTCTCTGCCATACCACAACGGAGCTAGACTAGAATCGAACTGGCCTCCGATATAGATTAGCAGTCTGCCTTCCCAAGTACGGACTCGGATGAACGCGGCCACAAAGAAAAATTGGCTTGCATCTTTCCTGATGTTTTCGAACTTCCAGACATGCTGCGCCAGGCCGGACTTTCGCCTTTCAAATTTTCAGTCATCACTGTGACTTCGCATCGACAAGATTTCTTATCAAACAGACTTCCGAATCCTATCCCCAAAGCGGTATGCACCCTTTTCGACCTGTATTCATCAGTATAACTGGGCTCACCTCATCGCTAAATTTATGGTGTGGGGAGACTCAACCTCACAATTATGAGACTGACGAGGGTCTGTATGAGTATTAGTGACTCCTGCCGGTCTTCCTCGGGCCGAGGTGCAGACAAGTTTGAAACGCGTCGAAGTTCTTGAAGGTCCCCTTCGCGAACTTGAACAATAATCACCATCTGCACCATTTATACCACTAACCCCTAAAGCCCTAACTTCTCATACTGATCTTGCCAAGTGCTTGTTCAAGCGCCTGTCGTTCAAATCATCCTACACTAGATCAAGATGAAAGATTGACGCGTCTGAAAGACTTCAACAGGTCATCCATCATTGATCTCTCCATCTAGTCCTCAAGGCTTTACTTATTATTGACGCTCGACCAAGTCAAAATTAAACCTATGACTCTCTGGGTTTTCGTTTGACGTAATTATATGCATTAGAGGTACATATATGCACCTCATGACCTTAGTGAGTGAACGAGTGTTTTGCTCTTCTGCAATAAACATATTAGTTCTTTCTTCTTGAGAAACTTGAGATTTGAAGCTGTCTGATTGTTGCATAGCCATGATAGCTTGCACTAGTCTTCTAAGGATTTATCTGTCAATTCCAGCTGGTTGCCGCTTCATCCGAGTTCAGGCAAGTGCTTGGTAGGCAATGATTCAAGCTCAAGTTTGACTCTTTGACAGTATCCTTGTCCAATCAATTCATTGAACAATTGTAAGTAACCAGCGAACTCAACGCGCACATCGTAGGCCCGCTGTAAATGTTCGCTGCCCACGCCCCTCCCACGTGTTGTTCGGTCGAGAACGTTTTCATCATCATACGTGATTCTGTTGACTCACGATCTATTTCCGACCTCACATATAACCTCCCCGCCAACGCCACAATTTGCTCTTCCTTCGTCCACAATGATGATTCCGCAGGCAAAACCTGAATCTACTGCATCCCACTCGACGTTGAAGGGACCATCGCTTCCTCCTTCCAGACAAGAATCGTCTGATTATGACTGGTTTACAAGTTTCATACAGAGGAAGGGTGCTATGACTCCTTTGGAGTCGAGCCCGTTGTCAGACTATGACTGTGTTCTGCTGAGCTCACCGTCTAGCGCTCGCTCGCACATCAGTGTACGGACACCTTCTCCATCAGCAGAGTCTCAACGTCCTATCGACCGTAGCACCACCATCTATCAACCTCTCACAGCTATCAGACCCTCTTCTGGTCACGGGTCATCAGATTCGAATCCTGAATCATTGCTTGAAGATGTTGAACGCGGGAGAAGACTTCATGGACAACCGGTGACAAGTAGGATGAGGTCTCCTGTACCTATCGTACTACCCTCTCCTGAACATACTTGGTCGCCAGTGCTAATTCGACCACCGTCATACACTTCGCTTGACAACAGACTTACCGGTCTAACAGCTACCACTGATCAGCGTGGAGCAAGTCCTATCTCTCGGTTGTCGACGCCACAATCGTTGTACGAGAGTAGGCCGAGTACGGCTATGCAAGAGTTGCCACCCCCAAACGAAGAGCGTACGAATGAAGCTAGCATTCATTCTTCATCGGTTCACAGTTCGCGTCTTCCTACCTCTATTTTGGCTGTTCGCTCTCCGTCACCAGTTTACACTCGTAGTTCTTCTGGTTCTGCTCGTTCGCAGTCTCCTCCACCTGTCATTCCTGTCCTCAGTAACATTCCCTCTACTCGTACCTGCTCTCCTTCTTCTATCCGGGCTTGGTCACAACCTCCCTTCGGAAACAATGTTCCTCGTCCATTTGTCTATACTCCCATTCCTCCTTCTCCGTCTCAATCTTTCATGAGGTATCATTCCCCAAGGATTGCTCCTTTCTCGAACTTGCCTGCCGTCTTCACGCCATCATCTGCGCCAGAGCTCACACCTAGGTTGCTGGGAGAGCCTTCGCGTGTGATCCCGCCTCTGTGCTCCGGCGTGCCCTCTCTCGTGTCCCGCATGCACGACGGCACTGGTGTCGGTACAACCAAGAACGATCATACTGATTCTGATCCCAATTTCATTCCTTGGGTCCCACCAACGCCGCCACCAATTACCCCCTCTGTGACGTCTACTATTCTGCATCGCCCACATGACCACACATGGACAGGCGCGAATTGGGGTCCAGGTCAGAAGGGCCGTTTCGATCCTAACCATAATTCTCCATGGGTCCCTCTTCGCCCACCAATTGCTCAAACTCAAGGCGTAGTGAATGCATCGAGTTCACCCAATCTGCATCATCAATCTTCTCAGTTTCCTCAGGTCACTCCTTATGGCTCATGGAATTCACCTTTGCAGCCGTTCATCCCTCCTGTTATCCCTCCTCCACCACCTGATACACCGAAAGTTAACGATAGTAGATGGGCCTGTGGTCCTCGCGGTGGTGTCGGTGACAGTAGTGTCGGCGGGGTCTTCGGTGTTGGTGGTTACAGTGGTTTCGGTAATGGCCCCAGTGGTGCTGTCTGGCCTGTACCCCCCTCCTTCCCCGCGCCAACTCACCCGTTCCCATCTACGTTCCATACAATTCCATCTGTACCACCCTCGTTGCCTGGCTTTTCTCATGTGTCGCCCTCGTTTCCGCCAGGATTTATCCCAACCAGTCAGGTGTCTCGTATCCCTGATCAACCAGCGGCACCCAATGTAGTACCTCTGTCTCCCAAATATCATCATAGATATTACTTCTATGATGGGAGTGTTCTCATCTTAGTAAGTCTTCATTTATGGGTCACATCGAGTCCTGCTGAGGTTATATCTCTCTCTTAAAAAGGTTCACAATACATTGTACAAAATCCACCAGTGTTTCTTTCGACATTTCACACAATTACAGCTTTTCCATCACAGCATGCAACAGGGCTATACTCGGAGTGTCGACCCTCGGTTTGAATCTGTGTTTTCTATCGCAGATGTCCAGGGTAGCCAAACGATACAGTTACGTGGAATTGAGTGTCGGCAGTTTGACATTGTTCTCTCGCTGTTTTATCCAATGTACGCCATACCCAACAACTGATTGTTTCACCATTCACCTGTTGTAACACACCTTATTTTTTTTTCTTACAGTGATCTTCTTGAACCCCAACCCAAAACATTCGCCGACTGGTCCGATATACTCCACGTCGCTCACACCATCGACATCCCTCCAGTCCGTACCCTCGCCATCTCCAAAATATCTCAACTTGGACCCAAAGTTGTACCCCCTGTCGACAAAATTGTGTTGGCGGACAAGTATGGTATCAAGGAGTGGTTTTTGCCGGCGTACATGGAATTGGTTGGACGGATGGAGGATTTGAGTGTCGAGGAATGTGAAAAGCTTCCTAGTGGTGGTGCATTGTTAGTTGATACATTGAAGGATGAGGTGAAGGAACAGATCAGGATGCTGGTTGAGGAAGACTCGATGTATCTGCCTATGTGATAAAATTCTTTTTCGTTTCTTGATTCTCGGTCGCAAGAGTACAATTGTACAATATAAATGTCGTCTGTTCGTTATTTCTCAAATACAAGTACGTTTTTTGGTAAAAGATATGTAACTGCTGAATCGAGGGGACTGTCCAAGTAGTATGTACAAGTAAGTACATGCAGCATACCGCGAAGTTATAAAAAGAATACATCGATAGATTAACTAAGTCATCCGACCAGCCTGGTTCGAACAGGCGACCCCAAGATTTGTACCCAATTACAGTCTTATGCTCTTCCAACTGAGCTATGGTCGGCGTATAGTGACATAGTAAATGATTGAGTTATATGTAATTTGAGATTGTGTTCATTCTAATTTCACTGATTCAAGCCTATTCAAGCGCACCATCGTTCTCATAAACAGTTACGCCCATCCTGTGCATTATTTCGGGTGTTCCGCTCTCTGCACTATTCAGCGCCGGCGCGGACGCGTCTCTCAAACGCGATCCCGGACATGCCATCAGGCTTTGAACTCATCTCCACTGGGCCAGACAAATTGGTTGACTCATGCATAGATACTGCCTTTTGATGGAAGGTTCCATGATGTTCAAAATGTATATATTATATATGTATACAACATAAAATGTAGGAATGGTCTGTGTCCAATAATTCCGAATAGAAATTCCGCGTCCAAAGACCAGAGAGAGATACTCAATAACCGCAACAGCGACCTGTACTAACTTGATTTGCAAGCGAGACTCGGAATGTACTTTTAAAGCTGAATATACTGTCGCCGGTACTGCCAGTGCGTTTTCATGGTGGATTTCCAAACAGTGATATGCGGCAGGGTCCAATGAGAATACGTCCGAGAACGCATCGCGATGAAGAAACGTCTCTTCAACGCAGTAAAGAACAGTCATGATTTTAACCGGAAATGTATCAGAAAATTTCACGTACGATCTGAGCAGGGCTCTGTCTCTTCGTCATTGTAACTCTGAACATCAAATACTCCGCTATCTCGTCCTTGTGAGGCACAGCATCCTTTACCTTCAGATCTAACTGCTGTAATGTAGGCAACGTCTCCGCAAACAGATCCACCAGTTCTGGGCAAAGCGACACTGGACCTAGACACAATACTGACAACTTTGAAGTCTTTTCCGTTCGGTATTCTCTTTCGAACGATGTCAACTCTTTCATCACAGCAACGACTTCACTGAATATCATATGGTTTCCGCTCAAGTCTAGTGAGGTCAAAGTATTGGCAAAGTGCCGTACAAGAAGGCAGATGCTTTCAGTATGGAAGCCTGGTGTTAATTTTAGGGAGCGAAGTTCGGGAAGGCTGACTTGTGACAGGAATGACTGGATCCAATCTTTAAAAGACTCTTCCCAAGGGAGGCCGTTGTCCACGAAACGAAGGTTCATTGTCAACGTGCGCAGGGAGGGGCAGTGGCGAGACATCCATTGCGAAAGACAGGAGGGTTCACCGAGGTGGGGAGTCGAAGTCGGAATGGAAAGGGAGAGTTCATGTAATACCGGATATCGCTGAAGAGACCGGAACAGCGGTGTACAGTCCAACGCGTCTGAAGATGAGAATGAAAAACATCTTATCGAACTTCTATTCCGATTGAGGAACGAAGTCAATGAAGCGAATCCTGCCTGTTCGCTTGATCCATTTGGAGCTGACTGAGTGTGCAGATGGTCGCGTCTGACCGAAATGTTCAGTTCTTCGAGTTGAGGAAGCACGTCGCCGAAAGACAGAAGTGATTCCAGCTTCTGCAAAGAAGCCTTTAGAAAAAGCTTTCGCAGATGCAAACTTGCGAGTAATGGAGCGCGCAGCATATCAATAGGAAGATTTTCGAGTTTTGGTAGTTCAAACCAAATGAGGTGGTATTCGATGAGGTTTGCGAAGGAGCTAAAACACCCTTTCACTGAAGAAAGAGAGTGGTGCGGGATTACATCAGAATCATCGGGAATTTCGTCGCCTTGTTCGGAAAGAAGTTCTTGGATAAAGTACGGCCGCACCCGCAAAACCCGAACACAATCTTGTATAAGTGGAAATCTATGAAGTCGAATTCAGCTAAAGGTCCTAATCAAGGTATAAGACGCACTGCAAACTTTCAACTAAACGGAGCATGCTGTCACCCTTCTGAAAGAAGCTTATCTCCTTGTACCGTTCCGCCATTGCCGCATAGAAGAAAGTCCGGTTCACGCTCATCAGATCCTTGACCATGGTTCGAGGAACGAATTGAAAGATATGGAGCAATAACTCTGCTGGAATTTGCGTATGCATGTCGTACAGAGAATATAAGCTGTCTTTACTTATCAGAGGATGGGGGAAAGGGAAAGGAGGATGTCAAATCGCACCTTGAGCGCTATGTATGTGTTCTGCCTGGACAGTATGAAATCGCTTATCTATCCACCGACCCTGATGAAAGCCCACGTTTCCAAAACGGTCCACGTAAATCGAAACCAGATAGGAACCTATAGGAACATTGTTTAACGCTGGCCGACGTTTTCGTACGTATTCGTACGTGCAGAAATGGACTGAAACCAGGACCGAGTGCAGAGTTGGGGAACTGGGACCTACATGGGTCAAATCCTATGTACTTCCCTCCATGTAAAGTCCACACATGGGATCCACATGTCATTTTAGATGGACGATACCATACATGGATTAGGCACCCCGGGTATGCTTCTGGATGAGAGCGTGTAACAAAATGCAGATGATTTGGGTCGTCCACCTGTAAATTATTATGTATGCTGTTGGACAGATTACTTTTGTCTTGCGAGGTCTTGCGAGGATGCCCGGTCGTTCAATGCCGGTCATGTAAAGAACAGTAACGAATAGGCGCCAAGGCGTCAAAGCTCCATCTCTTTTTCATCACCTTGTATGCAACCAGTTGAACAAGAGCTCGTATAATGTGGTTAGTATTTGTCCCAATCTAACTTCTCTCAATCATCTACTGCCTGGAAGTCCATCCCAAAACTAAATATCATCCAGACATACCGACTTCCATTCCCTCGTCTTCTCTCCATCTTTCCGTTCGTACCTCCGATGTAGATGAATTACATTGTACCGACCAACCATTTACTTCATACAGTAAACACATTCTCAACGCTCAGGTATCCATCCGTGCTCCGTGTTGCAAGCAATGGTACGACTGCTCCGAGTGCCACGCTGAAAAGCAAACACACAAGCTGGTCAAGACGATGGAGATGGGATTTCTGTGCAAGAAGTGTAAGAAAGCCTTTTATAAGGATATGGAGAAATACGAGGAGAGCGATGAGTTTTGTCCATACTGTGATAATCATTATGTGAGTGTAATTCTGTTCAAACTTCTTCTGTTTGATTTCGCGAACGTTGACTCATAAATCGTTGATTCATTCTAGGTGATTGAAGCTAAGATACCGCACGCAGTTGTCGGTGTCGAGGGTGAAGACGCACGGATAGATGCAAGGTGCGTCTGTTCATTCCGTCCTATTTGTATTTGTATCTACGCTAATTTGTATTGTGATCCATAGAATGCTCAAGGATGAACGCATGAAAGCAAAAAACAATCATTCCGTCTTCGAACTAGATCCTGACGAGGAAGCTGCTCTGCTGGATTTTTAGATAGCTTTCGATGACCCCGCACCTAACTCGACCGACCCACTCGACCAACCTTAGCCAATCAACCTTGGCCAACTAGTGCAGATAATTCGATCACATAACTCAATCAAGCCCACAGTTCTACTCTACCTCTCTACTTACGCGCTCTTTCATCATGTTCAACAGTCTCTCGAGCCTGTAAATATCAATTGCATTTCTGTCGTACGATGAATCTCTATCGTTTTTGGAAACATTTCAGTGCTTGCCTCAACAGAAAATTTTTGACAATTCAAAGGACGATGACCCCAAGATGCTCACCTTCAATTCCTAGTCATATTTCTCTCAGCTGCATCCTCTCCTTTGGTCAAACACTCGCAACTCGGCGCGTACCAAGTATCCTGGTGTTTCGATGGCTGGTTGGTCAGTCTCGGACTGACTTACAGACCTTTTTATTCTGGTTATCTGTCTGGTCGGCTGGCTATCGAGCTCGGTAGATTTTCGTGAAGGTTGTGTTCATCAGATGAACAAACACTGTTATGATCCATCTCAGATGATTGAAGTCAAAATATCCTAAGCTGTCGGCGGGGTAGACGGTATAAACATAAGGATCAATGCGGGTACGGCTCCCACTTTTCTATCTATCTTCCCATTCATCTATCTACCCATCCATCTTCCCATTTTGCCTATCTACCTCTGCCAATACTCTCATTTTGCCTATCTGCCACATCTTATTATATTGCGGTGCATCAGGCTGACTTCCGACAATCTAGGATGATCAAGGCGACAAACGCGTAAAATTTTAAAGATCAATCATTCCGTACCCGCTGTGGACTCTGAAAGGAAACTGTGTCTGGAGCTCTAGATAATGTTATGGGTACTCAGGACCAACAGCACAACGACACCGACACCGACCAGCAGATAGGTCAGTCAATCACCATCTACCTCATGATTTGTGCTACAGTCCTTCGAGTCTGTAAATATCGTACTCCACTTCTTCGTATGGATGAACCTTTCGTTCGAGCAAAATTCAGTTGACAATCGAAAACAGACGATAACGAGGATGAATCGCTCTAGGCTCACCTTCTTCAATTCCTGGACAGCGTTTCTCAGCTGCACCTTCTCCCCTTGGTCAATCACAATCAGCTCAACACGGTCTTCTTCTATGCAAACCAGCTGTCCCGGGGTTCCGATGGCTGGTTGAGCTTCTTCTGTTGGGTGGTACTGACCTGTAGAAAGACAACGTCGTCGTGAATATTCTCGTTAGCTCTAACATACATGCGGCGTTACTTTACTTAGTGCAGGTACTACTGACCAGTTCCCCGTGAAATGAACGCGCACTGCTCATAATGTCCTATCTTTCCCAGCACCTGGGGGTACTTTCTGAATAAATGGTCCAGGATAGCTCGGGTGTTCGGAGCAGGAGAGAAGAACACGAGTTTATACTTTTGAACGGTGGACATTGTTCGAGGTCAAGGTCAAAAGAGAGTCTGGTGCAAGGAACCAACTACGGGCTCGCATAACTTCGAAACCTTCGCGCATTTCGGACATACTTACATACAACCTCCTCTGTAAGCAGTGAACAAAAATTTCCGCATCAAGACTTGATCACGACAGACTGAAACTATTCGGAATTGCCAGTTCCGTTCGAAGCCATTCATTCAAATATGTATAGTCATTTTCATAGTGTAAGTGACCTTTATGTACCATCGTGATCGCGGTTTGTCGCGAATACACGCTTTGTTCCTGACCACCACCATCATTGCCCATTGCCAATACTCTTCACACAATATTTTCTAAAGGAGGACAAGATATCGAAGCCTTCAATTCTCAATAACAATTCTCTTCATACCCTTTAGATTTCATACCCTCACCACTCACCAAATTTCCACCCTTCTTTCACCTTTTCGCTTCCACAAAATGAATCTTTCCCTATACAGCATATCTGCTTTCCTCATTCTTGACGCCGAAGGTCATCGCGTCCTAGCGAAATACTATCGACCTAAAAGCCATCCGAATGCATTGAACGGAGAGATGAAGGAGTTGGCGACGTTGAAGGAGCAAAAGGCGTTTGAGAAAGGGTTGTGGGGGAAGACTAAGAAGGCAGGAGGTATGTGATGTTGCGTTACGTGTATCTTCTGCCTCTGTATGTAAGGCATTGAAATCGCCCTGCCTCATTTTCCATTCCAGTGTGATCGCTGGCGCTCTGCTTGCTTCTTACTAACGAACATGGTTTGATTCAGGCGATATCATACTCTATGACGGTTATCTAGCCGTATACAAACACTCTCTCGACATCATCATCTACTTTCTCGCCAGTCCAGGGGAGAACGAACTCATGCTCTCCGCTGCATTGAATTCCCTAATAGACGCACAGTCGCTCCTGTTGAGGAATCAGCTGGAAAAGAGAGGGGTGCTGGAGAATTTAGATGTAGTGCTGTTATGTTTGGATGAGACCGTTGATGATGGGTGAGCAAATTATTCTTGTTTTGTCGCTTCCTTCGTTGGGCTTTCCCTTCTTGTCTTTCATCAATCAGATTCATTATTCGTATACGTGTCCCAATCTGGTTCGCCCATATCTTACTTCTCGTTTTTCTTCCCTTCCTAGAATCATCCTCGACACAGACGCAGCTGCGATTGCATCTCGTGTCAGCCGGTCACGTCCTGACACGACAGACATAACGATTAACGAGCAGACGATCATGAATGCGTATCAGACTGTGAAAGACCGGGTAGCGCAGAGGATACGGGAGCTGTGAACTGCTGGTGATCCGCGAGTCGTCGGAGCCTCCCAAACTAGGTTAACAGCGGTGAACATTCGGAAATACCATATTTTAGCTGTTGTCGCGTACCATGTTTCTGATAGCTACAGATGCCAAAACACTCAGAGTTACATGTATCATCAGATTGTCAATTATTGTCAAGAGTTTGTGAGATGGAATGGATTGACGTTGATCAAGGTAGATACAATCAATATGTAGAGTACAGTATATACATAGTACAACGGGCAAAGACATTGGTACAGACATCGAAAATAAATAATCGGACAGGGAGAAAACACAGCGATTGCGTCAAAAACGAACGATGCAGAAGGGAAGGATTTTGAAACAGCGAGGGTAAAGCTGGTGTACGTTAACGATGGTGGTTAATATGGTACAGATGGGCCTGAATAGGAAAACGCGACGACAAGAGTTTGGTACGTGAATACCTCTCATGAAAGGTGTATGTGGAACCTGGTAAGAACCCGGTAAAACTCTGTTCTATTCCTAGGATGTTTGACTAGGAATGTTGGAGTTGGTCGGTTCCTGTCGAACCGGAAGGTGACTGTTGTATTATTATGGCAGTGGTGTTACAAGTATGAGCGGTATGGGAGGCACTGGTTGACAGCGGTCTCCAAATGATATGATGCCGTGATTGAACACCAAAGTAGTTGAATTTCAGAAGTGGAGCGTGTAAGGCAAAGGAATGTTACTCGACGTATAGATCATCATTGCAATGCTGAATGAGGAACAGGCAAACAATCAGTGTCAATGTCGATACGTGGTGAAATCAAGGAAGAAATGACCAACTCACATCCTGGTACAGATTTCCCAAACCCGAACGACAATGGCGAGAACTTCCACGCAGCATACGCGGTGATCGTCGCCATCGAGAAAAGTCCCATCACAGCGTATATCCTGACTCTAGTCATCGCTGACTCGCTGGTTCCTTCCCAGACATCCGCAGACGTAAAGTCCTTTGGGTCTTCGTAAATTCGTATAGTAGCGCGCATCTTGGACATTGGGAATTAGAATGGCTGGATATAAGAACGACGATGAAGGCGATGAAAGGTTGATAAGGCGGTAGAAAAATTCGTTTCAAAGGTTGGTGACCTTATATATAACCGACGTGTCAAAGTGATATGGTCCAAACTGTCTGAGTTTCTGTGATGCGAAAGTGGCCCTGGTCTTTTGTTGAGGATTGGTGGCGGGGCCAGAAACGATTGAACAAAAAAACAGATAATGGAAGAAAAGCGGAGGAAAAGCAACAATAAGATGTCCCTTTATATGGCCAAAACAAATCTAAATGTTGAACGTGGTGATCGGAAAAATATCAGAATTCAACATGCGACGGAAACAGCGGGGCATATATATCCACAGCCACAGACCTCCACTTGCCCAACGGTCACGGAGAATTTGGAGTTTGTAGAGTTCAACACTAAGAGACACCGGTACCGTCCATGACTCGAAAAAATTGCTTTGGCGAATAACGAAAAACGCGTAGGATGGTGAATTACCGGATAAGCTCCTATGTCCAAAATATCACATGCAAAAAACACCTTACCTCGGATTCTACCTCGAAAATCTATGTCCGGAAAAAACCTTCCGTAAGTACGTACCTACGATTACCTATAACTCCTATAGCTTAGACCCCCTTAGGCTCCAAAAATGCCTCAAGGTTTTCAAGGAACCTTGTGAACGCTAAGTAGACCGAGATTTGCATTTCCGGGCCATGATGCATGGTAAAAGGAGAAACTGCGGTATGCACGAGGGGTATCTTCATATCGGAGCGACTTATCCTAGTGACCATAGCTACGCATGATACAAACCTAATGCAGGAAAGCGCGACGAAAATCCATGTTTTTTATACATGACTAGCCTATGCTACTGACTCCGACAAAGGACTCCCATATTGAGTACGTCTTAGATACCAGTGTGGGCGCGGTACGGACATGCTGCATCGATAACCATCCAGGGTGAAGCAATTTGGTGCAACGAGGCTCAGCTGCAGGTCGAAATGTGTACACACAGCTACATACACAATCAGTGCGCGATAGGACTGCGGTGAATTAAACCATTTCTAAAATGAGGGAGATGAATATGAGGAACCTGCATTGAAGCCCCCCTTCCAAGTTGTCAAATGGAATACCAGGAACACGACGCGCCAACGTGCCTAGGGTCAAGAGATTTGAGAGAGTGAGAAAGGAATCGACGGGGGAGAGGATCTCCTCATCCGTAGAACCATGATTAATGATTGTGAAAGCCTGAGGAAATGTCATTTATATAAATCAAGAACTGGTGAAAACATCACAAGACATTGTCCATAAATGAGTAGAATGAGTAGAAAAAGGAGGACGATTGCCCCATAGGGGGTGGTAAGTAAGGAACTTTTGAGGGAAGAGGAATTAAGTATGTACGGGTAGAAGTGGTACAGATATAGAGGTGCATACATGTAGATAGGGTAGATGGGAGCACTCAGAGGCATCGCGTATAGCAGTACACACCCTCGAAAGCTGAGTATCAGATATAATCGGAAAAGAATAAGCCTAAAAAATGTTAAAAGGGAGACATGAGTGTTCGGAAACCACTCACCTACACGTCCAGCATGTACGTCGTATTCTTCGAATATGAATGAAATATCTTCAGAACAACCTCACGAAATTACTTGGAAACACATGTCTCCCATGCTGTCTCCTATTCTCGTCCAGCAAAACGCCGCTCCACCACCCATCTTCAGGAGTAGCGGTGACAGCGATGACATCTCCTGCCTGAAAATCGAATTCTTCGTCGATAGTCGCTTGGTAGTCATATAATGCTTGTACTAAGAAAAAATATCAAAAAGATGAATTTGAGAGTAAATATGCCAGTTGGAGCAACGTACCATAAAACAGAATCCCCGCACCATCCTCCGTAACCTGCCGCGTCGGTGCAGCGACCATGGCTCCTGCAGGAGGTTGAGGAGAAGGACTTCTACGCATCGGACCCCCATACATTGACATCTGTTGTTGATATCCGGGGGATGAATTCTGTTGCTGAGGATGCATATTTCGTTGCTGCTGCTGCGACATAGTCTGTTGAGGCTGCTGCTGCTGAACAAGCTGTCCATTCCCGTTCCCATAATATCCTGGACCCGTCAGAGCCCGTTCCATCTGTCCATACCCCGGGCTGACAGTAGGAGGGGGTGCAGTCTGCTGGTACATTGGTTGCTGCTGTGGCGGAGGCGGAACTTGGTAATGTACAGGAGGAGGTGCGTTGTACGAAGGCTGTGGTGGTGGTGGAACCTGTGAGTAGCTCGGTTGTTGCTGGTGATGAGGTGCTTGATACGGGGCTGGCGGAGGAGCGTACTGTGGCTGCGCGGCAGGAGCGGTGTAGCCTTGCGAACGCCCAGTGTACTGGGGTTGTTGTTGTTGTTGCTGCTGCTGCTGAGGAGGAGGTTGACGGTACTGTGATTGGGCCTGCTGCTGATATCGTTGAGCCATTTCATCTACTGTTACACGGGCATTGTTTGCATCCAATGAAATCCCCAAGGGATTGGGACTTGGAGACCTCTGTGATCCTGTTGATCCAGCTCGCATGATTGTAGATCCTGGTGGGGGGCTCATGAACTGTCCGGGGGATGGAGCGGGACTCGTGGACCGGGACATGGGTTGAGGACTGTTGCTCCTGGACCCATGAGCTCCTATACCAGCATGCCCGACACTGGGCGGGCGGTTAAGGTTCCTACCTCTCTGCTGCTGTTGTTCGTTGAAGCCGTTCGATGCAGCGTAACTTCCCGGTCGGCTTCGACTTCGACTTCCGGAACGATTAATAGCCTTCCTTTCACCAGGAAGGGACTGATGATAATCAGTGAGTATACCATCGAGGATCTCGGCTCCGGGGGAAACGGGCTTCTTGGGGACCATGAAGGCTGCGGTTGGGGCACTTGGGTTCGGGTTTGGAGATGCAGGGCGAGAAAGGGATGGGTGTTGCCCAACAATCATCTCGGCAGAGTTGCGGTAATCTCGAGGGGCGGAGGAGCCTGCTCGTGGTGCAGCGAGTGCATCTGCGGTTCCTTTACGCGAAGGTGTGCCGGAAGAAGACCCTTCAGTATTCTGCTGTCCTCTCCAGATACTGTTCCGTCTGACAGATCCAACCGAAGAAACTTGATTTTGTAGTTCTTCCAACTGTTTGGCAAGCGGGTCGTCAACAGCACTGTTGGCGCTGTTGAGTTTGCTAGGTGATGCAGATCTAGGGGCGTTATAGCCCATCGAGCCTTGTCGTTGAGGATCATTGTTCAAATCGACTTTATATGCACTGCCTCCAACCTTGATATACGTTTCGGCGTTTGGATCAATTGGTTCAGCTAAAGGATCATGAGGTGGAGGATTCCTATGCGTAGACCGTCTGCTGAGCGGTTGAGCAGCAGTCGAAGATGACACGTGGGATGGTGACGACGACAACTGTCCATTTTGTCCGTTGACGCCATTAGGACCTCTACTCGATGGCCGGGCATCTGCCATTGAGCTCTTCGCACTATGCCCTCCGCCGGCTCCGCGTCCGGCGGTGTTTACCGGCGGTTCGTCCTCTTCCTCAGGTGGGATTGGTTGAGGCATACGAAGAGGGCTTGTTCGTTGTGAAGAGCGCACGAAATTAGCTGGTTTCGTACGGGCTACGGAGGCAGAAGCAGCCTCTGGCGAGTTGTAAGTGAAGAATGCAGGCGGAGCGGGAATTTGGGGACCAGTGCCATAGTCTCTAACGAAGTTCTCCATCTCCTTCTCAGAGTCCATGCCTTCAAGGGCTACGCGGACCTTTTCGCATGACTATGATAGATGAGTTGTATATTAGAATCTCGAGAAAAAATAATGAATCATACCTCATCATCGGACACACAGACAGTAGATACTGCGTTTGCATAAGCCCACATGCTGTCCTTCATAAACTCCATTCTGTCGTCTTCTAAATCCTGGCACGTATCACAAAACATCTTCCAATCTTGTTCCCATTTCGCCGCTGTGTCCTGGAATGTTCTAGCGAAATTAGCGAAATCCCTCTCGTTCGTCTGAACAGTCGCTTGGGCTTTATCAAGCTTGAATTGAATCTTTTCTAAATCTCTGCCCTGCACGAGCGTTGACTGTGCTGTATACGAATTGATACGCATGCAATCCTGCTCATATTTTTCTCGTGCCTTCTTCACATAAGACTCCTGAGTCTGCTTAGCCTTGAACTCCTTCTCTATCGCCGCCTGATAGACTTTCTTGTGGTGATTCTGTTTAGCGCAGAAAGTTGCAGCCTGATTTTCAAGATCATTCTTGATTTGTTGAGCAAGATTTAGGTGGTAAGACGACTGTTTATCAGTTTCCAGACGGACACTGTCCAAACTATTCCGAAGTTCACTGTCAATCAGAAAGATGGTCAGATAGGAAGCACACCGGTGCAACGTGTTGAGACTTGCCCAATTTCGTCCCTGCCTAAAGTCTGTTTCGCCAGTTTGCCAAGTCGTTTAGCATAGTCTTCTTCGATGGCGGCCCTGAGATCAAGAGCAGCAGCAGTTGAGCATGACGCTAGGGATCAGAAGTCCTACTTACCTTTCCTTCCAGAAATTCCTCAGTTCATCCATGGTCCTCATCGCTCCTCGCATTCTGGCAAAAAGAACATCGACACCTCCATCACCAGCACCCCAAAATGAATTGCAAAAATCTATTGAACGACCGATATTAGCTGGTGAGCCAGCTCTGATGTATTTAGAAAGCGAGGTTGTCGATGGCTGCCTTCTGGCAGTCATTGTGGTACAAGGTCGACGGTCGAAATGAGTTTCAAGCGCCCACACTTTTCTCGGATTGCCGGCGCTAAGAGTATTGCTCGCTCAATCAAAATTCATGTTGGTCGTGGTATATAAATGATTGTACACGGGTTTTCCTGACACAACGGCGAATCTCCAAAAATCGAATAGGTACCACTACTACGCCCGTTGAGTATGAAAGCACGTCACCAAAGAACGACTATCACAGCTTGCTCATATGGTATGGAAGAGAAAGGAAGCGAAACGCAGAACATCAAAAGTAGTCACAGCCCGGGTATTGAATTTTTGATTTCACCGGTTCCCGCCGAGAGTTTCAACATTCAAGGAGTCCTAAGGCTCGCTAAGTGAGGACAATTGATCAAGCTATGTACAGCAATCGAATTCAGAAAAAGATGATTTTAGAGTTCAAGGTTCGAGTCCGAAAATGCTGTAAGATTCCTGTACAAGTTTATGAAGTAAATACTTAGAATTAGTCCATAGGTGCAAATGTAAGAGATTTCTACTGTAGATCTGTGACGCTTTATGGTCCATGAGGATGGCGAGGAGGAGGCCTGGGCAACGTGGCAGCTTTTGTCAAGACATTGTCGCCTTTGATGTTAATGAACGAATACTGTAAAGTGGAGGAACCCTCAGCTGATTGGACAATTGCAAATAATGATTCACATACCTCCGTCAGACTCGGGGTGGCTTTAGCATAGTCAACATATACAAGATTGGGCTATACAACGACACCAAGTATCATTTCATCCCCTCGGACGTATCACAGAGCAAAAGCCACTTACCTCAGTCCAGAACGGCCTTAACCCAGCGGTTTCCAACATCTCCCACCACTTTAAAAATGACGCAAACGGCATATCCCATACATGGATTTCGAGTTGCAACTGCGCGAAAGGTAATGGCTCGCCCGAGAGTAAGTAGGGCTTAATGAGCTCTTCGAGAGTCTCAAACTCCCAACCCTCAATATCAATTTTCAAAAGATCGATGTGATTGTGACCTAAAATATGTCGAACCCCCTAGATTAGCATAAGTTAATGAAATAGGTTGGTCCCACCATTCATAGCCATCAAAGTCTGCAATGAATACATTGCTGGATCGTTACCGGTCGCAGGTTTGTTTTTGCCAGCTAATCCATACGCATGGAAGTTGGTTCGCCATCTCTCGGATTCCGGTATGTCACTAGCGAAACCTTTGACGGAGAAATCGTATCCCCACACTTTGCAATGTTTGGTGTTTTGCAAAAGCTCGGCTTCAAATGTAGAATCACCGCTAATACCTTTCATCAAAATATCAAGGGCGCGAAAGGTACCAGTAGGGTCGGCGCAAATCAGTGCTATGATAAGTGGTATATGTAAAAGGGGGCATACCGAAAGAGTATATAACACAATCTGGCTCTCTTTCTAGACGAGAAAGGCCACAGACCCACTTGCCGCCATCAGCGAGAGTACCAAGGTGTCGTACCTCGTATGGGCAGTTGAAAGCAGCTGGGAAGAAGTTCCCTGTGAACAAAGAGATGAGAGACAATAACGACGTGAAAATGAGGCTCTGGAAGTTACATATAGTGTAAGGCTTGTCATGGTCGGGAAACCTATACATCCCGCAAAGAACAAGGTCAACCGACGTCGAATGGACACGTCTCAAGGCATTAACTGTCACTCACGTTTCAACGTCCTCTGGGCGCGGTCCAAACTTCTTCAACAGTGCCGCTCGACCCTTCAGTGCTTTCTCATAAAAAGCCTCTGACAGAGCAAAGCGCTGGTCAACGTGGGGCGTGGCGTCGTCGAATGGCATGTGTTCGAAAGGCGGCTCGTACGGCCCAAGAGGAACGAGTATGAAACACGTCGCCAGTAGAAAGACGACTAAGAAAATTGAATAGCGGGGGTGACGCTTCCAGACTGAGGCCATGTTGAAGGACTTTGCTGGAAGAAAAGATTAAAGAACCGGTG
Organism: Lentinula edodes; assembly: GCF_021015755.1. Classification (NCBI taxonomy): domain Eukaryota; kingdom Fungi; phylum Basidiomycota; class Agaricomycetes; order Agaricales; family Omphalotaceae; genus Lentinula; species Lentinula edodes. Next base: position 286,347 of record NW_025764340.1, read on the forward strand.
ACGGGTGGGAGATTAGTGAGAAGATGGAAGAAAAAGAAATGAAAGTTTTGGAAACTCTAGAACAGCCCTTCACTAAATGGCATGTTGCAGAATAAGCACTCCAATCGACCCCGAGATCGTTGATTGCCAATACATACATGATACCCTCACCACAGTCAGCGCTACATAGCAGTGCCAGCATTACAAGGATTGGCCTCTATGTATTCCACAATTTTATCGAGGGTTTATTGACATTTATGTCCATACTTCGATACAGTACTAATAGGCTCTAAGTTCCCTAAAGTCAGTATCGAGGACGATCCAAGAACCACGCATTATCTTACCTTGATCAAAATGCACAGGGCTCCTCGCTAGATGCTCCAACAACGCTCCAACAATACCCGTTGTCCACAGGCGATCATGTAATCTATGTATACAATCATATACAGAAATCAAACGGGGTGAGGCCTTGAGGGTTCGGGGGTGCCAACACCCGTAACCGTGGTGATGACGCCGTCGGGTCAAAGCAGCTATATTCAAACGAGTGTTTGCACTGAGACTACAACCGTGAAAACAAGTCCAAGGAGCAAAGTCCTACTGATGAATATATTAGGACAGAGCAATTTTGACGATACCCGAGGTTCTCTTACTACTCATCATTGTCATTGACAGTATCGACTATGCAGTAAAGGCATGGATAGTAGTATAGAGTGACCCCTGCGAGAACGGAAGTCTGCTCAAGTTATAAAGACGTTTTCGCCTTTGATATTCAAGAACGAGTACTGAATCAATACACAAGCAGTTAGTCAAAAAACCTTCAAAGTGGTATAGAATTATTCACCTCTGCCAGTTCTGGTTTTCGTGAACCAGCGTAATTAACATATACAAGATTCGGCTGAGATTTTGTAAATAGCAGCGATGAGGGATATGGACAACGTGACCAAAGAGGTATTGTATTGCTCACTTCGGTCCAAAAAGGTCTCAATCCAACCTCCTCGAGCCCCTCCCACCATTTCAGAAAATAGTCAAATTTCTTATCCCAAACATGAATCTCCAGTTGCAACTGACCAAAAGGAAGTGGGAGGTCTTGTTCCGCGAAGGATTTGATTAAGTTTGTGAAGGTATCAAACTCCCATCCCTCAACATCAACTTTCAGGATATCGATGTATTGGTGTTCTGCGTGAGATTAGGCATGAGCTATGGTCGGCATATATAAGAATCGTCACGTACCATTCATTTGCATCAAGGTGTTCAACGTGTACATTGCAGGCTCTGATTCCGAGGCCGGACGATCGACACCAGCAAGAGTATAGCGGTGAAACGTGGTTCTATGTCTCTCCGAAGCCGGTATCTGCTTCGCAAATCCCTTTACAGAAGAATCATATCCCCACACTCTGCAATAGTTGGTGTTGATCAGTAAGTCACCCTCAAAAGAAGATTCGCGGTTGATGCCTTTATGAAGTATTTAAAAGGTGAGTTGTAGTTATCAACACGACGAGAAACGTCCTTACCGACAGAATACACAACACAATCCTTTTTGTCCACCAAACGCGAGAGTCCACAGACCCATTTTCCACCGTCACCAAGTAGACCGATTCGACGGACTTCGTGAGGGCAATTGAAGGCGGCTGGGAAATAGTCCCAGACAGTGTAGGCCGGCCAAGGAGATTTATTTGGAGGAAACCTATTTGAGAAAGGTTGTGCGACTTTCCGAAGGAATGTATAACAGACTTACATGTCAAGGTCACTTGGATGGGGACCATAGCGCGCAATCAGTCCATCCCTGTCTTTGAGTGTCTTTTGGTATATTACTTCCGCCTGTGCCATCCTATATGCTAAATCCGTTGACTCATTCGGGGGGAAACGCAGAGGAGTGAGAGGGGGATCGAGACGCAAGGGAAGCAGGAGGTAGAATGAGGGTATGAGGACGATGAGAAGGAAGAGAGCGTAGCGGGGATGGCGAGGGAAAACATGAAAGGGTGAGGCGCGCATGGATTTGGAATAAACCTTCGTTCAATTGGGTCTGCGTCGCAGTTGTACGTCGTACGTTGTGGAGCAATGGTTGTAAGAAACAGTCGCGGGAACGGATGATGAGAGGAAACTCTCAAGCTGGAATCATTGAACGTGATTCTGCTGTTCACTCTGTATTGATGTTATCAGATTCTCAGGCTTCGTATATATACATATACACAATCGCGCCCTCACTACGTCCTCCCCATCGCCGTAATTTACAGGGAAGCGAATATCACTTGGAGCGGCTGTAGTCGTAGTCATTCTTGAAACGAGATAGGATGAGGGTGAAGGGATTGAGTAAAGAGCGCTGCACTTACGAATCGTTACGATTGATGTTCCCACCAGCGCAGCTTGCCGCTCATACTGTGCACCGGGAAAAATCGTTGTGAGAACGAAGATATTACACTGGAGCTCTATATAGCCGCCTTATCGGGACGAAACAACTTCTTCAGACCTTCCTGGCCACCCAAAACTCGGCTTCGTAGATCCACCTCATCATAGCTTTGTCGTCATGCGTATACTCGCATGGAATCGTGCGTCGTTTCATACAATCCGGTTCATCGTCGTCGTTCCCATCTCTTCCTCCAGCAACGGCAAAGCCTACAGCCTCCATGGCATCAAACAATTCCTCCAATGTCAGCTCCAACCGCGCTTGTGCACTAGAGCACCACAAGAGTGGACCTAGATTCACCCATGTCCCGCCTGGTTTCAACAATTTGTGGATTTGTTCCAGAGTGGAGAGAATGTTGACGGAGGTGTCGATGAAGAATAGTGTGACGATGAAGTCGTAGCCGTTTGCCCTGCTCAAATCCGAGCCAGCTAATGGTTTTGGTGCTTTTAACGCGAGAAAATCTCCTTCCGTAAGATGCAAACCAACCGTTCCTTCCTCCGCAAGGCGAGGTATGACATCTGGGAAGCGTATTCCTCTGAATAGATCGGCCGTGTTTCGAGAATGACTCCACCAATGCGCATACGGATGAATCTCGTGCTGATTGATAGTCGTGGTCATTTCGGAATCCAAAAGGAAACGAAAAGCACCATTCATATACGCAGACAGCTCGCAAGCGGTCACATCGTAACCAAGCTGAGAAATCTCATATGCAAGGCGACCGAGACCTGAACCGGGCACAAGGACCCGATTCCGGGAGCGCGACGGAGCCGGTAGTGTTGAGAGGGCGGAGAGGATAGGTTGAAAAATGACGGACCGTTCTGAGCTCCCGGCATCGCTCCAATCTCGGACAAAATGTTTTAATGCTTCTCGAATGCGAGATAAGCTATGTGAGTCAATGGATGTTTCTCTGACTGTTGAAGGAAAGCCTGACCACAATGTCGCTGACGAGACAGATAGCTCCTGGGCATATCTCCGTCTCATGACCGTGACAATACCATCGGTTGCTTTAGCATTCACTTGAATGAGCTCTGCCAGTCTGTTTAATTTCTTTGTGTACCCAAGTTCGTATCCAATGTGTTTATGAGTTCTTCCTATCAGCGTATACGATGCTCGCATGCGAGAGAGCTCGTCCAGAGACAGCGACCGATACCTCGAATAAGCCGTTGATGAGGTTTGGACGGAAAATGGACCATTACCAGAATTGGTATTCGGAGTACGACCAGATTTGAAAAGCGCCAAAAAATCGAACCAGATTGAACGCAGAAAAGCTTTGTCAAAGACCGACAGACGAAGACCTAGATAGAGCAACATGGCAGGGAACAAACAAGCGATCAATATGTCGGACATAGACTAAGCACAACTTCAGTCTTCATCGACATCACACATGTACAGGAAAAAGAAATAGACGTACTAATAAGCGCTCCTTTCACGTGAGCTTGCCAAAGACTAATTTTGGTCAATTCCGTGTTACGCGGTGAACACGCTGATAGCCTGAACCTTAGCCTGGAGGGGCACGCCTTAGTTTCCCTGGAATAGACTGCAGAAACACTATGAACGATTCAAAGAGTATTCATAAATGAGAAGAGTTGATATGTTTATCTGAAGGTAAGTTGCAAAACGCGTTGCACTTCAACTGCAGAATGTCACTAAAAATGTAACCTATGAAAATCTATGCAGGATCAGTGCCTCTAATGAAGGGATTGAGTCGAAATGTTCCATTATATATCACAAGTTCCACCCGAGTTCAACTTACGAGTCGCATGTAAATCATATCTTCCATGCCCGACTCTTAGACTCCATCCATTGCCAACGCTTAGTATTCAAGCCCAGAGATGCGCCTGAAGGGCGCCTACCTTCGAAAAGTCCGCAAGGGCTCTTCTGTCTAGTCCTCCTCTACTCAAAATTTCTTTTGGCTTGTCGTTTTCGTCCAATTGCTGATCGTCCTCAAACGTAGGCACGAAAGCCCCCATGCTGTGACTACAATGGGGCGAGATAACTTTTTCATACTGGAACCTTCTGTCCCGCGAGACTTCCTGGAATCATGAATGAGCCGCGAACAGTTTTGATTGCGCATACCATTCGGAAATAATTCTAGAACGGTTCGACTCCCGACAATACCTTACGGAATCGCTGAAGAGCAAGGGTTTGGCAAAATGGATCACCTCTCGTTCAGGACTTCAGTTCATCACATTGTATGTATCTCGTTTTCTGCATATATGAATATGATTTAATGCAACATTTAGACTTCTGGTATAATAAGCTTGCACCGTAGAACATCATTAGAATAAATGCCAACTACATAATCCGAAAGACAGAGCTCCTCGTTTCTGCTTCTGTTACTCAACGTTCAACAGATCGACTATCGATGCGAGTCAGGCGACGGCAGGTGACGGGCGGGTATTGTTGTTGACGCATGTACTCAGTCGTCCTATCAATCACTGACGGTATGCTTCAATTTTGCTTAATTCTGCTGCGATGTTAATGAACACTATATAAGACTTCAGGCCTCAGGACCTGACTGGACCTGAACGGGTGGCTTGTGGTGGCATTGGGGTGGTATGATAGAATATTCCACCAGTAAAACCACCCGCGCCTGGCCGCTGGTACCCACTTGCTTACCTGGGCTACTTAGGTATAGCTATGTATAAATTTCTCCTGATAACAACCAAAATCGGACAATTGTTTGTACGTCCAAATCCAGGCGAGAATTTTTACTTTCGCTTGTATGTATCAATAATGAAGTTGACGGCCTTCATCGACATGCGTACCCTCGGTGCACACGTTGATAAGAATACCCGGATAAATGGCCATAATCCAACCTAATCCAGCTCAGTTAGTGTCTACTTTCTGTGGATTCTATCTAATTCAAACCCCTTACGCATATCCCAATATCGTAAAACGAGGATCCTCGAAATTAAATCAGTATGTTTGTCCCGAGCTGTCTCCCAAGGCGACCTCCGTCGAGGCTCGAAGCCTGTATTTGCTCGCCCTGGTGCTGCGGGCTCATGTCTGAGCTACATATGTCAATTGCAAACCTTGAGTGACTTTTCATCGATTGTCCTGTCATACGACGAGAGATACAATGGCAATATTGGCAAGCTCGGTTGGTATTGACGTGGAATGCGAACTATTGTCCCTTGGGGATAAATAGCTCACTTTTTTCGGTGAGTCCGGGACGTGCCCAAGAACTCGCGTCAATAAATGTTTTATCTTTGATCTTCCCCCGAAAGCTACTGTTCAGTATCGAGCAAAGCCTTCTGGTACTGTAGGTTTTAGTTCAAGTTGGAGGAATGATAGTACGAATTTTTACATGCCCAACCTGTGTACAACGTGCCAACAATATCCTTAAAAATCATCAAGAAAGCAAAGGATGATTCCCAGAAATCATTCATCCTTCACGAGCCTTCACGCTGCCTCAAGACCACAAAAGATTATGGAAGCTATTTAACCAAATTTGGACGGTAACTGCGCCCTCGCCTGCCGACCGGGATCATTTATTATATAGAAGTCATACCGTCGTGCACGGGGAACATATATCGATAGTACAGGTAGTAAGCTGATAGTAAGTAAGTAGAGGTGATGCGGTATGTTGCGCAGAATCATTTTTTAGGACTGTAACAGCGGCTACTGATTCAGATCCCTGTTCGACACAGCAACCTCCAAATAGGCAACTCAGATTAATACAACCGCCCCCATAAGCAGTTGTGGTGATTCATCGTTGAACAGTTTTTTTCGGTCTTGTCTTCATATGTCTATAGGATGGGGACAGGATGAGAACGACCAGGATGCGAGAGAACTCAGTGCAAAGTTGAAACTAATAATTTCTAGAATGACCTACACACATGAAAAGGAAGGACCGGGGAGGGACTAAGTAAGGCCCGGTGCATGATAGAATTTAGGCGAATCTAACTGACCCTGCGTATGAATAGCGTTAGATGATGTGGGTCCTGCAAAAAGCTACATCGGATGATTACAAGCACGGTTCACAAATCGTAGCTGGTCTGCACTTACCATATACATACGTCGCGAACCTCCGGACTTTGAAGAAATTCGCCTAATCTGATGTTGAATGAAGTCGCGATAATTCCTTGAGGCAAGTAAGCCGTTACAGATGGTTACACTTTTACATACATCCGTTTCATAAGGCTCAGGGACTGTCAGGGTGGTTTGCCTGGGCACTCTCGCCGTTGGGATGAAACGAAAATATAGAAAAGCAGCTTCTCGACTCCACCTTCTGCATATTACCCCAACATGTCTGAACCACCTTTCACCGAACTAGATGTGCTCATTATAGGGGCAGGCTTCAGCGGCTTATATCAGCTCTACACCCTCCGTCCTCTTGGACTTCGTGTCAAGATCTTCGAGGCCGCGCCTGATATCGGAGGAGTATGGTACTGGAATTGTAAGCCTCTCATTTCACCAATCCTGGCTTTTGGTGTCTTATCCATGGCTATCCAGGTTATCCTGGTGCCAGGGTCGATACAGGCAGCGAGTGTTATCAGTTTTCTCTGAGCTCACTCTGGAAGGATTGGAATTGGACCGAGATGTTTCCTGGGCAAAACGAAATGCAAAAATACTTCCATCACGTCGACGAGAAACTGGATCTGAAAAAAGACATATGTTTAAATACTCGTGTCAGGTCTGCGGAATGGCAAGAGTGTGAGAAGAAGTGGATCATCACAACTGAGGATGGGACTATTGTGCGGACTCGATTCTTTTTCATTTGCGCGGGGGTAAATACAGAACCGCTCATTCCCAAGTTCGAGGGTTTAGACACCTTCAAAGGTGTCTGGCACCATACAGCGCGTTGGCCTCGCAATGGACTTGATCTTATTGGCAAACGGGTCGCGGTGATCGGGACGGGAGCGTCGGGTGTACAGGTATCACAGGAAGCAGCAGCATGCGCTTCCAAGCTTACTATCTTCCAACGCACGGCTAATCCATGCCTCCCAATGCGCCAACGAAAGATCTACACATGTACCGCAGAACTAGAGAGCAACAAGAAGCGCAAGGAAGATTTGTATCCAGCCATGTTTCGTCGAATGCTGCAAACTCCGGGTGGACTAGCGTATACGAGCGTACCGCAAACGACATTCTCGGTAACACCGGAGGAACGGCATTTGTTCTATGAGCAGCTTTATGCACAAGGCGGTGTCGGGTTATGGCTTTGTGGTTACAGTGATGCCCTAACCGATCGAAAGGCCAACGACGAAGTGTATGCTTTCTGGCGAAGAAAGACGTTAAGACGGATCAAAGATCCCAAGGTTGCCGAGAAACTCGCACCTGAACATCCAGAAAATGCATTTGGTGTTAAGCGAATAAGTTTGGAGCAGGTACGTTCGATGATCTTGCGCGACTCAAAAAAAGATAATCGGGATTACAGAATTTCTACGAAATCTTCAACCAAGATAACGTCGAACTTGTGGATTTGAGTGAGAACCCAATTGAGCGTATCAGCGAGGATGGAATTATCACCAAGGACGGTACAGAGCATTTAATTGACGTCTTGGTTATGGCCACAGGTTTCGATTCTATATCTGGGAGTATCACAGCGATCGACATTAAAGGAAAAAACGGAGTGACCATTCAGGAGAAATGGTCGCAAGGCACTCACACGTACCTCGGCGTAGCATCTTCAGATTTCCCCAACATGTTCTTCACGAACGGGCCACAAGCACCCAGCGGACTTTGTTCGTTACCAATTTCCTGTTATGCTATAACCTGCGCTGACCTGTTTTTGTTCAGGCAACGGGCCCACCTGTGCTGTGAGCTTTGAATTCCCCGTTGATTCCAGCTGATCGTAACATCAAAACAGGAGATACACGGAGAGTGGCTCGCCAACCTTATGAAATATGCCCAAACAAAGCACATCGAACGTATCGAGACTTGTCCAGAGGCAGAGGAAGGTTGGCGGCAGCTTGTGTTCGGCATCAATGCGATGACCCTTTTTGCGACTGGTAAAAGCTGGTATAACGGAGCCAACATCGAGAACAAGCCTTTTGAACCATTGAGTTTTGTCGGTGGCGTGCCTTTGTACATGCAAAAGTGCCAAGAGGTGGCTGAGCACAACTATGAAGGATTTGTTCTGTCATAATCTGAGAAGTCTTTGAGGATGTAATAGTATCACCGCAGTATAGAATAACCAAAACTTGTCGAAGCAGGCGGAACAATGATTTGATTCGCATTTCTGATACTGTCCGGCACTACCGGTACATACATAGTTCCTGTCCTTAAATTAATCCGAGTCGATTGTTCTGCTGTTTTGTTCGGCTTGGACGAATGTCACGACTGCAAGGCTTTCTGCATTCCAATCTTCTATATGTTCAGGAAAGCAACAGATATCCAATAAAACGACCACGATGACAGACATGTACGTTCTTCACCAGATTATTTCAAAGACACATCGGTATATTCGACGCGTATATCCCATCAATGCACAGCGAATGTGTCAAGTTTCTTTGTTTCGTCTTGGCTATCGGGTGGCCGAAATTTTGATGGATTAGACCATTGACCCCTCTTTGTGGCTTTGTCAATTGACGAAAGAAGAAAACACAAAGGGCAATGTTTCACCCTTTGTCCTGTAACCTTGTTATTTAACGGTCAGCCTCTCTGGCATTGATTAGACACATACCCGTTGTCTTCCTCCCGAGGTCGACCGATTTCTCTTTTGCACACAAGCACCCTTGAATTCGATATGCTGGTTAGTGCTATCCCATTCATTCCCAGCCCGACTTTTGACCTAATGCCATAGAATTTATCCTATTGTGAACCAGCACACCTTCAGTGCGATATGATCTACCACTGTGACGGAGAAGCCTTTTCCAAAAATGTACTTGTTGAAGGACTTCGCGCTGAAGCTGCGAGACCGAAGGCCGAGAAAAAAGACACGAAAAGAGACTCGCATCCATTTCACAAACCGTCAGCATCCTTGAAGCTTGAAGGGGTTCAACCTAGAACGGTGAGTCGGCGTTGATCTCGCCGTTATCACCCGTGTGACAAAAGGTTCAGAAACTCGATGTCGACGCTTTGACATCCCGCCTACGAGTCGTCCAAGAGTCGAGGGAAGCAGATAAGACCGAAGATGATTTGGTTGCCTCCAAAAATTTACCGTCATCAAGCATAGATTCAACGAAGGGGCAGGCAGTCTATCTAACGCCCAAGCATGAAGTGTGGCGCCAATGCAGCGCCACTAACTGCGATACGCTTGACTTCTCCTTCAACGGACCATCGCACACCTGGAAATTGATATGAATTCCACTTGTGTTTTTTCTTGCTTCGGATCGTTTCGTTTTGGATCTCTAACTTCACGCAAGCAACAATTTGGTTGTAGTTGTTCCAGGTTGTTCCGTCCTTGGCGAGCGATGAATTCAGTGGTCGGGTCTTTGCTAGTCTTTGAAATTGATTTTAGAGGCGTCAGATCCTTGTGATGAGAATTGTTTTACCAGCGTGGCTGAGAGAGGCATTGGTCGGGGAGATGGTTGGGCAGGGTTGGGCATGTACCACGATCATGGGTTCCGGCGCTATTGAGATCACGAGGACATCGTTGCGGGAATGGTCCTGCGAAGTCATCTTTAGCGCTCGTACGATTATTCGGCCCTTTCCGTTACAACTTGCTACGCTTAGTTTTCTTCATGAATTATGTTGTCTCGCCTGCAATTGTTTGTAGGCGGGATGCTGCTTGTGGATCTGAATTTATTCGTCTGTGCTTTTGCACTCTCAGGGGCTACAATTTAAATTGATCCTACTTGTTTAAGAATGCCTCCAACGAGAGCTCTTTTAATCCTTGGACCGCAACCCTTAAGAAACCTTTCTCTTCTTGCAGTCTCTTCAAGAAGCCCTTGTCCGCTTTCAATTCATCGACGTCCCAGTGCGCCCACACAAAGCGACCATGTAGCCAGGATGCCTCTGGAGACGCCGCCCACACGGCATAATCTGCTGGTAGTGCCACTGAGGTGTGTTAATGACGGAGAGAGCACTTCCACGATTAATGTCACTCACTCTCATCCCACTTGAGAAGATTTTTGTCCACATGTTTTGCAGCACCTTCCGAATAAAGAGCGCCTGGATGATATGATATGATCTGAATGTCCTCGACAGGGTGTTCATCAGCAATTCTCCCGATGAGCGCAGTAAATGCTGATTTGGTAGTCGAGTACGGAGTCTGATTCGGGGCAGGAATCATTTGGATACTAGCCGTCGATACATTGATCAGATTTAGTTGCTGACCCGCAGGGCGCAGTGGCTGGTTCACAAACTTGACTGTCATGAGGAAGTTACCACCGACGTTGATATCGAATCCTTCCATGAGTTCTCGTTTATCCATTTTCAGCGTGTCGGGTCCCCACGGGGTGAAGTGAGCGGCATTGAGGACTAAAACACGCACGAATATGTTCCGAGAGTTCAGGAAATCCCAAAGGGAGGAGATAGATGCATCGTCTCCAATGTCTCCTTGGTGAGCAATGAATTCGGTGGTCGAGTCTTTAAACTCTTCTCGCAGCTTGACCGCTGCGGCCTCCAAGACGGCACTTCTGCGTCCCACAATAATGATCTTAGAGGCGGCCGCTTTAGCAAAAGACCGAGCAATCTCAAAGCCTATTCCACCGCCACCTCCTGTAATAAGAATTGCCCTCCCAGCCTGGCTGAGAGAGGGATTGGTAGGGGAGATCGCCGGATATGTGTCGCGGTGATAGGTACTGGTGACATTGAGAGTGTCGAGGGACATTGTTGTTGTGGGAATGAAGCTTCTATGAGGACTCAGCACATTTTATACCTTGCGACTGGGTCCACCAGTGTTGCTGACTGACCATCGTTAATCATTAATCAAGTTAAATTGTCCGAGGCAGCCGGTAAATTCTTATTTCATCGATGAGTCTAGCCTTGCTGCAAAATGTATAGTACAAAGAAGTGACGGTGAAACTCGGCAAAGGATGACATCGATGAACTTCGGCATACTGCAGAGTGGTGAAAGTGAATGAGTCATGGCCGAACAGATTGGACAGGCTCAGAATGATGATTTTGGGTGCAGAAACCATGGCGGATTCAGAGAAAATGCGCAATGCGGGAGCCTATTCCACTGGTACCTGTTATGGGCACCGTCTAATCTGCCTGACTGAGAGTAGGCTTGCTTGGATAGATAGAAGCATGTGTCAGGATGATGCGTCTTGGCAAGAGACATCGCTGAAAATTTGAGAGCCCTCTACATCTGGGTTCGACGCCTTCCAAGAGCAAGTGTATAGGGGAAGGATTTGGAGAAGTCCCTTTGAGGATTAACTCTGCCTGTGTACGCGCGTCACGTTCAGGATGGTGAGAGGTGGGTCGGCGCCAAATAAAAATGCAATTTGATTTCCCCAGAAGGAAGGAAGGACTCCTAAGACGTGGCTCGAGCGCTTAAACCTGTACAGTGTCCAACAGGACCCCGGATAATTGGGGATACAGTCGTTCGGGAATTCGGACAAATTTTGAGAAATTTTTCGAAAATTCTGTTCGATTTTCGGACATTTCAAGGCCTCTGACGGCGGTAGGTTGCTCACAGGGGTTCGGACATTTTTTCCAGCTTGGGGAGTTATATCTGCAGGTGGGAGTCCGTGGGACTTTTGGAAATTTTTTTGAAGCCTCCCCGAAGATCATTTAGGCGAGCGCTAATTTGCTTAAGCGCCGGCGGCTGGTCGACTTTCGGACATTTTTTGACAGAAATTCTTGATTTTGGTTCGGACATTTCAGCCGAAATTCGGCAATTTTGGGAACGACCTTCACTGTGATTATCCGGGGTCCTTGTCCAACTTTCATTAACTCGAGAGCTCGGCGTCGAAATGCGCTCAGTCGTGCTCTTCGGGTCTTTTTATGCTCTCCTAGCTCTGCCACATGCGTTGGCCGTCAAATCTCAGGACTTTAAGACCTGCTCACAATCAGGCTTTTGTCGTAGAGGACGTGCACTTGCTGCACGCGCTCAGGAAGCCCAATCTTCATGGAAATCACCATACACAGTTGACCCTTCTTCTATCGTTATTTCGCCTGAGGACTCCACAGTCAAGGCTGCTGTAAAATCTTCCCTTTATCCAGAAATCAAGTTTGGCTTGGAGCTTAGAATCCATGATGATGGTGTTGTTCGTGTCCTTTTAGATGAAGTAGACGGCCTCAAAAAGCGCTACGATGAGGCTGCATCGTGGGCTTTAGTCTCAGAGCCCAAGCTCAGCAAGGGTATACGCTGGGCAGCTGGGAAGAAGGAGTTGCGAGCGGTGTTTGGAGAGAAGAATGATATCGAGGTTGCTGTTGACTACGACCCTCTCCGTGTGCGCCTTCGTCGTGGCGGAGAGGATCAAATAGTCTTAAATGGTCGTGGCCTGCTACATATGGAACATTTCCGCTCTCAAACGTTGAAAGAGACCATCGAGGAAGTGGCTTCAGACGAAAACGCGGAAGGACAGGAAGTTCTCCAGGTTGAGAATGTACGGGCTTGGTTTGAAGGAGATTCCGAAGATGCTTACTGGGAGGAAAAGTTCTCTTCTTGGACTGACTCCAAGCCCAAAGGTTTGTAACATCTAGTTAAGTTTGACATTTTTCCACCAGTTAATGCAATTTCGTAGGTCCGGAATCGCTTTCTCTTGACATTACATTTCCCAATCACGGCACTGTATATGGTATTCCTCAGCACGCCACCAACCTCTCCCTCCCAAGTACAACAGGCGATTCACCTTCGTACACGGATCCATTCCGTCTTTACAATGCAGACGTCTTCGAATACCTCGCATCTTCACCCATGTCCCTCTATGGCTCCATCCCAGTTATGCATGCTCACTCTGCCGACACAACTGTCGGCGTATTCAATGCAGTAGGTTCCGAAACCTGGATTGATATCTCGTATCCCACAAAGAAGTCAACACATACGCACTGGATTTCCGAATCTGGTATCATGGACGTTTTCCTGCTACCTGGACCAACGCCTGAAGACGTCTTTGCCCAATACGCTCGCTTGACCGGAACTACGGCTCTCCCTGCTCATTGGAGTTTAGGTTACCACCAGTGTCGGTGGAACTACGTCAGTTCGGATGATGTTAGAACCGTTCAAAGAAGATTTGACGAGGAAGATATGCCTGTTGACGTGTTCTGGCTGGATATTGAATACGCTCAGGATCACAAATACTTCATCTGGGACCACAAGACTTTCCCTGACCCCGTAGAGATGACCAATGATGTCGCTGCTGCAGGGCGTAAAGTAAATTGTCAAAACAAATTTGTTTTTTCATGTTCTCATTCCTGTTTTACAGATGGTCGTCATCGTCGACCCTCATTTGAAAAGAACTTCCGATTACCCAGTGTATCAGGAAGCTTCCGATCTTGATATCCTTGTCAAACCGAAGAGCGGCGAAGGCGAATATGAAGGCTGGTGCTGGACCGGTAGCAGCTCCTGGATTGACCATTTCAACCCTGCGAGTTGGGACTGGTGGATTTCCAAATTCAAAACAACCAAGAATGACACTGGCTTTTCTTGGACTGAAAGCACGGAAGATATCCATATCTGGAATGATATGAACGAGGTAAAATCTTCGAGATTATTTCGCACCGAAGATTCTCATTATGACTTAGCCTTCCATCTTCAATGGACCTGAGATCACTATGCCCAAGGACAGTATTCACCATGGCGGCTGGGAACACAGAGATGTTCATAACATTAATGGAATGCTTTTCGTATGTTTCTACTTCGATTATCTAGGAAAATATGCAACTGAAGTCAATTTTAGCATAATAACACAGCGCAAGCTGTCCGTCTTCGCTCGGATATCCCCAAGCGCCCATTTGTTCTTACCCGTTCCTTCTTTGCGGGATCTCAACGCGTCGGTGCAATGTGGACCGGCGACAACCTTGGTACTTGGGATCACATGGCTGTCGGTGTGAAGATGGTTTTAGCCAACGGAATTGCTGGAATGGCCTTCGCTGGTTGTAAGTCGAGTATTCCATAATGGCGGAGCTATTATCTCATATTCTTCACTAGCTGATGTTGGTGGTTTCTTTGGCAATCCTGAACCTGAGATGCTTGTTCGATGGTACCAAGTCGGCATATTTTCGCCCTTCTTCCGTGCACATGCACACATTGACACGAAGCGACGTGAACCGTTCTTGCTGGACGAGCCTTACAAAAGCATTGTTCGCGACATTCTTCGTTTAAGGTACGCCATGTTGCCAATCTGGTACACGGCGTTTAGGGAGAACTCCGTCACCGGTATGCCTATCGTCAGGTTTGTCTTTTTTTCTTTGCGTAGGATGTGTCGCTGACAGGAAACTCTAGACCTCATTATGTAGTGTTCCCTCAGGACACAGCTGGGTTTGCCATCGACGACCAATTCTTCGTTGGATCTTCTGGAATACTTGTCAAGCCCGTTACTGAAAAGGACAAAACCGAGACCACCGTCTACATTGCTGAAGATCAGGTTGGTGATTTGTACATGCTTTCGTTCTACGGCATCCATTCAAGATTTTCTTTGTACCAGGTTTACTATGATTACTTTACCCAATATGCGTATCGTGGCTCTAGCAAAGGAAAACACATCACTGTCGCTGCGGAACTTCATCAAGTTCCTGTATTCATCCGTGGAGGATCTATTATCCCAACGCGTGAACGCCCGCGTCGCTCTTCACCGTTGATGAAGCTTGACCCCTTTACTCTCCGTGTTGCTTTGAGCAAGACCGGTACTGCACGTGGTGATCTTTACCTCGACGACGGTGTTACGTACTCGCACCAACAAGGTGACTTTGTATGGCGCGAATTCGTGGCAGAACAGTCTCATAAGAAGACCACCCGTATCTCGAGCAAAGATTTGGCCTCACATAACCCTGGAAAAGCGGTTGATGGGATAGCACTTACCACCTTTGACCCGAAGAATGCGTTTGCGAAGGAGATCGAGGAAGTGAGGGTGGAAAAGATTGTCGTTCTTGGGTTGAATTCGAAGCCGCGCAGTGTGAACGTCGAAGGAGGTGCAGAGTTGAAATGGGAATTTGTTCCTGGTGTAGCTGCGTCAGACAAGAAGGAAGGAGTATCGAGTGTGCTGATTATCAAGGATCCGAAAGTCCTCATAACCACAGATTGGGCAATTGTAATTTCGTAGACTCAGGAAAATTGAATTACTCGACCCACAAGGATCCATATGTATTGACCACTACTACCAGAAGTCCCAGTACAAAACTACCGGGTCAAAGCCAGGAGGCATACGTGTGGTTCCAATGTTACAGCAATAAGAAAGACAAGCATAAGAACGTATGTACATTATAATAATGTAAAACCGGCAACAAGAATATTCGAGTAAGAGGCCAAAAAAGTTTGACTTACAACAAGAAAGGTGAAGGAAGACGACCGATGATTTATGCTCAATGGATGCGATTATGTATGGAATTGGAAAAAATCAGGAAAACATGTAGGTTTGTATGGTGAACAGTATGAGTTAAAAAAAGTACAACAGAAGAAACAGAAAATCACTCAATGCATGAGCGGAAAGGTCAACTTTTCCTTTGCAGATTACCACATTCCGAGCCTGATAGTCATCGGTGAGGCCGTTGCATTAGGTATCACGTAACTAGCAGGCATCGTCCCAATCGACGGTACCGCAACGCTATGTCCGCGGTGATGATAAGGATACTGCTGAGGATGCGTATGTTGTTGCTGATATGCATATTGGTGAGGGTAATACTGTGGCATCATAGTCGCATATGGCGTCATAGGATTCACTGCATACGGCGCATAAGACACGGTTGGAGCGACAGGAAGAGCAGGCGGGACATAGTAACCGTAATTGGAAGCTGGCGCAGGAGGTGAAAGAGGGAGAACACCTGCAGGGGCCGACTTGTACGCTTTCGTTGATTTAGACGAACCAGCCGAACTTGCATTGCGAGTATGCGAGCGGGAATTGGTTTGTGGGGTTGCATTCAACGTTGGGAACGTGAGAGGCTCAGTTTCCATTTTCCTATTTGAAACCCTAGATGGCTTCTTCGTTGGTACGAACGAGATGGATTTTTTGCGCGAAATCTCGGAAACCTCGATCCATCCATCGTTGTTCGTGATGACAGGCGGTGTGGGTGGTGACAAAATGCTCGAAGAAGAGGATGATGACGACGAAGATAACGCGGGTCCCTGCGAAGACGAAGAGGAGGGGCTCCGAACTTGCGGCTCCGTCTCTAATGCCGCAGGCCCAGATCCCGTTCGACGATGCATTGGGGTGGTGGAAAGAGACAGATTGGGACCATTTCTCTTTCGAGACTTTGGAGGTGAAGATCTGTGAAGTTCTTCAAGGCCAATCCAGCCATCTGTGTCGCTCGATAAATTTGTCGAAGTCAGAGAAGGAACTCCGGAAATCGAGCGCGATTCAGAAAACGAGGAGCTGGCACTGTCATCAACATCAAATGTCGTTCCTTGAGAGTCGTGTAATTCGGAATCAACAGGGCTAGGGCTCAAATTGTATCCAGATTCTTCGTGAGTCGTAGTGGACTGTCTCGACCGCAATCGGTCTACAAGCGCGCGCGTCTTCGATGATAAACCCTTCCGCCGAATATGGTCATCTTGTAGAAAAGCAGGTAAAAGGGTAGATGGATGCATGTGGGATTTCGGGGTGACTAACTCCGTTTCCGCCTCCATATTTGTATAAAATCCCTGATCATCTTTCTCGATCTTGAGTTTGGGATACGAAGAAACTTTGGTAGAGTTGAGAGAAGGAAAGACAAAATCGTGTAGCGTGGGGGAAGGGGAGCTTCTAGTAGTAAGAGGAGAAGCATTGTTTGAGAAGGTGAGCGATGGAACTGATGATCCAGATGGCGTGAATGAAGAGGCAAACGCATTTAATTTCGAGTGCGGAGAAACCGACGGACTGCTTCTAGCAGCACCATAAGAAGAAGGTGCATGTGGTTTTGGAGTTGAAGGCATTGATACATAATTCGGATACAGGCAGTCGCTAGAGTCAAACATCAAGGAACTCGCTAACGAGCCCGAGTCACTGCCACTGCTGCTACTAGTATCCCTGTCCTCCGCGAAGTCACCAGTCAAACTCTGCACTATTTCGTTCCAGTTCTTCTTGCAGGCAGCAACGTCCTTTTCGTCAATCTGGCAAGAAATATCTGCGACGTTTGCGCTAGTGGATTCAACGCCTCGTACGTCCAAACACGAGTTGTAATGGAATCCGGATGTAGCTTCATATGCAGTGAGAACATCAAATGCAATTGAAACACCAACCAGTTCGGCGTTTAGCTCTTGTTCCAAGTCCGCAGAGTTGCCATCAGTCTGCTTTACAAGGTAATGTGACTTCGTTGGAGGTCTACAGATAGCTTTGCATGGGGCCCCATGAGAGCCTGGAGGATTGTGTGTCCAGGAGATTGCCTCAAAATGAATCCGCGGCCAGTCTGCTAGTACGACTTGCCACTCGTCGTCGTCAACGTTCCTCGCGGCGGAATCCAACATGGGGTGTTTATGCTGAGAGACGCCTATGAAGACCTCGACTGCCTCTGTTGAAGGAAAGGCCGACCACAAGTTAATTTGGAGTAGAGAGGAGTGGGGATTAATGGCGTACAGGAATGAATGCTTTATCCACGGGCAGCCGTTCTTCGGATGCTCTGAATATCCGATGAGCAATCAACGAGAACGACGAGAACGGCAGTAGCCCTGTTAACGACAGTGAAAAGAAAAGAAAAGCTTAACAAAGGAATTGGGGTGTGGTGAGATGGGAGAAAGACATGTGGGGGCCGCTAAATATCGGCGCAAGGCAGTCCGGTCACTGTCACGGGTATATTTTCCTAAAATGGTATAACTCGCGTTGCGCCTAGCCAGGCTTCTGTGTACCCGAGTCATATTTTCTGGACATATTCGAGAACATTATAGAAAGGTATGTTGCAATCCAGAACTTGAAAGCATACTGTAAATGGGCATATGTAATCACTGGGACAAAGCACTCATGCTTATAATAAGGAAGAGCAAGAGTGCATCTTAATTCGGCAGGAGTTGGATGAATTCTTGTGAATTGTTCATGAAAGAAAAATACGAAGGTGGGTAAACTAACACCCTTATACATGTAGAAAATTCTTTGACCCGCCAGGCCTCGTTATCTCACTCCTGTAAACGATAGACGTGTCTTTCACTAGCAACAATTTCCTTCATGACCTTCGTTCTCCAGGATGTATTCGTTGCAGCCTTGAACTGAGAGGTGGTGAATCCATCCAAGTCCTTATAAGCATGAAGGGCAAGGTATCGTGGAGGAGAGACGCTATTTACGGTTGATTCAAAATCAACCAGAGAAAAACGCCTACACGCTTGCCATCCCGGTACTTTACTGAGAAGGCTGATATGCTCTTCTTCGTACCAGGCATTGAAATCCGTCTCGGCCTCGAGCGTAGGAGATAAGGCTACAGAGACGAGGAATGAAGGATTTGTAGAAAGATATTCAGCACCTTTGAACGTGGAGTGTGCAAGAGCTTTATATAGGCGGATGTCGGTATGCGATAGATTGTCGTCACCTACTCGAAGTCCAAGTTCTAGAAGTGCTGAGTGAGCACTTTCAATGGAGTGTCCTTCCGGTCCACAGAGCTGGAAAAAGGATACCGAAGATAGTACAACAATATCAGCTTCGGTGGATGTATAGGTTGCTGAGAGGGTATTCTATAAGTTCTTCCTAAAATGTAGCGCGTCCCTACAGGGAGAGCACTAACGGTAGTTCACAGTAGATAAGAGCTCAAGCAAGGGCTCTTTAGACTGGATCGAAAGGATATAGTCGTAGTCATTAGAAAAGATTGTGGTCGACATAAGGGTAGAGACTAAGCGCCCAAATTTGTTGTTCTTGGCGTGTTTCTTCCTGTTCTTTCCCTTCCGCCATATCTCAATTGTTTCTCTCCGTCTGGTCATTGGAATCTCAACGGAAAGTCAAGTTTCTGTGTCGCGGTAGACTTCATATAATAGTGTGACCTGGTGTACAGAAGCTACTTTTAAAGGTGTGTAAAGCGGAGACAGTATACAAAGTATCATTGAAAACCGATAAAACCCTTGCTTCGATTCTGTTTTATCAGCTTAACCTTACCAAAATGTCAATGCTTAGACGGACAGCCCTTACAGTCATCAATGCATTTATAGCAGCCGTCGGTCGTCTCGACAAATCTCTCTCTCCGAGTGATACCTTAGCCAAACTCCGAAAGCACAAATGGAAAGCATCAGATAGCGTCTACATTTTCCATTTCCTCTCGGCCTCATTCTGGCTCACGATAATGACCGTCCCGCCATTTCCCTATAAACTTCTCATCCCAATTCTGTACACTATTGCCATGTTGATTCCTTTAACCTCGCAATTCTTCCTTCCAGCAACACCTGTCTTTTCTTGGCTTATAATGTTTTACTCAAATGGATTCATTCCGCTGCAGTATCGTCCCAATCCCAGTGTGTCATTACTCCCTACTCTCGAAACCGTTCTGTACGGTGCAAACATTTCCGATCTTCTCACTCGCTTTACGCATCCTATTCTCGACATCATCGCTTGGATTCCTTATGGCGTCGGCCATTATGCCCTTCCTTTCGTTGTCGCTGCATTCTTGTGGCTCTTCCGTCCGAAAGAAGCGTTACGTTTTTGGAGTACTGCCTTTGGATACATGTTTCTAATAGGCGTGATAGTCCAAATTCTTTTCCCTTGCGCAGCACCGTGGTACGAACTCATCTACGGACTTACCCCGGCCAACTACGGTGTAAAGGGCTCGCCCGGGGGACTAATTCGAATTGATTCGCTATTCCATGCACACGGTTATACTTCAGCCTTCGGAAATTCACCGCTCGTGTTTGGGGCTTTTCCATCGTTACATTCCGGCGCTGCTACTCTCGAAGCTCTTGCGGTCGCGC
Organism: Lentinula edodes; assembly: GCF_021015755.1. Taxonomy (NCBI): domain Eukaryota; kingdom Fungi; phylum Basidiomycota; class Agaricomycetes; order Agaricales; family Omphalotaceae; genus Lentinula; species Lentinula edodes. The sequence goes on from NW_025764340.1 coordinate 306,578, forward strand.
ACTTCTTTCCTCAGACAAAAGTGTGGGTTTGGGCTTATGCCGGTGTGCTGTACTGGGCGACGATGTACATGACACATCATTATCTGATAGATGTTGTAGGAGGAGCATGTCTTGCTACGATGTGCTTCTACTTTTTCATTCCGGACGAACTGAAGAGCACCGTCGCGGCAACCTCGCCTCCAGGCACGAACCTGGGTCTCCTTGCTTCAACGGGTACAGTTAAAGCGAATGGAAATCTTCCAGCGTATAGAATGGGCTCACAGCGATCAAAATATGATATTTATGATCTAGAAGCTCCGCGTAATGGGAATGGTCGAGCAGGAGCTGCTGTTGGAGGACGGGGAATAATGGCAGAGGCGGCCGCTGAATTTGACCTCGCTGAATCTGAAGATGACTTTGCGAGCGAAACGGGGGACGGTGAGCGACATCCAGGCGACGAAGAAGATATCACTTATCGGCCAACTATGCAGAAGGCCGCCGGCAACAAGCCTAATGGGAAGAACAAGTCCGAAATTGTGGCGGGAGGTGCGAATGGACATAGACATACCGCCTCAATTGCTCGACTCATACGTGGGCCTGATGCCAGAGGGTCCATTGATGGAGGCGACGAAGGATGGAGAAGTCCGATGTCCGCTGGCTTCGTGTTTCCTCCGCGGAATGGGAGGGGAAAAGAAGCAGATGGTAAAAGGAGTCCAATTCGAGAGACGTTTGTTTAATCTCTTTGAAGACGGGCGACTGTTTCTTTTCCTTCTTACTTTGTTGATCTTCGGTACCTAACTTGTGTCATTCATTCAGAGTGTTATATTGTATTCACTTCTCTATATTATAGTACTGCGACCTCGATAGCGCACGATAATCAGTTTCAGATTTTACTTGCACGAAAGACTTCAAGAATCATGACGTTATGAATTCGTTCCAACTCAGAATGGGTAACTGGATCGGTGGAATTTCTGCTTTCAATCGTACCCATATAACCTCGCTGAGTCTCTACAGCTATATGGCCTCCAGCAATGCTAGGATACAGACTGACCCACGTTCATGGCTCGAACATAATAAGGGAGTTGGTCTGAAAGCTGGATGTCTCAGACATTGTTCATCTCTGCTTGACTGGGAAGCCTCTGGTGCGAGATTCTCAATCAAAATTGCAATAACCAGTAGGCAAGACATACTATTATCTGGTGTCTAAGCAAGAGACTGCAAGAGACGTGCAACAGCGCTTGGCCAGGCAGCTGTTGAGGTAAGTATTACTGACCTTTGCCTTTGACAGGTAGGCTCAGCCTATACCCCTCGAGTTGCTCAGTTATCCTAGCAGACGAATTCTGGCAACATCTTCCCGGGCCCACGTTCGAGCGTTTGATCCCCAGCAGTATACCCAACCTCTCTTTGGTGCGCTAGAGCCTTCGCGGCCGGCGTCACCCAGCAGGAACGGACGCACAGATTTAACGGGTAAGACCGGTACAGGGTCAGTTCCCTCTCGCCCTCAGTGGTGATGGACTCGATAGCCTCGGCACCGGCTTGAGAACCTCAAAGGCAGGCTCTTGCATATTTAACTGCGCCGTAGGTGGCTGGGGTTCCAATGATGTTTCCGTCTGGCCAAACAATCGTGTGGTGTGAGTTGACCAAGAATATCGCAAGCCAGGATAACTTGAGCAACTTGAGTGGGTACTTCCTTTGAACTTTTTTGACTGACTGAATACTCACTTGACGAGGACGAGTAAAATTATGTACAGCTTAAGCTTGCAAGGTGTGTGTGTGTATACGGTGTACACAGGTGTAAAATGATTCTTATCTTCATCTTTGATATGGTAATGTCCACTGACACCGATTATCGCATAAGATTCTAAAACTACGTGGGCTGTATTTCGGATGATTTTCACGGTATGTATAAGTAATAGCATACATGTAAAATATAGCATGCTGACTTCATTTGAAGTCAATGGCACAGCATCCCATGCAGCTGCAGTACAAGTAATCTGAACAAGCCCACGGAGCCCACTGCTTTGAACTGAAAGAGGACATTGGGTGTTGGGCGTTGTGGCGAAATTGTGGCATAAAACAAGAGCGGAGGGGCCTGAGAGTGGCCTGAAGGGGCAGATGGGACGGAGGGGTGCGGAGCTTGTAGACAACCCGCCGAAGTGCCGGTTTCGCACCTTTCCGCACTGGGAGATCCGCAGTGAATATAGACAACAGCTCTACTTTAACTATTTCCGCACTTCCGTTTTTGTGGTATTGCTACAGCTTTTATCTTTTATCACAACGCCGCTCAAAAAGGGTTCTTTATCTTCGTCTTAAATCAGGCTGTATACAACAACCTTTGTTCGCTCGTTTCCACCTGCCTTTCATTTATATTCCATAGATTTACATGGGTGCGTGTTTCCATCTCTCATTTGCGTGTTTTCTGCCACCCCATTAATGTCTTTGTGTTTCATAGAACCGGCTGCTAGCCTTCGCCACGAGCACGAGTATGGATCCGATATTGCTTTATTGACTGATGAATCTGCTCCTCCAACCCAAACGACGTTCACACAAGCACCTACAAATAATCTATCTCCTACCATCACCTCTACTGCTGCACCTGCGCTACCACCTCTTATCACCGTGGATCATATGAAACCCAACTTCAAAAGCATATTTCGAAGGTCAACTACTGATTCGCGAAAGCAGAGGCATGAACAGGTCGAGGGACTTGGACCGCATTCACCAAGAGAGGTTGTACGGGCAGGAACGTTCTCGAGTTTATTGACACCAAGCAAGAAAGTTGGGCCTTCGCCGACCATGTTCCAGAGCTTCAGGTCTGTAATATGCAGTTCCTGTAAGTTGCACGTCCGACTCAGTCCCCCATCACTTCACTGATGCTCTTCTAGGGATCAACCTTTTGTTACTCTGCATACCCGTTTCTGTATGTCCAGAACGACCTGAATTCTCCATACATTATACCAATAATGATTCATGTTCATTTCCAGTGGGCCCTCAATTTTGCCTCAGATAATGATACTCTGATCTTTGTCTGTGCGTTCCGCCATTCTCGAATATCAACATATCCTACTCCCCTTTTTGTTTTTGCGACTTGTCACTAACGCGACGTTTTCCTTCAATTGTTCATTCATCGCAGTCTCGTTTCTCGCAATAATCCCTCTAGCTAAGGTTTGTTTGATCATCTTTGTTATCCATCACAGCGGCACTCGAGCTCAAATGTCTTGTTTTGTAGCTCCTAGCTTTTGCAACGGACGAACTATCAATGCGAGTGGGACAGACCTTGGCGGGCCTGCTAAACGCTACTCTTGTACGGTCGAGTTTATTTGCATGTGGCACTCTCTACAACTTAAAAGATGTATCGTATAGGGGAATGCCGTGGAGCTTATTGTTGCTGTAAGTTATCGTCATACTTCCCAACTCGATGTTCTGCGACCTCAGCGATGGTATCCTTTGTTCTATTTTCTTTCTACCCACACATACATTTTTCCCTGGGCCTTCCTTCTTCTGCTTCCTAAATCCGCAAGTAATGACTTCTATCTGTGGTAGATTATCGCGCTAACTCAGTGTAAATTGCACATCGTTCAATCGTCTCGTAAGTTCTTCTCTCTTCAATTCAACTTGTTAATCTCATATCGTATGTTCAGTAATTGGCTCTATGCTCAGTAACCTTCGTACGTATTCTTGAAAAGTCCAAAGGGGAATTTGTCTCGAATTGAGCCTTGCAGTGCTTGTTCTGGGGATGTGTTTCTTCGCTGGAGGCGTTCGGTTTTCGGAACAAGGGTTTGGATTAGGTATAGATTCCGCAATCTACTGGATCGATCTCCATTGACATATGTTCCTACTTCTAACGCAGTTGCCTCCCAGCTCAACTCCTCCCTTCTCACCATCGCTGTCATCGCCATTCTTCTTCCTGCCGCGTTTTATTACAACGTCACAACCCAAACTGATTCAGACGAAGGGCAGGATCTGTTGAAGGTTTCACATGGAGTTGCCATAATCTTATTATTCAGTAAGTGTGACATCTTAATTTCTGCTTCGTGGTTTTGTTTCCAGTCTAGGTTGGATATGATTTTTATGTACAACAGAACTGAAATTTGTCCCTTCGTAAAACAGTCTATGCAGCCTACCTCGTATTCCAACTCTACTCTCATGCCTCCCTCTACAACGACAAAAACGACATCATTAAGTCTACAAAGTATGCTCCGAGACCTAAAAAGACCAAATCAAACAAGTCTTCCGTCGACCATGCTCACTTAAATGCCTCCGCGGAACGCTTGGAAATGCACGTCATGCCACCATATTCTTCCTTCGACCTCGCGCACGACCAACATCCCGATCTAGAGCATGGACACGGAGAAGGCGAAGGTCCAAGTGCGACTCCGACGTCCTCAAAGCCCCTCATAGGTCGTCTTACAACAAAGGCCTGGGATACGGCTAGTACCACCGCCGCAACATTTACCTCTGTAGCTTCATCCGCGGCTTCTCTGGCTGGTGGGAGGCACAAGTCGAAGGATGTAGAGAAGGGGTTGGCTCCGGCCACGTCTACCGCTGAAGGTGAAGTAGTTGTAGAGGTCGAGGAAGAGGAGGAAAAGCCACAGATGAACCTCACGACGACGATTGTGCTGTTAGCTGTTGTTACTGCTGTGAGTCAATTTTCAAGCTTTCTTCGTATTCTCGTGTTTCAAGACTCGACTGATCGTCTTTCTTCTCTTTCGTTTACACAGCTCGTCTCTGTGACAGCCGAATGGCTCGTTGACTCCATCGATGGGCTTACAGATACTGGCGCTATATCACAGGAATTTGTTGGAATCATTTTGCTGCCTATTGTAGGCAATGCAGCGGAACATGTCACCGCTGTTACAGTGTCTGTGAAAGACAAGCTGACGCTGAGTCTAGGTGTTGCCGTTGGGAGTACGTTGGTCAGTGCCAAGTGAATATTTGTATGTATGTCAGTTGAGTCCTGATCAATACTTTTTTTTCTGCCTCGTACAGCAAATTGCGCTATTCGTTATACCGTGCGTAGTCCTAGTATCCGTTCCTCCCTCATTTTATCTAACACCTTCGCTTGTCTTTTAGTTTCATTGTAACGCTGGGCTGGATGATGGGCAAGCCGCTTACATTGTTGTTCGATCCTTACGAGTCGATAACGCTGTTCCTTGCCGGTGGGTGTTTTCTTATCATGATATACCCTGCTACGATCTCCCATCCTTGCCTCATTTTCCTCTATCCGCTGATCTTTTTTCCTGTATTTCTGATGCTCACTCCTTGTTAGTCCTGACGGTTAACTATTCCGTGCAAGATGGCAAGTCGAACTGGCTGGAGGGTATGATCTTGATGTGTGAGTCATTTGGATTTCTCCGCCATTAGTTCATAACTCACTTTCTGTGAATTGTCAAATAGGTCTATATATAATCCTTTGCGTAACGTTCTGGTACTATCCTGGTAAGTCCAAACATGTAGTTCTTCTGTCCCATTCCTTTCCGCCCATTGTCTTCTGCTCTGGGCATCTTTTGGTTTCTTGACGTCGTTATTCGTTCGTTTGATTATCACATTTACTTACTCATATTCCCTTTACAGGATCCGACCCTTCGGGTTTGTTGAACAATTGCACTTAGGACTTACAAACAAAATTCGATAAATAAAAAAACATAGAATATGCCTTATGCTCTCCTTTTTGACGTCCCCCGCTCCAATAATTCCTTGGCGCTACAGACATTCTTCGGCATTGAGTTTCGAGCACTTGGTTTACTTTCGATTGTTCTGCTGAAGTGCAAAGCAAAGTATCGAACTTTTCAATACGTTCATCAGTCTACTATTACAATACTCGTTTCCTTGAACGACTGACCAGGACAAATAGCAGTATATAACTTACATTAAAGGATATTTATTTCAGATTTCCATCACCCCGTGTACATCATGCGTATATACCCTCTATCACTGTAGAAGCCCTGTAATTACTACCATAGTCCAGCACAGAGGATCGGCTGGGCCACGAAATCTTTTTTTTTCTCGAATCTGTTTCAATGGTAGACTTGTCCTTGAAGAATACAACGCAGACCTTCAATCGAGCAGGTACGACGCGTACATCTCTGTCAAAGACAACCCATGGAATCTACCCACTTGCACTGATCTCAGCAAAAATTCGGGAAGCTCCGTTTCACGTCCGACTATGCCTCAATAGCGCCTTACTCCTAAACGTTGCATTATACTGCAACAAGTTATTGATATCCCTCACCCAATCATCCTCCTTCCCCGGCCTTGCTCCTTCCCCTTTCTCTAATTCCTCTCTCTCGCTTCCATCTTCGGGTACGATTGAGGATCGATTGATACACGGAACAGGGTAAGGCGATGCTTGTATAGTGACTGATTCACCGGGATGAAGAACGTGCGAGGTTCGTCCATCCATGGACACACCGGCATGGGCGCGGCTGCGGTTACCAATCTGGGATTTCAGAAAGGGATTAGATGGTGGGTGAACAGAACGACGGTAAGAACGAAGGAACCAATGTAAATGAGTTAAATAGACAGATTGGAAACCGAACGAATAGCAATAACCGAGCAAGAACAAAATGATAAACCCATGAAATGAACGGGATGAGTGAGATTGTCCATATGTATCCAGACAACGTCTAGATAGTGATTTGCAGATGGTAGTATTTGTAGATTCCCGTCATATATCCGAAGAATAGAACAGTCATGACCAAAATAGGAAAAGGAAGCGGAGAAACTTTGGACATCATTGAATCAAGGAGAAAGGAGGAAGAGGAACCCAGGGACCAGGCGAGGAACAAGCGTATGAATAACGAACAAGCCGCCAAAAAGAAGAGCACGAAAAGAACGGACAGTTTGACTCACCCTCAACGTGATAGATGACGACGAGGGGAAAACCAAGGGTCTGAAAGACAAGCTCCTCGGACAAATTGGGGTCAACACAAGTGCGCTCAAAGATGGATGGACGATAGGTCCTCCGGCCGAAAGCGAGTAGGCTGTGGAGCCTGTGGGCGTCGAGACGATAAGGCCATCAGACTGTTGTTATCCAGTATAGGTAGTATGAGATAAGGAAACGAAAATATGTTAGCAAGAGCATGAAGCCTCAACCATTGGAAGCGAAAGTAGAACGCACGTACCACAGCCTCCGTCAGATGCTGCCCGTCGACGAAAATATCGATCGTGTTTAAGTGCGGGCTCGATCCTCGGTGCAATGCAACTTCGTTCATTACTTGCCAATCTGTGGATGTGATTCAGCGGGAATGGAATGGCTGAAAATGATTAGGTTAAGAGGAACGTTCGTATGATCGAATGGATCAGACAATAAATGTTGACACAGGTATAAGTTTGGGGTACAGGATGTGGAATGTGTATTTTAGAGTGAAACACGCACCATCGGCTTGATCAGGTTTCTTGGATTCGTCCTCGTTATAGAAAGTGCATGCTAACCGCATCCGATTAAGGATAGTAGCTTTTCCGTCAAAAACACTTTTGAGGGCTTTGGCAAAGTCGTCGATATCTACGAGGCGTACTTGTAGGCCTCAGTCAAGAAAGAGCGCCGGAAAGACGTACGGAAAGGAAGCAAGAAACCTAGAGTGCCCAACGAGAAACTAAGCACAGGTGGAACAGCGCCTGAGCTAAAAAGAGACGATGCATGAAGAATTGTTCCGTCTCCACCTAAAGTTACAACCAAGTCGATTTTTTCAGGTTTGCCTAAAGCGACATAGCCTAGGTTTAGTAAAGAACGTTGGGCCCAAGTTTATCGTTGACACACACCAGGATGCCATACTTCGGCTCCATGAGGAATATCAGGTCTATCTTCATGAAAAACTCGGACACCGGGATACGTAGAATGAACGTGCCTACGCCGAAATTTTTAGGAATTGAATTCAAGCATGCAGTTGAATGTTCAATGCTAACTCGAGGAACGCGTCAATAGCAAGTATCACAGGCTGCGTGCGCATTTTGTTTACGATGAGGATGTTTTTCGGGGACTGGTGTAATGCCTGCCATCTGTCTTCGATGCACTTGAGCGATTTAGACAGAAAGGCATATAAGAAAAGAAAACAAACACTGGTTGAACAGGCTTATTGGAGAAGAGCCGTGTAGATGTTTGAAGACATTTTGTCGTCAAAAGTGTGCGGCGCAATGAATGAAGCATCAGAAAGGCCGACAAGCAAATGATGGCGTAATTGCCACATGTGATTTGTCAGCTAGCGGCAAATTCCGGTGCAAAGGATTTCACTGAACGTCTGACTTTTGAGGTACTTTCGGCGTTCTCCACCTACATCGCAGAAGAAACGGTAACCAGTCCTGGAAGGTTTATGCTCCACCCCTGCAGTGAACGAGATACCAGGGACTTTCATCGGACCAACGTTGGTTACGTTAGCTTCCTTCGCACGTGGGCTGCAGCGGTTGGCTGCCTGTGATATCATTTTTGCTCTTTACACACTCCTGGCGAGAAGAAAAAAAGTTATATAGAGAACACTGTACAGTTCTTACAATTCCTGTTTGACTTGCTGATTCTCTCGCGAAAATTCTTGCTCCTGTACTCGGATAAACTATTGTGTATTCTTGGCTTGTCTATGGGTTCTGCTGCTGCTGATTTCAGGCAGTCGAAGCAATCCCAATTCCGCTACCCTTCATCCACATCCAGCCAGCCTATTTCCTCCCCTCGCTCTGCCTCTTTTCTGTCCGAAATTTCCGGAAAATGGCCTAGAACCTCTCCAGGCTCTCATCTGAGTTCTTCACGCCAACGTCTGAATGGAGATGGAACAGACTCGGACGGATATCTGACAGAAAAGTCCTCTTCTCATCGCCGAAAGCATTCTGTAGCAGGCAAATCTCGCGCTCTAACTCTACCGCCAACTGCTGGCCAGATTAAGCTTTCGCCTTCTCGCCCGATCTTCCGAAGGACTCGTTCTCCGTCTACCGGGTCTTCGTCGTCGTCCTCCTCATCAACTTCGGCACCCGCTGTTCCTCTTCCCACTCATCCATCAACTTCCGGGATTGGCCGAAAAGTCGCTGCCACTCTACAACTCTTCAAAGAGACCGAAGACGATTCACAGACCAATGATGTTCAGCCTTCAACAGACCATCACGAACGATCAGCTTCCCTCGGAAATGGCGGTGACGTTGCAGAGGCTAAATTCGAATTTGTGAAGCGCTCAGAATGGCCTGACCGTGAGGCGGTCGTGCTCAGGAGAGAGAAAAGTACAGTTACGCTACACAGAGTCAGGACGAGAGAAAGCTTAGCCAGCTCTGATCACAAACAGCAAGAAGATAAGAAAGCTCAGGAAAGAAAGCTGTCTGTCACTGACTTAAATCAGTGGCGGAAAGACGTTGGCAAATGGGATGATGGCATTGACCGCGGACGACGACGGGAACGTGCGGAGGACGAAATAATTTCCCCATTACCTTCGCCGAGATTGTTAGAACAACTGGAACCACCAGATGTCATCCGCCGCTCATCTTCACGCTCTCAACCATCAACAGGAGTCCAATCACCGCATCCATATTTATCAGCTGTACCCCATTATGATTCTTCCACACTTTCGCCCTGGTCTACCGACGACGAGTCCGGTTGGGATTCTGCCTCAGGAACTACGTCTACCACATCCCACTCTACCGCATTTACTCATCACCAAAACCTTTCTTCCTCCATCCCACCCCTGGATGATGCCAGCTCGCCCACAATCTCTTTCCCTTCTCCAGATACACCTTATCACCATTATACAGATGCCGACGATGGTGATGAAAACACCTATCTCCTGGACATGGGCCTCAACATCTCCCAGGATACTCTTCCTCACATTCCACTACGGCCCTTTCGTAATCAAGTCGGTGGTCACAGCGCCATCTACAAATTTACGAAACGCGCTGTATGCAAGGTTCGCTTTCTTCATATACTCATCTCTGTTTCTTTAAGTGGCCTTATTACTCCTTTCTCCAATGCTCTTCTAGCCTCTCGTCTCTCGAGAAAATCTTTTCTACGAAATGGTTGAACGAGAGGCTCCACCCCTTCTTGCATATATTCCGCGATACCTTGGTGTAATGCTTGTCTCGTACCGTCGTGTTTTGAAAAGTGCTACATTGCAGCTCAAGCCTTCCGCGGATGGTCATGGAGAGGCCAAGACACCTAGACCTCCCTTGCAAAAAGCAGCGACAGACCGACCTTCAGCTGGGGGTAAACACAATGAAGAGTATACGGACACAGACGAATCTGAGATGCCAGAGGTCGTGTTGGACCGCAACCGACATATCGTCCCTGAATGGATGCTTCGTGGCTCACGTAGCCGCTCTGCTTCTCAATACACTGCTGCAGGCGTGCCATCCGCTATCCGAAGATTCCAACGTCAGACCCTTCACCGAGGTACAGCTTCCAGCCCCGATCTTGCCAGCCCCGATTCTGGGTCAGGTATTCTTAAGCCTAGTCCCCTAGCGCGCTATCCTCCCTTTGTTTCTAGCGAAATGACCGCACCGACTCCAGCGAATTCGCCCAAAATTCTAACGAATGGGTTGCGTCCAGGATTTCCTGAGGGGGAAAAGAGGAGGATTTTTTTGGTCAAATCTGCTTCAGACGAGGATGATGGGTTTGGATGTAGACCAGAACTACCCTCGTTTCATTCAGAGCATATGCACTCACCGTTGTTCGGAGGCCGTGGGTCTACTATGGTTAACACCAAGTTAAAGGATCACGTTTTCAGCACTGTGCTTCGTCGTCTGAAGCGCCGTCCTGGAGGCCGCTGGTTAGGAGGCACGCGTATAGTAGATGACGACGGAGAGGTCGCTGATGCGGAGGGTGATGATCCTTCTGATTTTGACAACTCTTCCAGTAAAGTCCGAAGGCGACGTGGTCGAAAAATCGCTGGCGATTCATTGGGTCGTCTGCGAGATTCTGATCATAGCCAATTGCGGAGGGTGCAAAGCGAGGCCATGATAGCGTCGCCTTCTAAGCTTCATGCTATAGCTTATGAGCAACAGAATCAAGATCATCGGGGACAGGAACAATTTGACCACGATGTGGTGGGTCTGTTCGACATGGACGTCGAAGGTAGTCCGCCGCCACTGAGAAGTCACAAGTGGCCAAATTTAACTAGTTCTGACTTAGATACGACTGAATTACCACCCTCTCTCCGGAAGCGTAGCCGGTCTAGATCATTAGATGAGCGCCCTCATCGAATGACGTTAACTTCTCCCATTAGGATGCCTCCGCTCAAAGAGCCAGAACTCACCACTGACGACGTGCATCCAAAACAACATGATGATGGAGAAGCAGAGCCTAAGCACGATTTGGATTCAGAGTTCTCTCGACAAAATCATTTTATCCTCATGGAAGATTTAACTGGACGGTTAAAGCATCCGTGTGTGATGGATTTGAAGATGGGAACCCGCCAGTACGGCATGGATGCAACGCCTGTGAAGAAGAAAAGTCAGCGAAAGAAATGTGATCGTACGACGAGTAGGACCTTGGGTGTAAGGATGTGTGGTATGCAGGTACGTATCGTCAACCAGTCGTTCACCTCTTGTTAAACGGATCTCTTTTTTTTTGGTAGGTTTGGAACATCAAGAGCGCGACTTACATCACTCAAGATAAATACATTGGTCGCGAAATCCGTCCGGAAGATTTTCCTGCAAAGCTCGCATCTTTTCTACATAATGGAGATCGCCTTCTTGCCTATCAGATCCCTACGCTACTGCAGAAGCTATATGGACTTGCTCGTATCATCTCTCGTTTGAAAGGATATCGGTTCTACGGATGCAGTCTTCTGTTTATATATGATGGAGATCATGAGACTCAACAAGCATATAAAGACCTGGTCCTCGAAACACCGACCTCGCGCAGCAAGCGTGGCGAGTCTCTCGAGCGAGGTGCCACCGCCTCTTCATCTGATACGTCTTCCTCTCGTATGCTTCGGAGATCACACAGCGAAGAACTCTTGTTGGGTCCGATGCAGAAAGGTTCCGTTGACAAGGACAGGCGCAAGAGAGGAGCCGTTGACGTTCGCCTTGTTGACTTTGCTCATACCACCACCGGCCGAGACTGGTTGCCATATCCGGAGGACTTTGACAAACACCTGCCGCATGAAGTAACAACAAGCTCTCAAGGATATAATGCTGATATTGATCCGGAAACTGGACTCATATACGCTCGTTTTCCCCCTCATTATCCCGAAGACGCTGACATGGGCTTCATATGGGGCTTGAAGAACCTGACGCTGGCCCTTGAACAGATGTGGAACGACGAGAGGAAGCTGAGGTTCAAGCTTCTTCGTGAGAATCCAGATTGCGGTGTCAAAAAATTGCCTGCGCTTCCTACTGAGGGCAAGGAGATTTTTGACGAAATTTTCGGCGAGGAAGATGATCCGGGCATGCTTTCGACATAGCGTATCTACGCTGTTCATTCACGTCCCTATTATTCTGTTTTGACCCATTATTGTATTGTAGTAGCCGTACTGCCACTTTTCAGTCATCCACACACTGTATTTTCTATCATAAATCCCCCTCCTAGAGTTCTCCGACTTATTCATCATATTTTCTCTCTTTTGTGGACCTGCTTGTATCTACAACACCTGTCGTAATGATGTAGTCGAATATATGGTACTGGTCTTGTTCGAGAATAACATACTAAGACACCCTTCGGTGAAGCTCGGTTGGGCATCAAGTAAGGAGCATATGACATCTATGTATGCGATGAATTTTGAACTGGATACAAAGTATTCATAAATGACTGGGATTTGAACTGACAACTGTGGGGTAAAATATCGGAAGTGGATGGGCCTAACGTCCTGACATGAAACGTATTTGAACAAAGAAAGACTTCAATTCTTACCTCAGTGTTAAAAACAATGCCTGCATACATGTAACGTTAGCATGCCTGGAATTCCCTAACGCGAATTTTACCTTGTAGCGGAAGAACATCAGAATGACAGAAAGTGAGGTACAGGTATTTGAGCGTTTCACTCTAAGATTGAATGAGAGCATTATTCAAGGACCAACAAAAAGACGGAATACCAGGAAAAATGTCTCCTGCTTATCCAACAGTCTGGCCGGGACTTGATTTACATCCGATACGGTTCCATAACCTCCTGTAGGTATTCGTGCATGTTGTTGAATGGAGGAAAAAATATTCCAGGCCCACTCGCGATATCGAGGATCACCAGTCAAGCGCCAAGCAATGAATATAGATTCGACTATCTCTGGCCTGTACCAAAATTCAACCAATGTGTATCGTGTCATGATACGTATCCTACTGACCGTAGCATATATCGTGCCTCGTATGGCGACCGATCAACACCTGAGAATCTATAGATGTGTTAGGGGAAGACGGTTGCTGATGAACTAAAAAAAGCTTACGTTCTTGGAATAAACCAATCCTTGTCGTATGCGTAGTTAGCGTCGTTGACGGCCCTGAATTCTGCAACCTCGGGAGCTAACCCACTGATCTCACTTAGAAAGCACCGACGATGTAGAGTGACACTACTCACGTCTTAGTGTCGTGTGTACTCATGCACCCTTCCAGAAAGTCTATACCCATTTTCCAATCTCTCAATCCTCGAGGAGTTAGTTCATGCGGCTTGGGAGGCACTGAAACCATCCGATGCCCATTTCGCGAGCCAGAAGTCACAGCGCCGAGCATGAGGGATCCTGCAAGGAAACAGGCGAGATGCTCTTGCCTGTGCCCAAGGTTCCACGAACTATAGAAATGTCAATGTCGCGAAACGATGCAAGGCTTCCAACGTAGCGCACCTGGGTGTGCTATTGAGGAAGCGCCCTTGAGGATCGAGTTCTGCCATGTATGTGATATGCTCTTCCGGTGTTTGTTGTATAAGGTTCTCAGCGATCCCGTCTGTAGCATTGTTATACATCTGAATCAGGAAATCAGTGAGATCGCTGATTAAGCAAAGGTATAGCGAACCATCTGGTATAAACGCTCCGTCGATTTCTGGATATTTGTGTATGTGGTATGAGTCTTGGTCAGGAGAATAAAAATTAAGACGACTGACGGTCTGCAAAAACTGCTTCCTGTAGATGGCATCGGTGCCAGAGGCCCAAGTTACATGGAGAAATCAGACTTGCTCACAAGAGATATTCATAATACGAGTCTGCCAAGGAGCCAAGGCGCACGACTGAGCTTTGGAAAGTTCCTTGCTGTATCCTAGAAATACCTATGTGATCAGCTTACGTTGGACTACATACTAGCAATGCATAGTCTCTATACCTTATTCTCGTAGGAGCTAATCCATTAGGCAAAAGACCATCTCGAATCACAGACATGGCGTGTTCTGCTTTATACCAGAAAGTATCGTTCTGAGTGAGTTCCGCGAGGTACTTGAACTCTAGTTGCAAAGAGCCTGCTTCGGCGAGACTGGTGATGTAAGAATACTGAGGAGAATGAGGTTTTCCCAGATTAACAGTCCGATGAGGAAGGCCTGACAATGTGTTGAATGCTACTACGATACGGCGTCCCAAGTCTTCAGCGTGGTTCAAATATAACATATCTGAAGTAAGATAATGTGCACTGAGCAGCCCTCCCAAAACCCGGATGGTTGTCTGCAAATAAATTCGTGTAAGACTTTTTCTCGAAGACAAGCATTGGAATGCACCTCGAAAGTTGAGACCTCCGGATAAGAATGGTTGAATGAAAGTTCGGTCTCTATCCACCGACGAGCGACTTCGTATTCTGACCGTAAGCCCATCAAGTAAATCGTATCTATCGCGTCTACGATCGTGTACCCGATCCCACCACTTGAAGTAAGATTTTCGCCAGTTCTGGATATGGGATGATATTCATCACACCCCATGGCATCCCGAACTACAGACAGATATGCGCATAGTAAGGTTGAATGTACAGTACGAACATGTGAACAGTCATCACCATAAGCATTCCAAGCGTGCTGTGAGATTGCTTGAACTCAATAAATACAAGTGCGGACGGAGTGAATAAATGTATACCCTAAATGCAGCAACGATTGCTTCCATTTTCTCGTCGTCCGCTCCCATTTCAACGGAAGATCCGGAAAAGTAACGGTAATCATACGGGAGCACCTCGGATGAGAAATCTTCTGATATGATCATGAGATATGGTACGAACGAACGAGGCGGCAAGGGCATACCAAACAATCCCGCTTTCAATCGCTCCGGATACCAAATAGACTGCTAAGAGAAATCTCCTAAGTTGATTGTCAAGGCTTCTGGCAAGGAGAAACATACCGTGTAAGAGATAAAGCCAACAATGATAAGCATTAACACCAGAGCTAAAGTGAATATTTGGGAAGTAGGACTCGGAGCTGGTTAAATTGATAGGATTATATTCCTCTGAGTGGAAGAACATCACTTACTACGCTTCATCATGATGCCAGCAGAAGGGAAAAAGATTCAAACAACACTGGGAGATGTCGCAGCACCCAAGGGACTCATATATAGATCCTGTTTCCATTAAGGAACACTTAAGGAACGTCCTGTGGTCGAATAATCTGCTGGTAATTTGTTCCTCCCATGAAAATGACCCGAGTATACTGCGAGAATTGTCAAATGACAAATTGCTCCGACACTGGAATAAACTGTACAAGGATCCAAAAATGCTGGTCGTTCAAGTTGAAGTGTGTGGTTCAACTTCTCTCTGAGTATAGACGGTGGAGCGTGGAAGTGGACATCATGATCGCAGGTGGGGAGATTGAACGCTCCATTTGGCACCCGGAACAACTCTACTATTAGAGAATTTAGACCTGGATTATGTAGACAGAATAGAAAGCAAGTTTGTACCTATGTACAGTCCAGATGTTGTACAGACAGCGATAGCGACATAGCAAGTTCAGGTTGCAACTGGGTTGCAAAGTCCTTATACAACAAATCAATCCAAATAGAACGTGCAACGTCCAGCGTTCCCCAATTTCAAACACACCCACTACAAACCTTGCCATCCCTCCGGGCTACACATAGTTCTCAACGAATGACCCCCACTCATCTATCACTTTTTTCACAATACCTTCCCATTCCATTCCATAATAGTCTACATTCTTCGAACTACCTTTCTTTCCCTTCGGTCCTTTAGGTCGTTTCGGAACTCGCATATACTCGAATATTTCTTTATGTATCTGTCCACAATCCTTACAAGGCGCACCTCCGCCCCCGTTACCCAGTCCATTTGCAAGGAATCTGTCTTTTTTGCTTTTGGGTGGCGATTTGGATTTAGCTGGCGTCCCGGATTTGGTTTTGCCTGTTTTGCCCTTGACAGGAGTCGAGGGTGATGAGCTGGATGAGGAGGAAGAGGAGGATAGTGAAATAACTGAAGCGGAGGCAGAGGAGTGAGTGCCAGTAGCAGCCGTGTTTACGCTAGACGCATAATCTGGATGAGCATCAGCATACAGCTTACCCCTTCCAGAACCTTTCGTGAACGCTTCCCAACCAGGTTGGAGGTACGGCCCATGTACAGCAAGGTCCGCCAGTTCGAGATGTATAAGTCGTTCAAGGCGATGACACCAAACGCCCCTGCCGCCGGCTTTGACACGACCTTTCATGAGACTTTGGCCCACGGTATCATTGGCTTCTTCCGAGTCGTTATCTACTTCACCAGGATACCAGCCTCGAAGAACTTGTTCCTTACTCCCGCATTGTTTTCCCCATTGGTTCAACCTCTTTACGACGTTAACGGCGCGGCCGACTTTAAGTGAGATCGTAGGTGGGGAAGGGTCATTCGGATCTGGGATCGTCAGCCTTGTGCCAAAAATAAAGATACAGAGGAGTGGGCCTCACCTCGAATCTCGAACGTATATATGTATCCCTCTACATCGCTCTGGCTTCGCGGCTTCTCCATTTCCACTCGGAGGGCGACTTGAGTGTCCGGATGTAAGTAGGGAGGTATATAGTCTATGACCACATAAGATCGTGTACTTGACAGACATGAATTGCACCCTACCATTAAAGTCGATCCATTCCTGCAAGCCCTGTCCCTGCCGTCCATCCCGGTGCTGTTTCCTAGCATAAAATCCACTGGGACCCAACAGCTCCTTCGCATGTTGATGACAGAAACGTTCGACGTCCCCAGAAGTAGGCGAATTTGTGCCCCAGACATTAACCAGTGCCGGACCACCTTTGACCAGCCTCGTACATCGTTTTCCGGCCTTCGTAACACCACTACACTGAATCTGCCCGCTGACCCCTGTAGCTCCTGCTGTAGGAGTTGGTGGCGTAGACGAAGCTCGACGTCTGCCGGGTGCTCCGTGCTGCTTCAGTCCAGCGCTGGGACTGTTGAATTGCGTGTTGAGTACCGGGCGTGTGGGACTGGATGGTAGAGGTGGAGCACCAGACGGAGAGCTAGGAAGTGGTCTTCCCGCGTGCTGAGGAGGTTGATGAGGCGTCGGAAAGAAGTTGGGTGCAGATGTAGATGGAGGTGGCTGCATTGGGTATTGTGGTGTATAAGCAGGAGAAGATCCTGGTATTGGATACGGTGATGGATAGGGAGATGGATATGGAGATGAGGCAGGATGTGGGAATCCCGGAGGCGCAGGAGCAGAATATGGTCTCGCAGGAGGCGTTCCGTATCCTGTGTGACCTCCACCATACGGATTTAGAAGTTGTTGCGGAGGTGGCGGTTGTTGTTGAGCGTATTGCATTGTAAGTGATGGTGTAGAATTATCCACGGCTGGATTGGGAAACTGCATTGCAGGAGGTCGAGGAAGTGGAGGAGGGCCATCGTATTGCTGTGTCAATGCTGGAGGAGGCGGGCGTGCTGCAAATCCACCGATGAAAGGCCCACCGGGTGCAGAATTGCTATGTCGATGCTGTGGCGCATATACTTGACCATCACTTGGATATCGTTCATGATCATTTGAGTATGGATCTCCAGAGCGCTGCTGAGGCTGCCGTGTAACAGGATGTTCATTTAAATTGAGCGCGTCCAAGGATTCTGAGAGCTGATTCTGGTTCACATCAGCTGAGCGCGTTTGCCCAGGAGCTCGAGGACCTCGAGGAGGTGCACCGGAAGCTGGTATCTTAGTTGGAGATGGCGATCTTGAGCTAGGGCTGGATGGAGAGACGCGCGAATTGACATCCGGGCCATTATTACGGGACTAAAGAGTTCAAGTGAGTTCTTGATTTCGTTTCATACACGTTAAGCCACGCACATCATCGTTTGGCTTCAATTTGGAAAACAAGTTTATGGCTTTTCCTTTCAACTTGTATCCTGTCCCCATTTGGGCTGGTAATCTTTATTGGTATAGAGAGCTAGCTCTATAGGGCGCTACGCAATACTTCGAGTCTTTGACAAAAGATCCCAATGATAATAATATTCGCCGAAGATCTTCGATGAAGACGGAATAGAGAGAGAGGAGGGTTTGGGCGTGGGCGTCAATTCTGAATGTTCGCGTCTGTTCGCGTGTCATCCTACAACCAACTAATTATACCGTTGTTCATGGCTCGTATTGAAGGTTTTCATTCTCTTCTCCTTCGTTATACGGAATGCCTCGGTCATCAATGTGTTCGCCATCCTGACCCAGTAATGATCATTCTTCCTCCGTCACAAGTCGGAGGAGCCCTGAGGTACTTTTAGGGACTTTTCCAAGGACTCATATGACGGTGCACATATATACTATACTCTCCGTGAATGCTCCTGCGAGGTATAAGCGATGATGAAGGCTTGGTGGATTTCTCCGTTGTGGTTGAGAGGAACGAATGCTAATAATATTTTGGGAGACCAAATTGGATGATATCGATATTAAGGGTTTGCCTATGAGCTAGGTTCCTAATCAAGTGATCTCTTCCCTCTTTCGATAAACCCAATAATGCACCTCCCTGGGCCCTAGCATTCGTCCTATTCTTAGACGTTTCTTTACTATCGGAGCTTTTCAACTCTGTTCTCACTGTCGGTGCCTGGACAGCATATGTTCATCAAGGAGTCGGGTTAAACATCGGTCTTGTTCAAAGCACGTTATCCAGACCGTGAGTTCAACTCTTCTCTTGCCAATCACACTCTAGATATAATGATAATATGCAGGTGAAATTGACTATCCATGCTGCTTTCACTGTCAAGAGTTGAGGACCGTACCGATGGATTTGCTGGACCGCCGGAATCCGTGCAATCCCAAGGGCCGAGCGCTCCCCAGTGTCCTCATCCTCATCCACATATAAAATCCGCAAAAATATACCAGCTAACGTAGAAGTGTCGCGTTAACCCAATATGTCGTTTACCTCTGCCGTCCTTGCTCTTTCCCTGCTACTTTCTCAGGTCGCAGCCACGCCTACTTTACACAAAAACAGCACCTTGAATGCTCCTCGGAAAATCGGAAAACGCTGCACTGGTGAAATTACATCCCTTGACGATGTCGCGGCTGCCGAGGAATGTACGACTATTGTTGTCAGTATTACATTCCAACTTCGTGGCGAAAGTGGAGGACTTTTTTGACTCTCGTTCACATAGATTGGCGGCTTCACCGTTCCTGCTGGTCGTAAGTAACGCAAAATTATGCTCATTTGAGGACCTCTACTTAATCAGGATTTTGGAAATAGAAACATTCACACTGAATCCTCCTGATGGTGCACAAGTATCGTTAACCGGAGAACTCACCTTTGGCTTCGAGGTCGGTACCTGGCTTCCTTTCTTCGGGTCAACACCTCAAAATTTCGCCATGTTGATCTTCACCAATAGAACTGGGCGGGGCCTCTTATGGAGATTACCGGAAACGACATCACATGTGCGTTTAGTATTACTTCGCTACCCAAGCTTGACCTCTAAGCTAATTCCCATTCTATGCAGTCAACGGAGGTGAGATGAGATTTTGTAGTTCGACTCGTTTCGGATATTGATATCAAAATTCTCTAGGCGGACACGACCTAAATGGCCAGGGTACGCTGTATTGGGTCCGTCACCCTCCCCGGTATTTCGTGGACTTTGACTCACTTATATTTCAGGATGGAGAAGGAATAAGCGGCGGTGTCACGAAACCTGACCCATTGCTCCGTATCAACATGGGCGGAACATTCAGTGATGTTCAAGTCGTCAATTCTCCTGGAAGAGCTGTAGCTATCGGCGGAAGCTCTCTCACTGTTAGCGGCGTTATCGTCAACAACGGTAGGAGCTATATACAGTTGCGACAAACAATACTGATTCGTGCTTTCCCTGTATTTATATAGCTGCTGGTACCGCTGCCAACAGTCTCTCAGGCGGTAATCCTGCAGGCGCAAATACAGATGGATTCGACGTGTCTGCTAATGATGTTACCAGTCCGTTTAGCCCTTCTGGTTTCTTTCTTTCTTCTCGTCTGAACTGTGAATACATCTAGTCACCGGCTGCACTGTCAACAACCAAGATGATTGTCTTGCTATCGTGAGTGTGGCCACTTAACTACAGCCTGAACATTTTTTTGACTTCTCATATGTAGAACAAAGGGACTTCCATCACCTTCTCAAACAACATTTGCGAAGGAATAGGACATGGTATCTCCATTGTTTGTATGAACTACATGACCTCAGAATCATCTCTTATACACTCTTTCCTTCCAGGGCTCCATCACCAGCGATGTCACCGTTTCCGGCGTCACTATCTCCGGGAACACCGTCACCGGAACGTCAGTTCAACTTTTTTGTATCTCTGTTCAACCATAAAATTATCGTTGCTTATTGCCAGGGTCAATGGTCTCCGAATCAAGACCGATGCTACAGCTACAGGCTCAATAGTTGAAAATGTCATTTACGAAAATAACAAGCTTTCTGGAATTACCGAGTTTGGTGTCCTCATTGACCAGAGCTACCCCAGTACCCTTGGTACACCTGGTACAGGTGTCATCATCGAGGTGAGTACACAGTGCATTTATCCCATCCACTCACACTCACCTGCAACTTAGAATGTGAGCTTTGACGGCACAAACACTGTTGCTGTTGGTAGCTCTGCGCATCGTGTTGAGGTCAACTGTGGAAGCACAAGCAGCTGCACTGGGTCTGAATACACATTATATTTCTTAATGTAATAATTCTGACATCATGCTGTAATCTAGGACCTGGAACTGGGCTGGTCTTGATGCTACGGGTGGTACTGGTTCAACTGTCAAGAATGCTCCAATTGTTGGAGGTACTTACTAGTTAAATATAAGATAAATACATGCATTCTCCTGCATACATATGTATATACAGGACTATGCCTGAATGTTTTGTTACAAAAACTGAAATCAATTAAAAAGGTCAAGATTCTCTGCCTAAAACAAACATTGTCTTGATGGATGAAAATGCTAAGGCTAATTTTGTTTTCCAGGCTGTATATCTTTGTACTGTGTGTGCTGGAACCTTTTGAATCCTGATTTGTCCTCCAGCATTACACCCATATATCCTCCACCCTCCCCTTTTCAGGACTATCATACCCCCTTGCATCAGCAGTACTACCAGAACATATCATCCTCCTGCTCCTCAGCATATCCCCCATCAGCAGGACTATCATACCCCCCATTGTCAGCAGGACTATCATACCCCCCATCAGCAGGACTATCATATCCCCCATCAGCAGGACTATTGTCATCCCCATCAGCAGGACTCTCATACTCCTCCTCATCACCAATACAATCATCCTCCTCTTCATCAACAAGATGACCATACATCTCTTCAAAGTGGTTATACCACTCTTCCTTCTCTTCATCAGAGGGAATCCCATACATGTTTTCATAATAAGCAAGACTATTGCATTCCTCTTCATCAATCGCACTGTCATATCCTTCTTCATAGGCAGGACCAGCAGGATTACCATCTGTTTCTTCATCAGCAAACCCAGATTCAGATTGACCCTCCACCTCATCATAATTGGGAAAGAGGTCATCAGGCAAAGGGCCTTCCCACGGGTCCTCTGAAGTATATGGGCTACTGCTCCAACTGGAAGAGACAGTAAGAGGGAAGAGGCCTTCCCAGGGGTCTTTTGAACAGGATAATATAGTGCTATGATCAGCAGCAGAACCCCCATTAGGTTTAGCCTTTTGCAGAGCATTGATAATATCCTTGACCGAGTAAACAGGCAGAGGTCGACCTATGACAATAGCACGACAGGTAGGGCATGACTTCTGGCAATTCATAATGTATTCGGGATCATATATGTCATCGTCCATAGCATATTCCATTGAAGGAGCTTTCCTGAACCATTCTTGGAGGTCCTGTAGGCAGAACGTGTGACCGCAAGGGGATAATCTATCGAAGAATATAAGATATATCATGAACTGTGAGATATACAAAAACGACGGCTTACGAGAAGGGATTGTTGAATACTTCCATACATATATTACATGTAAGCAATGTTTCGAACTCGTTCATTAGTTCTTCGTTCGACGTATGTTCCGATTCATACAAGTGACGAAGTCGGACTTCCCGTTCATCCATTGTCTGAAAATGGGCTCTTTGAACCTGTCAAACATCGCGGCAGTGGAAACCTTACGAGGATCTTAGCGTTCAGGACATTAATTTTCTAGAGTTGAGAGATTGACAAGGGTACAACGATCATAGATGGACACCACCTTACCGCTTTACCAATGACGATTTCAGCTTCGAGATCTTCAATTTTCTAAAGTTGACAGATCAACAAGAGTACAGTGATTATGGAAAGACGCTACCTTTGCTTGTTTCGTATTATTCTTCTTCTGTTCACTCAGTGCGTTCTTCAATATCTCAATCTCAATCCTCATCCGTCCAAATTCTGAAACTTCTGAAGGACTTGATGAAGAGGCATGCGCAGACCCAGTATCGAGGCCACTACGAGATACATGTGGATTCCCGGATCGCATGTTGGTGTTTTGATTCAAGGAAGATACAGTTCTACTGGCAGGAAAGGAAAACCGGCGTACAGAACGAAGAGAAAGAGGCTAGCTGAGTATGAAATTTCTCAAGATCGACGTAAGGCGTTAGAAGGCGAGAGAAGGCATTGCCATTTCCAAGGACCAAAAAGGTCGCAGTAATTATTAATTATTATTTTCATCACATTTTATCATTTGTAAAAACCTCTTATCTTGTATCTTGCACGATGGAACGTGCGCGTGAATGACCATTGGACGGTATAAAGCGAATTGTGCTCATCCTTTGGGAGGTGTTCGGGCGCCTGTTGCGCATCTTGCGCTTTTACACCCAATCATATCCCATCGGACCACATTGCAGCCATAGCTGGACCATGCGTCTCCTACACAATGCGAAACACCTATCGATACCTTTATCTCCGAGTGTTTGAATTATAAAGAGCCGAGGTGGTCAGCGCTGATCCTCAGGCATTTATTCCCTTCTATCAACCATCGCAAAAGGCGGAAAGGATGAAATTCTTCGTGGCCCTCTCGACACTGGCTCTTGTGACAGCCGCCAGTGCTTGCGGTGACGCCCACGACCATGTTCACGATTCTCCCGGCGTTCTTCGTAAAAGGCTGTTCCCCCAGGCCCAGTTGACGAAGCCTACAAGGCCTCTGGAATGGGGAGATCTGAATATCATTCATACTACGGACACTCATGGCAAGTGTCTTACAAACTGACGCGTTATTTCCTTGATTACTGACCCCTGCACTCGTAGGTTGGCTTCTTGGACACCAGCATCTTTCGTTCCCGGAGCCTAACTATAGCGGAGATTTGGGTGATTTTGCGAGTTTCGTGAAACACATGAAGCAGATTGCCATTGTAAGTGTCACTGTAGGGGAACTAGGCCTCCTTGTCTAAACGTTATTCATAGGAAAAAGACGTCGACCTACTCCTCATTGACTCTGGCGATCTTCACGATGGAACCGGTCTATCTGACGGATTCCCTGCTGGTGGAATCGATGCTCACGAAACAAACCAATTCCTCAAACAGCTTCCATATGACATTATGGCTATTGGGAAGTACGAAACATTCCCGCTACTCGAATATTTCAAAACTCTAATGACTCGAATCATCACAGTCACGAACTCTACGACTATATCAACACATGGGACATGCACACTAATTTCGCTCCTGCATTAAACGGCCGTTATCTTTCTTCCAATGCTAACATCACAATTTTCGACGAAAATAACAACACCGTTAGCGTTCCTGTTGGAAACCGTTACCGCAAGTTCACGACTCGCAAAGGCAGGAAAATCACGTCTTTGGGCGTTTTGTTTGATTTTACTGGGAATGACGTGAATACTACGGTCCAAGTTGTAGCAGACATGGTGAAAGAGCAGTGGGTGAGTTGTATTATACTGTGATAATGATGAATCCTGAATGGTGTGTCACAGTTTACTGAAGCCATTGCGGAGGAACCAGATGTTTTCGTGCTCGCAGGGTTCGTCGTCATATGTTTTCTCCATCTATTTAACCAATCGATGTGTTCACAGCCATATGCCTGTCTCTTACGACAATTGGCCAACTGTTTTCAACGCTATTCGTGCTGTACATAGTGAGACGCCTATCATTATCTTGGGAGGGCATACACACATCCGAGATTGCAGTACGTCGGCATACCCAGAGAAGATCTCCATATGATGCTGACTTCTCAATACCTAGACCAACCTGACGGACGCTCAATGGCTCTCGAAAGTGGACGATACATGGAGACCATCGGATGGCTGAGTGCGAAGCTCGGTGATTCTTCAAATTCGAACAACATCACTTTCAGTAGGCGGTACTTGGACCAGAATCGCGTTACCTACGAGGTCAGTTCACTTATGCGCTTCGCGGTATGATGATATTCAGTGACCGGGTTTATTTCGTAGTATCACACCCAGCAACGTAACCATTCATTCGACACTGCTGAAGGCCAAAACATCACTCAGGGCTTACAGGCGCTCTCAGACAAATACGAACTGTCGACCTTGTTCGGTATTGCTCCCCAAGATTATACCATCTCTCGGTACATATCATTTTCCCGTCACTCGTCGTACATATTTTGAAACTTCATCTCCAGAAACCCATATCCCTCGAACGGCTCATCCCTTTCCTTATTCATCAAGGAAGCCGCCCCCTACTCTCTGACCTTCAACAACACCCGTAAAAACACCACCAACCTCATGATAACCAACTCCGGTTCACAGCGTTTCGACCTCTACGCCGGGACCTTTGACAAAAACGACCAGATTGCCGCTAGTCCGTTCCTCGATGCGTTTATGTACATCCCCAATGTGCAATTAGGTACTGCTCAGCAGGTCCTGTCCGCGTTGAACGCTGCTGGGGCAGATGAAAGGCGCAAGCGAGATTTGGGGTCGGTATTGCAGCAGAGGGAGGATGAATTGTGGAAGAGGGGTTATGTTGACCGGAGGTATATGAATTGGTTGGATGAGATGGACCGAAGACACGATGGGGCTGTGAAGAGGGCCTCACAAAATTTGACGTTGGGATATGTTACTAGCGATGTGCGTATTCTGTCTGAACTCTCTCTCGGTGTTGTTTTGAGCGAGATTATCTCTTCTAGTCCTGCCCTGGTGTAGGAGATGACACCCTTCATGCTCCCCTCGCGTCATACGATATCCCAGACTTCATCGGTTCCGACGCCCCATCAACGTCCAACGATACTCTCATCGACTTTGTGTTTGTGGATTTCATTCAGGACCAGCTCCTAGAAATCTTGAACGACGTCCAAAATACCACGACGTACACGGATTCGGATGTGGAAAGCTATACTGACGTGTTGTCAAATCAGGTATTGGGCTTGTACGCTCAACATGCGTGGAACTAGTCCTTCTACGTGATTGAAACTACGTCGCTTTGTGCAATTATCCTTATCGAATGCTTATTTATCTAGAACATAAATGGACTGTAGCGGTAAAAGACCACGACGTGCCACTGATCATGCTGAAACTACGCTTTTGCATTCCCCATGTTTCCAATAAATTCCTGTCGTAGTCATTGCGCTCATTATGGTTACACCTATCATCTAGCATCGTTGTTATCACGAGCAGACTTTGATTGACGGACAACATTCAGCGTTATTCCGAAGTACAACTGTGAAACCCTCAACGGTCGAGGACTTTCTCAAAGACTCGGAACATATAATTACTTCTATTGGCTAATCCTTCACCTGTCAGTATCGTGCGCTCGCTGTTTCTTGGCAAAAAATGAATATACACTGTCTCTCACCTCTAGAATCAGGAGTGCTCACTGCACTGTCTCCTCGGCGCCATATTCCAGCACAAACTTGTGCTGCTGCCACGATCATTCAATGTCACGTCGAACAGATGTCTCTACATCGGGGACGACTTTTCCCGTAGACACACCCGAAGTTCAAGCAATTGGTAGTCAGAACCGAACGAAGGGATTGGATGTTCGCGAGGCTTCGAAGAAACTATAAAAGCTAGCGAAATCCGTGTTGAAAAGCATCAATTCGTTCTTCGTTCTATCTTCAGCTTCTTTCAAGTTTAGGCCAGGTTGCCCTACAAGCCTCTTTCGTTCATTCATTCACAGTCCTTTACGGAGTTTTTTCTACTTCACGTCGACTACTAGGTATGTGCATTTTTTCAACGCATACACTAACTCTTTTGCTGATTTCGCCCACTGGAGCAGATACTATCTCGCAACCTACTCTTTACTACGAGCCTTACTTTGACAGTCATGTTTGCCAAGATCGCCCTTCCTCTGCTCACCCTTTCCGCTTTGGTTGGCAATGCTCTCGCTGCCCCCTTCAACCCCAAGACTCAGAGCCTGGGTATGTAAATTCGATTCGTATTCACACAACTAGAAAGTACTTACCTGATTCTTCGTTCAGCTCGTCGTTACACCTCTTTTGATAACTGGGGAGGTCTTTCGTCCTTCTCGGGCTTTGATAACTTTTATGGCGTTGATAACTTCTCTGGAGAAGTCAGCGACCAGGTCGTAGTTGAACAACAAGAGGAGGTTGTCTGTCAGGCTGTGAGCATCGAGGTTGTTCAGCAAAAGCTTCTTGTACTTCAAGAGATGGCCAAACAGTAAGTGTATCTACTTGCAATTTCTAAGACCGCTCGTCGTAATAATGATCACAAAACAGGATCATCTCTGAGCAGGTCTGCGAAGTTGAGACCCAGACTGTTGGTGAGTGTAACGTATTACTTTCGCCTTGATCATCATAGACTGACGCTGTTTTTTTTCAGTCTTTCAACAATTCCTTTCCTCCTGCAGCCACTTCACCTCCGATTTGCATCGCACTTCAGGCCATGAAGTCGGGTATGACTCTTCCATTGTCAGTCACTACGGAGACCTCTACAATGCTGACGGATCTCTCTCCACTGTGAGCTTTCTATACCAACTTACATTGAAATCATCTGACGGTTCATTCTACCAGTATGATCTTGGCTTCTCTGGAAGTGATGTTGGCAAGAGCGTGGTGGTTCCCAGTGGAAGTAATTGGAATAGCGCGACTTCCCCTGCTTCGGTTGGTAATGCTTTCAACGCCGCCATTAGTGCTGCCAGCAGCTCCTAAGCGGGCCTCTTCGCACTGGATATTTCCGATCAGCCAAGTCGGAAAATTCATTCAGTAATGATTTGTCTGAAGGTTTCTTGCATCAATTTCTCTTTCGGGGTATTTATTATAAGTAGTACGGACAGATCATGTAGTAGCTTAACTCGTTGGTGTAATGGTCACATTTTTGTCGTGGGATTACTTTGGATCACTGTCCTATTACATATCGTATGGAGGAAAAACATACTATTCAAGAATAACCAACGCTGCCTTAGAGCTTATTTCCAGACAGGCCACAACAAACCAATTCACGTCGAAAAGTGATTCTGCCAATGAGAATCAGTTTTCTTGCTATGAACTTGCTTTATGTTGTAGGGTAGGTCAAAAAAGAAAACATACCCACAGTAACTTAATTTCCAATGCGGGGAATCGAACCCCGGGCTGCTGTGATCAAGACCAAACATGAAAGACAGCAATGTTAGCCACTACACCACATTGGATATAAAGGAACTGATCAAATAAATTACTTATTGACCGGTGCCGGTTAGACTTCGGGGCTCGATCATATGAATCACAATCTTCAGTTCCATGATCACCGTATACTGTTTGGCTTCGACTGATTAGAATTAATCTTAGTTTAAGAATAGCTCATCATCGCCTATATAAAGGATGTCAATTCTCAGCTTAGCATTCGGTCCATCTGGTCTCTCTGTTTACTCGGTCGCAGCATCCTGACGATGCACCTCTCCGCCGCTTTGCTGTCAGTGGCGCTTCCACTTGCACTTCGAGTTACAGTCAACGCCTGCAGTGACGAACACGCTCACGACCATAACCATGCACACCAGAAAAGGCTGTTTCCTCAAACACAGTTGACGAAACCTACAAGGCCTTTGGAGTGGGGAGAGTTGAATATCATCCATACCACAGATACGCATGGTAGGCCCAGGCTTCGTTTTTCAGTGGGTAGGCGGTGTATTCATGCTTCCATCAATGAAGGCTGGCTTCTTGGACACCAACATGCTTCATTCCCGGAACCCAATTACAGTGGAGATCTCGGCGACTTTGCTAGCTTCGTGCAGCACATGAAGCAGCTTGCTATTGTGAGTAATGTCAAAAATTTACACTAAACCTAGGGTTTATTAAATCAACAAAACTGCAGGAGAAAGACGTTGATTTGCTTCTTGTCGACTCGGGTGACCTTCATGATGGAACAGGCCTATCTGATGGATTTCCAGCAGGAGGAATCGACGCCCATGATGTTCGTCCCTTTCGTGATTTTTTACCACACATTTCTGACCTGTATGTTGTAACTCTTGTAGGCTAATCAATTCATTAAACAACTTCCATACGACATCATGGCTATTGGAAAGTATGTGTAACCAACAAACTTGGATCCTCCATATCTTACTGCTTTCTACCCCAGCCACGAACTCTACGACTATATCAATACTTGGGACATGTACACTAATTTCGTGCCCGCGTTAGATGGGAAATACCTCTCTTCTAATGTCAACATTACTGTTTTTGACGCTAATAACAACACCATTGACGTTCCCGTTGGCAATCGATTCCGTAAATTTACCACAAGGAAGGGAAGGAAGATCACCTCTTTGGGAGTGCTGTATGATTTCACGGGCAATGACGTGAATACAACGGTTCAAAGTGTGGCCGATATGGTGAAGGAGCAGTGGGTTAGTAACATGAAGCCGATATCATCGATAGAGCTGACAGGCTCCTTCAGTTCGCAGAAGCTATTGCCGAAGAACCAGATGTATTTTTATTAGTTGGGTATGTTGATCTCGTGTCGGCGTCTTTCGTTAGCATGCTCCGTATCTAATGCTGAAATAGACATATGCCTGTCTCACGCGACAATTGGCCCGCCGTCTTCAATGCTGTACGTGCCGTGCATGCAGAGACACCCATTATTATTCTAGGTGGACACAGCCATATTCGGGATTGCAGTACGTCCATTAGGTCGTTTATTTCCTTGTCTCAATACTATCTTTTTTTTGTAGACCAGCCTGACGGTCGCTCGATGGCTCTGGAGAGCGGACGATACATGGAAACTATCGGTTGGCTCAGCGCGAACCTTGGTAGCAGCTCGGACGTGAATGCGAAGAACAATATTTCGTTCAGCAGGAGGTATTTAGATCAAAATCGCGTTACTTACGAAGTCAGTACGCGAATCCTTGCACTGGATACCTAATTTATTCATTTTGGTTTCTGACTTGTTTGATATATAGTATCATTCCCAGCAGAGTAACAACTCTTTTGATACAAGGGAAGGCCAAAACATCACTCAAGGTCTTCTAGACCTTGGGGTAAAATATGATCTTTCAATGTTATTTGGAATTGCTCCACAGGATTTCACTATCTCTCGGTTTGTTCTTCTTCTCCTTTTTAAGCTTCCTCTGAACATCATACATCTCTACCAGTGATCCCTATCCATCCAATGGCTCCTCCCTCACCCTCTTCATCAATGAAGCCGCCCCTTATTCTTTAACTCTGAACAACACCCGCGCCAATATCTCCAACATTATGATAACTAACTCCGGTTCACAACGTTTCGATATATACTCTGGTACATTCGACAAAAATGACCAAATTTCGGCTAGTCCATTCACCGACGCGTTCATGTTTATCAAGGACCTACCGCTCGGAGTGGCGCAGGAGGTGTTGCCTGCGTTGAATGCAGCTGGCGCTGATGAGAGACGGAAGCGGGATTTGGGGTCAGTGTTGCAAGAGAGAGAGAGCGAGATGTGGAAGAGAGGGTATGTGAATATGAGGTATATGGAATGGTTAGATGAGATGGATCGGAGGCATAATGGTGCTGTCAAGAGAGCTTCGCAGAATCTGACACTCGGATATGTTACGAGCGACGTAAGTGTCTTGTCTTCTCTTCGTTTAAAACAATGGCCTCATTCTCGACTTCAAGTCTTGTCCTGGCGTAGGCGACGACACTATTCATGCTCCACTCGCATCGTTCGACATCCCAGATTTCATTGGCTCCGATACGCCATCTTTATCAAACGATAGCCTCGTTGATCTAGTCTTCGTGGACTTCATCCAAGAGCAGCTTTTGGAAATTCTTAATGAGGTGCAAAATGCAACGACGTACACAGATTCTGATGTAGCGAGCTACACGGATGTTTTATCAAATGCCGTGCTGGGATTGTACGCTCAACATGCATGGAATTGACTTTCTCGTTATTTCCAGTGGTTACACTGTAAATCTGGTGCCACTTTACGAATAGTAACCTCACTTTGTGAATGCTCGTGAAAGTCTTCGGCTTATACTATTTCATCCGAAATTCTTTTTTCGCTCGAGCAGGCCCGGTCATCGAAGTTGTCGTTGCTGCAGTTTAGAGTTTGGCACCCTCATGGATGACGTGAAGCTTCTTGGCCCTAAATCTTCTGTTGGTACTATGTAGCTGCTACCAGCGAGATATACCGACATTGCCGACCGATATTTGCCCTCTTTGGCACAACTCTGAACTCTTCACATCCTCCCATCTTTCCACGCATTCGTCCGTCAGGTGGAACCTTCGGCCCTATATGGTACAGCAAATGCATCTGGTTATTCTAATCGTTTGGTCGATGATCCTGAAGTACTAACTTTGAAGACTGCAAAACTGAAGTTGACAATTCGCCTTGTTCGAGCGTCCAGATGTATGGCTGAGGGATTTCAAACTGTCAAAAATCGCGATGATTTTACCAGTCATACTGCTACTCTTAGATGGCTACGCGGAGTTATTTCAATCCGTCGCCTTCTCCTGGCCTCATTTTGAAAATCAAGGTGAAAAAGATGCTACATATTGGCCGAGTGCTTGATATATTACATTAACAATGAATCAATTGGGATGGACTATCCGAACCAGTCACCATTGAGGATCTTGAGGAGGAGCCTTGTTGAGACAAACACTCAACTTATCATCACCCGTCCTCTTTGCCCATCGATAGATTTTTTGTCCCTTCTGCCCAGTATGCATCTGCGCCATAGTCTTTTCATGTCCCTCCAGATCGACATCATGACACAGATACACCTGAATGCTCCTTGTGCGATCGTATATCATGATCGGAGGCATAAACCCCAAAAGTCCTCTTTGCATTTTGATCAGGAATGGGTTCTGCGAATGCATATTCGGTGGAAGAGCTGGTTCATCGTCGCAATGGTCGATTTTCATGTTATCCATGGTCGCCCGAGACATGTTGTTCCAAGTCACCATAGAGATCTTCTCGCCCCTCGCTGCAGCAAGGCGCATTTCGGGAGGTTGCACGCTGAAAGTAAATTGAACCCACTCTCCACCCCGTAAAGAATTGCAAGTCGGTTTATGTTCCTTCCAATGTATCCGTTGACATTCTGATACGTTCAACAAGAAAGGAAATTTGTTGAGCTTGAAGTACACCAATTTGAACTAGTGGCTTACCAACTCCACAATACTCCATAGAAAGACACCGAGAACACTTGCTTACTGTCTTTTTCCCGCAAACCACACAACCCGTATGATGAGTCAATTTCCCAATATCCTTTTGATTGATCGGTCCGAGAGGAAGTAGGAACGATAAGGCAAAAGTGGCCTCCGATCCGCTTGAATTTCTTTTGACGGAGTAAGCTGGAGGAAGTCGTCGAGCATTCATGTTGAGGACAGTGAGAAGAAGCTTCTGTTCTTCAGGAGTGGCTGTGACCTTGAGCAAGGACAATTTCTTGTTCGATATGATCTCTTGGGCCCAACGAATCGTTTCGAGAGCAGGGGCATCACGGGTTCCACGGCGACATAGGACAACCATGACAGGAGTTTCCTCATTCAACATACGAACTTCGACAACCTAGAAGATGAAGTAAGTAAATGCGATGAATGACAAAGTGGCAGCGTAGAAGTGTAGCGCACGCGAAGACATATAGCATACTTGGTATCCTTGTCCTGGATCAGGGCTGTCTTCACACCTTTGTCAATACCATCAGCAAGCCCCATAATAGTTTGGCGAGCATCCATGAAGGTATTTTCAAAGAGAGGCCAGGCACTCTCTTTCCCTTCCCTTCTCGCGCGAATATTGGCAAACGCTTCCTCGAAATTACCTCGTGACACAGTCTTTAGCAAAGTGGTCTTGGATGTTTTCTTTGACCATAGAGGGAGAGTCGAAGGATCAAAGGGTGACTTCGCAATGAGAGTGGCAAATGACTGAGAAGCATCTATTGCGCTACGGAACTTTTTCTCTATGGCATCATCCGGAAGACGAGTGGTAAGTGGCAGGTCTATGCCCATGCTATAGAGGTATTGCAGCTTTTCCTTTCTCGTAATGTCGACTGCTATGACTTTGGTACTCTTGGATTGA
This sequence comes from Lentinula edodes, assembly GCF_021015755.1. Taxonomy (NCBI): domain Eukaryota; kingdom Fungi; phylum Basidiomycota; class Agaricomycetes; order Agaricales; family Omphalotaceae; genus Lentinula; species Lentinula edodes. The sequence continues at coordinate 339,208 of NW_025764340.1, forward strand.
GCTTGACGTTTCATATCTTCCACGGCGAGTGCTGCCCAGTCAAAACAAGTCGAGCAGTCCAATATATGGTGTTCTTTGCATTCGTATTCAGGCTCTTTTCCTGAAGTTCGGGCCACTGCTTTGTCGAAAACATATGAGATTGGTTGTCGGTCCTGTATACATACTAGTAAGTCATGAAAGTCGTAGAAGCGATATATATTTGAAACTATACCAGGAAATGATCTTCAGTCAGAGCGGGGAAAGCGGCGCATAGTTGATCCATAATCTGGTGGTTATTGGTGAGTCGATGGTCGGTGTAGCATTCATGACAGTATTCGCAGCCATGAGCACCACAGAACGCAAAAGAGTTGATGATCGCGAGGGGTTCATCCATCGTCTTTGTATATGAAAGGAAAGCTCCTCCTCCGAGTCATGGCAAAAGAAAGCACGTGTCCGTTTCAGAAAGCAACGCCACAGGCGCGAATTATGTAAATTACGGGGAAACAGACCAGGCTACTGCAGCCCCTCTTCTATGCTGTGTAACAATTCGGTATCAAATATATCGAAGAAAACACGAGAATATTGCAGAATCTGACGCTAATATTCCAATGTGTTAACTCTAAAGGTCTGCATCATATCTATCCTTTGATTCCGCCATCCTTTCCATCACCTCCATCGCCTTTCCAAGCCTCTAGTAATCTCTCCCAGCTTCTCCTTGCTAGTTTTGCTGGTTCGTCAGTTTGTGCTTTCGTGTATACACGAGAGGCAAATCTGTGAAACCAAGAGGTATCAGTAAGGTAGATAGAAAGTGCGTGTGTGCATGGTATCAAAGCGAGTGCGCTGGTGATGTGATAGCAACGAAAAGGGGCGTAAAAGCCCGGATAGAACACAGAGGGAACGTTTTGAGTACGTTCGGGTAATTTCAGCGGCACGCGACACGGGAGAAATGAACAACGAAACGAACATAAAATTGTTCAGTTCGTGAAGCCAATAACGGCTCCGAAATGCATGTTCCCTCGAAAAAAAGACCCAAATGCAACTCACTGTTGAAATATCCCGCCCTGCAAGTCATTCCCCAATAATTCTAATGCTCTTCCGGACGGCTTGAGGAATTTCGATATCGGAGTCAGGATGTGAGATGACAACTGTGAAATTGATGCTGGAGGAACAGGGACAAGGAGTGTGGATGATCTACAAAAGGGATGTACACCACAGAACGACAACGAACAGAACAGAATTCACAGAAGAAGGTCATCAGAATTAGAACGAATTAGTGAATGCAAAGAAACACATACAGATAATCTGGCAGAGGTTGGGGAGGACGTTTACGTCCTGTGGACATTATCTCGCTAGCTTCTTCCGGTTGAGTTTCTGTTTCACTAGCTGTTACCGCATTCTCTTCTCGTTGTGTTCTGAAACTGCCCTCAACTCCTTGAATTTCACCTCTCTGTATCCTTTCTGCCCACTCCTGATACTCAACCCACTCCCTCTTCATACTCTCCATCATCTTCTGCCTCGCAACTTGCCTTGGTAAATCGCGGGACATAGATGCGAGGTGTTCAAATGTTCCGTAAATGGTTGTAGAGGTGAATAGATAGTATCCAGGAGACCATGAACGAGTTGTGACTGTGGGGGTCGAAGTTGTCGTTGTAGGTATCAGGGTTGTGGATGATGATGACGTGGTTGACGACAAAGAATGTGATTTGGACGACTCCGCGCCTCCAAGGACCCTCGGAACATTCTCGGGTTGACCCTCAGCTGGAAGTGGATATACGGCCGTCTTTCGTACGACTTTACTGGCTTCGTGTAAACCTTTGTCTTTGCCTTTCCCTTCTATCACCTCAATTGCAGTATCGTCGTTTCTCATCACACTCATATCATGCCTCTTGAATCCAGCTACGTTCCTCACCTCATGCTCGAACACCTTCCGGATGCATAAGGTCGTGCAAGACGGCTGAGCCGCGTGTATACGGCCAGTAATAGATTGTGTGCAGTATGTGAGGCACCATTCATCCCGTTTAGGAGAGAAACGACCTGGGGAGGTGATTCAAAAGATTCGTTAAGTAAAACGCCGGGATTCCGAGAAAATACAATACATATAATGATAAAGGCTCGCAATATAAGAGAAATTCAAGAAATACGCCCCTTACTCACCTTTAGGAGGCATAAATATTTTCACTGTGGGCCATTTTGCAAAAGCTGGTCCTCGAGGTTGGACTTGTTGTTGATTTGGTGGCGATTGGGATGAAGAAGAGGCCATTGACAATTATACACGGTATGTCAGCAATGTTGAGATACTTTCTTAAATTAAAAATTAGTTCTTGTCGTTGTGGAAGAGTGAGTGGTATCAGGCCAGGTGCTGGTATAGCAGAGGACAATCGTGGTAGATGGCCAAGGAACTATGTAGATGGAAGAGATAGGGTAAACGAAATTATGTACGGAGCCGCGAAGATTCCGCTTACTAACTCCAGTCCTAGCCCTAACCCCAATTCTTTCCTATAAAGCCGGCACATTTTTTTTTGTTGTTACATACCCTCGCCGTTCGAAGAATCGTTTTCGCAGCTGCACGTACAGAGAGTTCACCTTGTGTGGTGCTTCACTCATATTACGCTGTGGGGAAAGTCCCCGGAGATACAGAGTTTCCTTCTCGGATTCCTCGTTCCTACTAATGGAAAGCAACCGACCGTTAAGCAAGACGGTAAAGGTTCGAGGAATGGCTGGAATTTCTTTGCTTTCCTCTGGCTCGAGTAATTCGAACTAGTGGGTTTGCTCCTCCAAGCCAGCTCTGTCCCACTTCAACTTTTCATTCTCTGCTGGAAAATGTCGCGAAGATATGAGCGGCGTTCTTGCATGTCCTTCGAGGTCAAGGAGGGTGAAATTGGGTGGATGTTGCTCATAGTGATAGTTATACGATTGTTGATTCACTTGTGGATCTTCAACTCAATGGGGCTCACTCTCTTTCGGCGAGCAATCCATTTTTTGGATTTTATCTACGGACGTTCGTCGTTCGATCTATGTGTCGCGCCTAGGAATTTTGAAAGGGACGGTTACTGGGTGTCGAGGTACGTGTTATGTCCTGGTATCTTTTTTCAACATCTAGAATTTGAATGATGCTTCAATCTGCAAACGCAATTGAATTTCTTCATGGTGTAATACCACCTCGCCTACGGGCGTGTGTTGGGTGTGCTCCAAATTTGACACCTCTGATTTTATTTTATTTTTGCCCTTGCTCCCTTTTCTTTCCACGTATCCCTTCCCTTCGCCTTCCTCGTGCCTTTGCCTTTTCCTCTCAATTCCGACTGACCATTTCAATAGGGACTGTGGGTGTATTTTTCCTGTCTTGTTACCAATGTACGACCTTGATAGAAGCCATTTTTGAAAAAAAATTCTATCGTTCGACCGACACAGTTTAGCTTGAAGTGTTCTGCGTGTATTGTTCCTTCATGAACATGGGCTAGTCTTCCTCGCTACATCGTCATATGTCTTTCCCGCTTCATCTCTTCCCCCCTCGTTCTCGTTCCGTTCAATGCTCCTCTCCGGCTCTTTCGAAGCCTCGCATATTGATACTGCTTCCACGATGTGTCGAGGTCAATGTGTAGCCTATATTGATCATAGAACCATATGGACGTCCTCTTTCCTTCTGTTTTTGATTTAATTCTCTTACAGAATATTCCAGTCGTTTTCTGGACGGGGCATACATCATGTATACAGCCTTTTTTGTGGTAGTCAATGTAAATTCTGCATCATATTCATAGCACTGTTTGCCGTGACTGTACCAACGTGATCTGTTGTATCTAAACTACTGTCCACAACCAAATGAGTATTCTTCGTCCGTTCAAAGCTACAGCTATGTTCAAGTTCAACAACGTGTCCGTCGATGTTTTTGAAGAAAACTGCAGCGTTACCTCACTGACATTGCTGCTTTAGGAACTTGGATATCTGGACGGAAACGGTGAGTGGTAGGTATGAACCTTTTCTACTGATCTCTGACTTGGTACGAGTAGTACAGCATTGGCTTCTATCTGCATTACCTTTCCCGCTGGCCTGACCTTTGCTATGTTCAGGAAGCACCCAGTGGTCGTATGATGGGTTATGGTGATTCTCTATTTTAGATTTACTCTATCCATCGTATTTTCATCCATCATTATAATCGACAGTCATCGGAAAAGCCGAAGGCCAAAGCACTGAATGGCATGGACACGTTACAGCTATCACCGTCGCTCCTGAATATCGTCGTCTTTCTCTTGCCCGAAAAATGATGTCCCTCCTCGAGCTCGTCTCGGATGAAAGTTACCGAGGTTTTTTCGTCGATCTATATGTGCGGTGTAACAATGCGGTCGCAATCCAGATGTACGAAGGAATGGGGTATGGCGTGTATAGACGAGTGAGAGAATATTATGGGAATTTGGGTGTAGGGAAAGGTGGAAGAGACGAAGAGGATGCATTCGGTATGTGGTTTACTAACAGGTACATAGATCGAAAAGCTAAGGATTCTCTGCTTTCAGATATGCGGAAATCTCTTTCACGAGACAGCGCACGTCGCTCAGTAAGGAGCAATGGGCGAGATATAGTTGTTAGCGCACACGAAGTTCCGTAGCGGCCGGCCTAATCACACAAAGTACCTCATTCGATGTAATATATAGAGTTGGATGAACATTCATGGAGGCATTTTAAACCACACCGATCCACCTCCCCAAGTCATCCCAGATCCCAAAAGCCTGTGCCGCAACGACAAGGATAAGGAACGCTATTGGCGTCATATAATCCGACCTGTTTGAAGTGTTCTAGGTCAATCATAAAAGTAAATAAACGGGATGGAAGAAAAAAATAAGCTTACAGGCCCTTCAATCTATCTACCACCGTCACCGTTTTGGCGTTACTTGTGTCACTGTCGAATTCCGAATCATTGGGACCTAACCCCATCAATCCTAGTTTTGCTGCATTTCCTCCTGTCAACCTCTTTGTACCTGCCCGAACCGTTTGCATATACGGTGCAGCAAAGTTGTTTTTGCAGATTGATTTATGTTCTTTCCAATCTCTGTGTGCATAAGGATAAGTGAAAGAGGTGAATTAGTAAGGGTTGAGATGGAGACACCAAGAACGCAACGATGACTGAAGAGTCGAGGGGAGAGGAAATGAACAAAGAAATGGACACTCACAGTCTCTGACATTCAACTCCACAATACCAAAACTGCTTACACGAGGAACATTTCGAGACAGCCTTCTTTCCACAACTTCTTCGTGCACACAGGGTTGAACCTGTTGTAACCACTAGTCTATTTTCAATACCTTGCGCGCCCTCGTGCTCAGGATGGTCACGGTGGCATACCCCCTCCAACCAACCCATCGCCTGCCAAAGACCATTGATCCATATTGGATCTTCCGCATCGGGAATATCATCTTCATGGGCGTTCTTCTCTGGAGTGTTGTTCTGTTGATTTCCTTTTTGTTCAGTCTCGTACCGCATAACCGCGCCTACCGCTCGCTGTCTCGGAAACTCGTCCTTGAGCGCTTCAAGAACATCGACAGGGAACGATGGGGACAAACAGGATTCTTTGATTGTTGTATAGAAGAATGTCAACAATCCTGCGTAAAGAAAGAAAGTCTTTGTCAAATTCGAATTTGCAAAAAGTGAACGTCGAGCTTTTGAAACGCCAGACTTACTAGTCGCGCCAGGAACCCTGATCAACTCTTCCATCGTCTCATCTAGGACACTAAATAAGCCCGTTTGGATCCAGGTCCGCATGAGTTGCGCTACTTCGGGTACAGGCCGTTGAAGGATAAGTTTGAGAGCAAGGTTCAACACAGCTACTGATACTTCTTTCTCGGTATGCGTCGACTTGTCGGAATTTTTTATATGCATCAGAGTGAACGCATTCCGCCAATATGCTTCCGAGTTTCGAAGAGCATCAGCAAAATCATCCAACTCGGAGGTATTTGAGGAAGAAGCAGCGAACTCCCGCAGACCGACATACACATCATGACAAAATCCCAAGTCTTCGACGGCGTACGAAGGATCTCCGAGGGCTAGACGATTGGACATCGTTTGGAGGAGGTATTGAGCTGAGGTTTGGAGTTCGCCAGATTGGCTGGAACTACTGGGAGCCCGGATACCCGTGTAAATCTTGTCCAACAACGAACCGAGAGGGGGTTTTTCGTGCTCTTTCAGGTATTCCTCGACATTTTGCGAGAATTTGAAGAATATGATAGACCGTAGGATGGAGAGGTTGAGACGAGCAATATTGGCAGACGTGCAGTGAACCCAGTGGCGGGATATAAGAGAAAGGGTATGCGATGATGGATGGAAAATTTTTCTATTTGAAGAACAAGGAGGTTACAAAATCTGTATGATCAAGACGACGAAACTTAGACGACATACAGATACATAGACGAGTCTTCAAGCAGCAAATAGCCCATTAACCTCGACACAAGTAGACGTTCAGGCTCATGTGTGGCGTCTTGCTTGAGCGTGTTCTGAGGTTCTTTCCACCACTGGTGAGAAGCACACCGGTCAGCGTTTCAAAATCCATATGGATAAGTGTGGTGAAGAACGGGACATCGGAGGATGTGTAGGGAAGAATAAACATTCTAATTACAGCAACTCACTCGATCGACCATTTCTTCCCAATTATCCATGATGGCATTCATGGCGCGTTTGTCCACAGTGCTTCGTTGGTTTCCAGAACGTTCGTCGCGGTCGCCATTGTTCATACCGATGACCACGAAGTAGAGGATGACGAATGGAGGGTAGAAGGACGACATTGCCTGGAAGGGGCACCATTCATTAATGATCAGTATAGAATACCTGAGTATCTCGTCCGGTTGGGCACTCACATCATCGGCCATGGTATCACCCTTCAGATCGATGACATTTCGACATAGAGCCTCAACAACGCCAGCATTCACGAGACCTTCCAAGTCTTTTCTGAGGTCTTTTCCTTCTCCTAGACTTCCTCCAGAACCTTCGCCAGAGCTCAACGGCTGCACTGTCACTCTGGAAAGCTCTTCAGCGACTCTCCTCACAGCGTCCATGGCGAATATAAAATCCTGTCCGTTGTCTCCATGTGAGTTCGTCGCTCCAGTGGGGCCTATATAAAGAGCAGCAACAGTCCGGGTAGGATTCTGTGAAACGAGTTTGATCCATTTGGAGGATTTCGTGGTGATGGTCCGGTCGAGAGCGGAATGGGAACGGGACATCGAGGTTTGAAATTTGGAAATTCGGGAATTTGGGCGGGCCGGGATGGAACAGTGGTTTTTCTTGAAGCTTTAAGTTGTGCCTCGTGTGTTCCGTTCCAAGATAACTTCAAGAATGAAAGGCGTCGCAGTTCGTGGTCAAGATTAAAATATCTGTGCTGACTAGGAAGGCTCCTTCAAGTTACCCGGACCCACACCTCAATTGAAAATGTTCAAGACGGGAATTGAGTGATTTCCGACAGTGATGTCGATAAAGAGTAAGATGAGTATACACTGAAGCTTTTAGCTTAACCCCTTTCTCGTATACGCATTGTAGATACACCAAAGTTACACTGTGCCGCTTTCGAGTCTGAGGAGGTATCTCTCCATCTCGACTCTGACTAGCATTAGGTACGATTCAATTGGATTCAATTTTCTTGTCCAGTTAGTCCTACGGAATACGTGTTGGATACACGTTATGTGAATATGAACAAGCTTTAATTGATGAAAGACGATCGTAAGGTATAGAACCACGATGGAGAATGTAGTCCATGATCTCCTTTTCCGGTCAAGGACTGTATCAACCAATACGCACATATTGCTATTCGGATCACTTGAAGCAGTAGGCGTAGAGCGGCGTTAAGGCTCCAGAGAGACTCGAATGTAGCAGGCATGCTTCATTGAAGGTCTGTCTTAATATTTTCCGGCTTGAGACTTGTAGATACTATTCCCTCTAAGCCGTTCACTTGAAACAACAATGTTTGCCCATGATTGCACCATATCAATGAACTCTAATGAGGGAAAGAGAGAAGTTGGAAGACCGACCAATTCACTCTGCATATAGAGTTTTGCTGATTGCTTCCGGGGCATCCGATTTCAAGCTGAAGAAGGCTGAAGACGACATATTGGCGAAATGCGCTTTTCTGTCCAAGGAACTTTGTACATTAGCATGAAGGGGTGTCAAGAGCTGTTTGAAATAGAACATAATGCCCAATAACATTCTTCTCGAACTGAAGATTTTAGCCATCAGCAGTCAACTACCCAATCGAAGTATTCATGATGCCATTGGAAAAAATGGTGAGGACACGGTCTTCGTCTTTCATATGAGCAAACCAGTTGTTGAAGAGCACATGCAATGTTGATTCCTTCCTACTCATTAGCATATGACAGATCGAATAAATCAAGTTCGAGGAGGATAGCCTCTTTGCCTTCCGTTTCGACCTTGAGCCTGGCTATAACTGAAATCGCCTTTTCTCTTGATCGAGCGACCTTATACACCATTACATTTTTCGGGAGAATTGCCTTCATAGAGGATGAGTACAACCTTGTTTCTTGAGCTACAGATAAGTACCTTGATAATCTCGCAGCCTATACCGGTGTCCCATCTGAACACTTGTCAATGAATTAAGCAACAGTCCGTCAAGAATCAGAAAGATACGTTGATAACCCATCCGGAGAAATCAGGAATATCATCCACCTTGGATTTGAAGCTTGGAGAGAACTGACCGTTATGTCACGGTAACTGTGTTCAACTTTCTGCTTGACGGTATTGTGTTTGCAGTGTAAGATGATCAATTTTGATTAGTGCTCGACGTTCAACGAGTTATTTATCAGATAATCGAGACTCGAGGGGTGGCTCGAAGATAGTCTCGTGGGCCAGAATCCACGAGATGGAAGACAAAGTTCCCATGAACGCAGCTACCTCGTTCAAGCCTGGGCTAGCCTGGGGCGGGCCGGGAGGCAAGCGATGGTTTTTTCTTCTCTCCCACAATGTTGTCCAATGTTTACACTGAGACAAGGGCATCGCTAATAGCTCAAGATTTGCGCTTAAGAAAAGGTGAGAAACTCACAAGCTACCTGGGTCCGCGCCTCCAGTAGCCCAATACAATGTCTCGATAGGTACCTCAACAGACTCAATCCAACCTCGACATAGGAGGCAGGGAATCCTCACTCTCGCTCCCTAAATAAATAACGCTGTATTACAATACTCGGTCAACGCTTCTCTTTCTTGTCAAATTTCAATGTCATTTAAGCCCAGATTCTGACAGTTGGATTGCATTTGGATTGCATAATCACAATTCGAAAAGTATAGCGGCGACTTGCGTTACCCTATTATACGCACGGTGAGTATGTAATTCTGCAGATAACTTGTCCTTCCTCGTGCGGCAGGACAACTTCCTCTTCCCATAACTCTGGTGTTATTTTCGCTTTCAAAAAAGGATTACACGGGATATGACGAGTACATACTGTTCATCAACGGCGATCAATTCAGAAACTCATTACCTCTCTATGACCACTGCAACGTTCTATACACTGCCTATCGAAATTCTGGAAAACATTGCGTTTTACTACGTTTGTCCAAGGGTTTTAGGTCCCCCAGTACCGCTCACTGTAATCTTATTACTCTGCAAGGCCGTCTCGCGCAAGTTGATTGCAGCACGGCACCTGTATGCGCGTGTATTCAAATACAAGTTCTCCTTCAGCGCGATTCAACGACGGGGATTCGAGCCGAGAACCGGAGAATGGGCGTGGCAGCTGCGTCGCTATACCCAAGTACTGAGAGACGTATGGAACAGACGGAAGAGACCGGGATCCGAAGCTTATGTGGACGACGTAGACTTTGACGTGCAGGGGACGATGTATGTGCTGTGGATTATGTGTCTTGAGGATGACGGGTGCAACCGGGCCCAGATGCAGCTCGCTGGAGTCTATGAGTGGGTTGAAGGTTATATTCGGACGGAGATGTACAAGAATGTCGAGAAAGGATGGCCAATTGCTAATGCAGGTAACAGCTGCGCCATGTGGGTCTTTTGGCATCTCACCAGTAAAGGTCCGTAACTCATTGTTGTTCTCAATTTACCTGACCTAATGATCCCATACAGCTCGTCTAATGGATGAATCTACAGAACAACGGGAATCTCTCATTAACCTCATACTTCCGTTCCTTACCGTTCCTTTCCGCTATCCATCCTCCCTTGCTCCAGCCAATCACTTCCGTCTTCCGCTCCGGTCTTCCGCACCATCTTCGTCTTCGACATCATTTAGTATCCCAACTCCTCATGGCCCTTATCCAATATATCTTCAACCGTCTCGCTACACCTGGGTGATACCTCATTTCGAGCGCTGGACTCCCTTATGCACGCCGCTTGCCGCCGATGCTGCTAAATTAGTGTACTTTTCTCGTCGAGAGACAATACCATTCGGTATACTCAACATATTGCCACGGAACAGGGAAGAGCACCGAGACAGAGTTCGTGCACGACTTGCATCTCAGGGTAATGGTGAAGTGGATGAGGACCAAGTCGAGACCGTCTTTCGGAGTGAACTTCCTCGGCCCACGCAGGAAGACTTCGAAGAGCTCAATGCCGGTCTTCTCGGCGGAGACATGTTCTCTTCCTCATCTTTTCCTAAAGGTGGAGGAACCCTTTTGCCTCGCACGCACGACCCTTGGGACGATATACGCAAGACAATGTCCAACATTCTTGACGCTAGATCAAACATTGGAGATTTCTCTGATGATAATCTGGCTGATCAAAATTTTGGTGGCGAGATCGACGAAAGTGCATGCTCCAGTCGTCGTTGGGATGCTGATTGGTGGCGGTTACGTCTCTGTCGCTCGGCCTGGGTTAGTCAAGGAGGACCCGAATCTGAGGATAGCATCGTTGCTTCCAATGCATATGGAACTGAAGACTTTAACTCTGATGGCGAATCTGACGAGGAGACGACCAGTGAGTTCAACGACGAACTGCTGCAGGACGTAGATATGGAAGTAGGCGAGGAGACAGAATGTCAAGGACAAGTTGATCAAGCCGACGACGACATGCAACGAAATCGCACAATGTTTAATGGATATCCTCAGCAAGGCACCGTATACACACCCGGTTCGCTTAACGGCTTATGGACCGGGCGTATGATCGTAAGTTCGATTAATCACTTCAATGTTTTGCACGAATGCTAATTCTTTGCTCAGATCCCTTCAGAAACAAACCTCCGTGCTCTACTGCTCCCTCCTGACCAAACGACAAATCAAGAGGAACTTTTGCTGCATGCTAACGAACCTCCCGCCGCCGCTGCGCCTCCCCATGATCATCCATATCCTCTACAGAACAACGGGAACAACGAAGGCGGGCCTCATGCTAACAATGCAAATCCTGCTCCCCACCCTCATCAAGAAGCCGGGCATCGACCTGTTCCCTTCACTGAAGACACTCTCGGGTTAGCTGCGGTGCCCTTATACCTCCGTCTATCGGAATACGTGGTGTATTTTGGTGGGCAGCCCATTCCATGTGCTAATGACACGAAGGTCGACTTCGACAGCGACGATGGAATGCACTCTATAACTCACACATATAATGCTGGCCATCGTGGTACTGGTGCCGCAGGTATGAACCTCGACGACGCTTTTGATCAGGGTATCAAGGATAGCTGGTTTCCTCCCAACACGACGCTGTCTACTAAAGGCGATCGTGTCATTGCTACTGTCCCTTCCTTTGTTACGAACAATGTGGAGGAGTACGAGTATGTCGCGATTCAAAATAATGATATCAATGCAGATGATGTCACTTCATCGGTCGCTTCGTTTTCAACTCCTACTCTATCACGAGGAATGGGCAGCGAGGTTGAAGCTCGAAGTAAACGCAAGCCTGGAACATTTCATGATCAGGAGAGATGTCCAGGGTGTATATCACGGGAGAGAGCGTTGTCAGCTGCGAGGACTCAAGATAAGAACATTGAACATTATGCAGATGGTTCCGAAGAACTTATTGAGGACCTTCCTCCGTACGTCCCCTCCGACAAAACCATCCCGCCCTGCAATGGCGTCTTAGACGTGCTCATCACTGGGGGTACGGATCCGCGACATGCTGCTGCATGGGGTAATTGGGTATGGAGAGGAAGAGTGAGAAAGTGGGATGGGTTAGTAGGGTTAGTAGGGAGTGTCGATAGCGGGGTGAGTTACAGTATTTTTGTCTTACGATGTCTTTTGCCTACTTTTTTTGAACCCTTTGTCGATCCTTGAAAATTTATGTTTACTGACTACATTACCTTTTTGTGTTCATTTCCTTCAGCCTACTGGATCCCGCCCAGGTAACAGCGGAAAATATTTCTTCTATGGCACTCTTCTTGGCGGACGAAATCTCGTTGGGACGTGGCGTATGGCACATGAAGACCCGCGACTACCTGCGTATGAAGGCGCGTTCACCCTAGGACGAAAAGACGAGTGAATGAACGAGTCGCAAAACCGCCTAGTCTAAATTTCCCAATGTCAAAAGCCTTACATCGAACCCATATCTATATCATCTACATATCTCTATCGCCCGCGGACCTCTTTTCCATACTCGCGTTCATTCGTGTCATTGTTGGTCCAGGAGAGGTTTGGGTCGAGAGTCGGAGGCCACTTGCATTGAACATGCGCATCTCTTTCTTTTTCGATTGGTCCCACCTTCTTTGCACTTCTCAAAGCCTCTTCAGAGTCATCCGGCTTCGGGCACTGGTGCTATTTGCTCATTGTCTCGGGGGCATGATCGGGATTTTTGGAGCTCCTACGTTTCCATTCAGCATTCTTCATTGTTTCCATGTAAGTTTATCGCTCCAGTTAAACCTATATAAGAGCATCAACAGTCCAGGTCTTCGAAACAATCTGGAATTGTTACATCACGTAGCTCAGGCTCGATCACCACCTGGAATTTAAAGATTGAAGGCCGCGAGTATCGATGAGAACGTAGTTGAGCTCTCCTCGACAATGACATTGATTATGATCATCTTCATTAAGCTCTTGGAAAGCCTGCCTATGTGAAATGTGATACATGGTCATCTCAGGTTGCCTTGCTTCTTGGAAGATCTCTTCAACTGTCGAAGCACAAAAACAAGGTACATGTTCAGCATCATAATTGTAAAGTTCAGGATCAGTGCTCTGAACCGTCTCAGTTCCGACTTTGACTTCGTTGCTTTCTTCTCTCAGTTTCCCTGAAATGCATCCTCGGTGCTCCAAAGCGGTATATATAATAGAATTCAATCCGTTCCCGGTGGCTTTACTACCAAATTCATAGCTCTTTGGAGGAGCGATCGTTGATTGATTGAAACAGAGATGAGTGATTCATCACGATTTATTATAGTCTTCTTACTACACTGATATAGCATAAAGACGCAACGACACAACCTTCGATATCTCTTTCCTTCCCATTGCTTGTTTGACCAACTGCGTATCCTTGATATGGTCCAAACATCCGCCAGTGTTGATCCATCGAGTGAAGGTAAGCAGATCAGTTTTCCATTACAACTAGCATGACACTGACACAACTTCCAGTTGCAATCCACTTCGACTCTGAAACAAAGCTCTTCAATGCTTTACAGCTCATGGGTCTAATTGGTTCCATGATTAGTTTGGTTACCGCTCTATTCTCTTCAGTACCTCGTCAAGCCACTTGGTATAACTTTTTCGTCAGTTGGATAGTATATTGCACATCCTACCTCCTTATTTTCTTTGCTGGGCATGCCTATGATGGAAATCCAAGTCTTTCTTTGTGTTTGGCACAGTCATCACTCAATCATGCTGCTTCACCGTTGTGAGGAATCCGGCCCTCTAGTATCAGGGGCAATAATCATAATACTTCTTCAGTTCTGCTGCTTGTGCATTGGCATTGGTTATCCAAGTGTGTCTACCCTTTGGTCATGTCTATTCTGATGACACAATTTGTTTCAGCTTTATCTGAATATTCAGGCAACACTTACTAGGAAGTCTACAAGAGGAACACACTACTATTGGCACATAGTGGCAAGTACTGGGAATGGATAGTGTATACTGCTACCTTTCACTGACTAGTTATCCAGCTTCTAATCACTCCCTATGTGATATTTGTTGTCTTGATGATAGAATCCCTGAGTGTAAGGTCTTGCTTTTACTAATAATTAACAGAGAAGAAATAACAAGCCCTTTGCACTTCAAGTTAACCCTTGCCACAAATGCCAAATTTTCCTCAATCTCATATTGTAGCTTAGAGAATCCTGTTCCGTATGTTTACGTATTTGACTTGATTGCATGCATCATGCCTGACCCCTTTTTTATCAGTGGGAAGATTACTGCAGCATTGGTAGTTGTTCTTGTGGTTCCTATTCTTGTGGTAAACTGTAAGCAGTTCAAAAGCCTCAAAATTGATTAAATTACTGCTACAGCTCATGATTTTTGTAGTGCTAATATACTTGTCATTCCGCAAGCACTCTTCATTTCTCCTGGAGAGAAATTACATGTCAATGTTTGTCCGTGTTTCAATCTTCACCCTTTTTGGCCTTGTCAGCGCAATGTACGTCCTTTCAAAGCTGTCAAAATCTCAATTTTTACGAAGGTTTTTGTTTATAGAGTTGGCTTAATCTTCTTTTTCCTCAACCAAATTGATACAAATTCGAGGAAGGTCCGAGTTGGGATGAATATTATTCTAGCAATTAGTAAGAATCATATTTGGTCTGTGATGTGATGATAACTCATATAATATATATGGCATTATTTTCAGTACCTGTTGCCGCAGTTCTTGTTTTCGGGACACACAAGGTTGGTGAAAATAATCTCATACAAAAATTAATTTATAATCTGTCTTCAGGATCTCCTTAACCTTGTCTGGCCTTTCCGGAGGGAAGAACCACTACCGCCAGTACCCAAAATTCATGTTGAATATGTCATTGAATCCATGGAATGACAGTAGCTATTACTGACTGCCTTGTACTCTCAAATTTTTGTTGAGTCTCCGTACTGGTCAGATTGGCAGTACAGGGTGTATTGTTGAGGAGGCATATTATAATTGTAACTGTAGTTAATTGCTGTAGAATTCTACTTATTGTATCAGCGCTTGAATTTTTTATTAGTTTGTGCGAGGTGTTGCTCAACTTGACAAACTCAAAATTTAAAATTGAATCTTTTGACCAGTATGACTCGGAGGGGGAGGAGGTAAATCTAGACCGGAAACTGCCCACTCCGAATCCGTCCTAACTTGAGCAAAGATGCCATTATCATTCTCACCATACATTTTCTAGGCAGTCTGCCAAATTTATCTCCCCACCAGTTCGCACCAATATGATTCTCTGCCACCAATTGAAGGCTGCGATTGACAGTGTTTATTGTCAGGATTAGTGTCTGAACAACGTATACCCTCCAATCAGCCCCAGGGACTGCTATGGGTTAAATAAAGTAGTATTTCAGACTTTTGCAAGGAACAATTTCTTAAAGAGACCATGCTGCTTCCAATCTACCTCCTCCTCTTCGTATTTTATAAAAACAACTGATAAATAAGCGTACACACTACATAAATGATACTACTGTATACTTGTTCTTTAATTACATGACAGGAGGGACTGAAAGACGGAGAACAAGAAATTAATTATTGACTCTCAAAACCACAAACCTGAACATCGAAACCTCATACCAAAAACCTCGTCCTCCAAGAGAGCGAACGTGGAGAAATTTTGCAAGTATCTCGTAAGATCCTGGAAACTCAAACAGAACTCTCCTCAACCTTGTGAAGATCGAAATCGCTCATTCCTGCACCAGGTCTGGTACGAACATGGGTTGAATCCGTAATCTCAGAATCGTCATTCGTGCTTGCTCCAAGGCGGGAACGAGTGATGAACTCGAGTTTGGACGGTACATCAACCTCGGTGTCGCGAGATTGCTGTCCCGCAGTTAGTCCAAGCCCGACACGTACTCTGCAAGAGCGTTAGTTCATCAGTCGGGGATGTTCAAATCTTTCTGTGATACTTACATGATAAGAAGGGGGGTAATTGTCTAAACAAAAAAAGCTGTCAGCTATTTCTGTTGTATCTGACGCGAAAGTCGAAAACTTACTGCGAGTTGAACAATCCCATCGATGGCGTTCACCGTGTCCAAGGAACCAGAAAGATAGATAGAAACCGTGATAAGCGTGGCAGTGGCGAAAAGCAGACCGGATTCCAATATCATTCTACAAAAACACGGAGGCACCGTTGAAAATGCAACGTCAACTCGGTTGTGAAGGTGACTTACCTCATGATACCCAAGAATTGTCTATGTCCAGGCATGCTTGGTCCAACCGTCCTCGCCATCTGCCACAGCCTGAAAGCGATCGCAGCAGTAACACAGATGTTGATTGCGAGATCCATACACCAATTAACTATACTGAGTTGTCGGATGATAAGGATGAAATCGCCTTTGACTCGTTGATTCGGACGTGGGACTGCGCCTTCTCCGATTGCGATAAATTCGGACACTGTAAATTAATAGGGAAAACGGGGTTAGTACAAGTCGGGGAGCATTACTAGTAAAGCCTAAAGGGGACTCGGACATGGGAATGTGGCGCGATTACGAGGGATTATGTGGGGCGGTCAGCTTACCTGTATGCACGATCTCCATGGCGAGCTTTTTCAATGATGAAAAATTAAAAATCAGATATAGAGCACCTCGGATACCGAAGAATACAAAGTCACTCACCGGTAGAACAACGACCCACCATCTTCTGTTCCAAACACCCCAGAGACGCCAGATCTTTGCAAAAAAAAAATAATCAAAATCAAAATCATAAGACGCGGCAAGAAAGAAGCATACGCACCAAGAACAAGTTTTGAGCTGTGACCTAGATCATAAAAAACCCGGGTAAGTATATCATCGGGATATCGATGAAAACCCTGGCAACGTAAAAAGAACCTACGTTCGTAGAATACAAAACAAGCTTTGTTACCGCCAACGGGTTTGTCTGAATTTTGAAGTACGCGGATGCACCGCCCGGAGGTGCGAATATGAATGCATTCAAGAGCTGGCGGAACGATACAGCAACGTAACCTGTGGAAAGGCTGAAGAGGAAGATGCTGACGGGGATGAGGAACCAACTATCCGATTGTTTAAAACAATATTATGAGCATTCGTAAGAGACAAAAGAAAGTTACCGCAGGACTCACTTCGAGTTCCTGCTTTGCTTTCGAATCAAAACATACATGGCCGTACCGAACACGGCACAACTGCAAAAAAATGGGAGAATATTGTCAGCAGTTTTGAGATGGTGGGAATTCGAATTTGGCGCACTTCAGACCTGTAGAAAAATGTGAAGCATAAATCGATGCAAGATACGGAGGCACGTACCGTATAACAGGGTTTCAATCCAGATACTGGTCAAGAACATCTTGTCGAAGGGGGTGACGATAGTAGCCATGATGATTATACCAGTGGTGGTTAGGAGTGGAGACCAGTGGGGGGTTCAAGTCAAGGTGCAAAGGAACCTGGCAGTCGGAAGGAAATGACTAGAACGTACTTATAATTACGAAAAGGCAAAAAGGAACGAGGTCGGGACTTGAAGACCGGTTTAAGACCGAGCCTAGGGCTAAAGGATGAATTCGGAATCAGGTGGGCAGATCCCAAGAGATCCCCACCATCTTTGATTGAAGCGAAACACAGATTGACAGGGATAAGGCAGCACCGAGGCAGTACATTCAGCGCCAGTCAGTACCTGAGCATATGCGCATACTTACTTACGATAGATGGCATCTGTAATAATATGGCAGAATGATGAAGAGATTTCAAGAAAATGCATCATGGCGATATGTGGCAAGGAGTGACATGCCAAGGGAGTTGTTTGCAGCTATTTGCAGAGCGACAGCAAATAGGCCACTATAATTAGGGTGCATCCAATTTTGACTTTGTGATGTACCAGCCTATCATTAATCTATCTCCCCAACACCGTTCTGTAAATCTGCCACCAGAAATTACCAACAACTCAGTATTCCCTCTCGATTCCCTCTTGATTTCCCAGCGTAGATAATTCCATTCAGGCACCACCAAACTTGCAAGAAGCTTTGTAGTTCCATCATGATGCCATAGATATACTTTACTGCATGAATTGACGATGGCTCTGGGATGCATGTCAACACATCACCCAAAGCTTTTCCTAATTGGTTAAAGAAGTATACAGATATGAATTGGGATGATCATATCATGACAGTCTTTTTCACGGATAGTACAGCAAGCCTGCAAATTCCTAGTCCGAATCAAGTCCCAGAAACCAGTTTTCAAAGAAATTAGGACGACGCTTCTCCATCACCGAATATCCACTTGCTCAGCAAATCGTAAAGTCCCCACATGGTCCCAAATAATGCCCTTCGGGTCCAAAGGATGGGTTTTGGTGCTGTGCCCGTTTTACCAGACACTCGAGCGACGATACGGAAGAATACAAGTAGCCCCGGCATCCATACGACAATGTGCACGAGACGACCAAGCTTCTGGCGGAATGACTTGATACGATAAGAGGGAATTGAATCGAGATATGCAATATACGGCTCGGGCATGTGTTGTTCTACAGTAAAAGTGGAGCTCATTAGAAAAAATAGAAATTTGTAAATAATAACGGTTTACCTCTAGCGCCATTCCGAAGAAGATTCATGTATCGCAATGACGCGTAACCAGTACCACGTCTTGTCGTTGGCGTAAGCAAAGTATAAGCATTAATGACTTGTTGAGTTCTTGCCCCATCCGCAGAAAGAGCCACAGCAGGAGTAATCAGAGGTTGGTATGAGGTCCCACCACCCTCAGAGCGTAGAATAGTGAGGAAGTCGGCGGGAGAGAGGAGATACGCGACACCCATGAGGCTGCCATGACCGCCTGTCCAGGCACTTCCTGGTGACCACTGCTCGGTTTGTTCAACCAAGCGACAGTTTGCAAAGCGAGGTTCGATGTAGGGTACACCTGGATTGTCAAATGTGAGGGCAAGACCGTCCACAATGACAACCTTTGTGTCGATGGGTGTGATGTTACGCTTAACAACGAAGCCAGTGGCAGAGAGATTACTACCGTATGCAAGATACCACCGAGGTTCTGTAGGTGAAGCAAGGTCAGGACTTGAAGGATTCAGTACTTGGATACCGGACGCCATGGTGGACGTGTGCAGTAGAGAGCAGCGTGTAATCAAGATCGTTGAACGATGTAGGAGCATGGGAATATGTATTTAGTCGTTAACCAAAATCAATTACAAATCGGAAGTTGCCGCGGGTCCAAATTAGGTACTCCTCGGGCTTCGGCTGGCTTCGGTTCCCGGATTTATTGCCGGAGATTGGGCGGGGATTCGCCGTGCAGAAGCGATGAACGCGGGGACGGGTTACTGGTTCTTCCTAACTTGTGGTGAACACCCTAAGGTGTTCTCCCGGCTGTCCTGCGCAACTCATATTGCCCCCGCTTCTAGCTTTCTACGCAAATTCAATGCACAGCATCGATGTCCACGGAATGTAATTATTATAATTATCATACCCAGAAAAAGTATGTATGTATGTACTGCGATGCGTTTTCTTGCTTCCATCTTTCGATCAACCTCTTTATGCATCAAACTCAAACACTCATGACTAAACTTGATCCATTCCGACGAGTCAACCTCGTGTAAGTTCTAAGAACGAACCGCCATCGTGCCCTCTAATATCCCCAACAATGGCCGTCCCAACGAGCACTGGCCAAGTTTCTTCAACCTCTGACGCGGATTCTACAAAACTTGAACCACAACCCGTCCAAGAAACTATGCCTTCTGCCCAGCCTGGGCCTCAGCCCACAGATGCTTCTAACTCGTCGCCTAAACGCGGTCTTCGCTTTTGGCTCATCTTCCTAGCTGTTGGTTGTGCGCTTTTTCTGTCGCCTTTGGAACTTGTAAGAGATATGTGAGTGTTCTCAAATAAATGCTAATACTCTCCATCGGTATCGTACAGACCTCGGTATCAACTGCGCTTCCTTCAATTGTACGCGACTTGGGTGGGGATAATTTCATATGGATCACATCCTCGTACACATTGGCTTCAACGGCAATTCTTCCTATGAGTGGGGGAATCGCACAGGTATGTTTGTTTCTTGTCATCATATACATCACATTTGAACAACTGTTTTGTATCGATTTTATGGTAGATTTTTGGTCGTCGTCCTGCTATGCTGCTTGCACTGGGTTTATTTTCGTTAGGAAGCGCACTATGCGGCTCGGCAAAAAGTATTCCTTGGCTCATCGGTGCCCGAAGTATGTACTCAGCCTTTTCTCACTAACACGAGATCCATCCTTAAATTCAACCATGTATCATTTAAGCTGTACAGGGAATGGGAGGTGGCGGAATCCTTTCCATCTCCAACATAATAATCAGCGACCTTGTTCCTCTCAAGGAACGCGGAGCGATAAGTGGTGTTCTTGGTCTGTAAGTGAATGGTTAAAATTTTTCTGTGCACCTGCTAATCAGTTCAATCGATCCAGCGTGTGGGCTCTTGCTGCGGCGCTTGGTCCTCTTATCGGCGGTGCATTCACTAAGGGTGGGCAATGGCGCTGGCTATTCTACATGAACCTTCCGATATGTGGTGTTGCTTTCGCCCTGGTTCTCCTTCTCCTCAAGCTTCCTACTCCTCCTGGAAATCTTACAGATAAGCTGAAGCGCATGGACTGGATGTGGGTCCTCTTGTGCCAGATCTTGCATTTCTTTGATTGCTCAAATGTCTAATTTGCTATAGCGGCAATGGGATCGTCATCGCAAGTTCGACTGCTGTTGTAATTGCCCTTACTTGGGGAGGCGCAACATTTCCATGGTCTTCCTTCCGTGTCCTTGTTCCTCTCATAGTCGGTCTTGCGGGTATCGTCGGCTTTGGTTTCTACGAAGCACTAGTAGCAAAAGAGCCTATCGTACGTCATATTATCATGATCGGGTGTAGAACTAACACTAACGCGTAATATGCTTCAGATGCCGTTTTCCTTGTTAACCAACCGAACAAGTCTGAGCGGGTAAGTTCAATTACTCCTCAATTCAACGAGTCCAACTCACGTTCTGATTGAAGATATGTTCAAACATTCATCAATCCCGTCGTAATGCTTTCCGTGATCTGTGCGTCGATTTTTATTATCCCGTGGTACCAGCCAAGATACCAATTACTCGCTATTTTTGCTTCAATCTAGATTACCTCCCTGCATACTTTCAAGCCTGCAAAGGCGCATCACCGCTACGTTCCGGTGTTGAAACTTTCGGGTTGAGTATGACCCTTGGTCCCGTCGTCATTCTCTGTGGATGGTCAGTGACTAAGCTTGCCAAGTACCGTCCTCAAGCGTGGTTTGGCTGGGTTGTATTGATCATCGGAACTGGGCTGCTCTCGACCGTTGATGCAGAAACTTCGTTGGCCCATTCCATTGGATACTCGGCTCTTATCAGTATTGGTGGCGGAACGGTTTATGCAATAACTTACTTTCCAGTTCTGGCTCCCTTGCAAGTTTCTCAAAACGCGTTAGTTACTTTGACTTTTGGAGCCAGAAACAATCTGAATTTACAGCTTTACTTTCTAGCTATGCCCTTGCTTTCTTTGCATTCTGTCGCTCCTTTGCCGGGGTAAGTGTCCACATATTTTGATTTCCCGTTTTGTCCGTACTGACTGACCCCCATCCGTCTTCTTGACTACAGGTCTGGGGTGTGACCATCGGAGGCACTATTCTCCAAAACGAACTCTCAAAACGCCTTCCTGCCTCATTCGCCCAGTCCGCCCTCAACGGCGGCAGTGCAGATATTGCGTACTCCCTGATTCCTATCATACAACAACTCGAAGAACCCTTACGGACCCAAGTCCGGGATGCGTTCGCGGATAGTATCATTCGAGTTTGGCAGACAATGATTGGGATTGCAGGAATCGGTTTACTTTCGTCGGTGTTCATGAAAGAGGTTGCAATGCACAAAAAGGTGGATCAGGACTGGGCTTTGAAGGAGAAGGAGAGGAAGGCTGCGGAGGCTGAGTCTGATTCTGTCTGATATGCAACAGTCAATGAACTTCAGCTAGTGAGGGAGGCATTGGCTTGACGAGAATTATGCTACATAGCTCACCAGTGGCAAGTCGAGAATCCGATGTAATCATTGTATGCTTCTAGTACCTACGGTTTTATTTGCTTCGAAATTTTCGGACGGGTAGATAGGTTATATTTTCGGTATTACAAAGATAATTGATTGCCTGTTATTGTAACCCCGCGCGTCTAAATGAGCGCTTCCCTACGTTGCTCTGTTAGCTGCCAAAAAGACGAAAAAATAACGAGCAGGTGCTCCCTAGAAAGTATTCAACAAATTCGAGGTAAAAGTTCTACTATACGTGTGTTTTGGATCCCAACACCTTTCTGTCCAAAATATCGCTCACTTTCAAAACTCCAACAGTCATTTGCTCTAACCCAGTTTCCCAAGCCGTTGATATACGCAACCGCCGCATCGCTTTCTTTCAACATAGGCAGCTCTGCTCGTATGGTGTCATACGTTTCGACGAACCAATCTACCAAAATGTCATGAAGATTGGATATCCACAACAATGCGTCGTCGAGATTGAGAGACATGCTATTCATGACTATCGTGACCATGTTGTGGGCGTCGTCGCCACGGGCCTGCTCCACGTTATAAGAACATATATCCTGTGAGTCCGATTAATCGGATAAAACACATAGTAACACATTATACAGTTGACTTACATTTCCGATGATAAGGAGATCTATCGTAAGAGTAGAGATGCATTCCACGAGAGGATTTAACAAGAAACCTTCTGGTAGGTCCGAGCCCAAGTGAAGTAGAGCGAACGAAGGCTTGGCACCGATTGTATCGCGTCGAACTTTCAGATACGACTCAACATCGCGAATATGATGCGTTACTCGATCCTCAGCTTGTTCGACCACAGAGGTTGTGTAAGTATCAAAGGTCTCAATGAACACTTCCTGTGCACTTTTGACTGAAGTTTTTCTTGCCAACAGCCAGAATCTGACATACTAATCAGTATGGGTGTACTTGCTATGTCAAAATAATAATAATGCCTCACTGCCTGGTAATCTCTCCCACTATAGATTCATTCTGCGGGCGAGGGAGGTCCGGGTTTCTGAGTGCATCCATAACAATGTCCGCTAGCTTTCTTGCTTCTACGGCATCGCAGACATCGGTGTACTCATCAAACACAAAGAAAAGGTTCATAAGGTCGCAACCGGTCCTCAAATGCTCTGGAGAAAAAGTCAAGCCCAGGTGCATATCCCCTAAGTGAATAACACACCAGCAGACGCATCTGGGTATGCGAGCGAGGCTAGCAAATCTTCGTGTGATCGTTCAATCCGAACTTACGGTCACTACAGCTATGGGAGGTAACTCACTGAAATCGCAACGATTGAAGGCGTTCTGTGCTTTGGGCGGGAAGGCGTGAAAGCTTTCCAGCCACGCCTTGGATTCTTCTTTGACCTTCTTGTAGTTTGGATTCAGCTTCCGGCTCCATGCCCAGCGACATAGCGTATCTGGAAGACTGAAGACTTCGAGTTGAGGGGCACCCATTCTTCGATGAGTGAAGGAGAGTCTAACCGGTGTTATTTCAAGTGCGCTAGGCCCTTGTATCGCGGTAGCTACGGCCATTGGGTGAATCTGATATCTTTATACTATTCTAACCGTCTTTTTCTGAGCGCCCTTAAGATCGCGAACGCAAATATACTGCATTCGGCAATTAGTTTTACAGCTAAATGTACCGGGCCAAACCGCAATTGAAGGAATAGCGGTTGAATATGGGACTTGATTTATCTGAATACAATTTAGGGAGCACATATGCGCTCTATGATTATCTGTCATTGGTATTGTGAATTTAGAGAACTTCACTCAGGTACAATTTGGCTCTCGCATGTGCAATAGCTTTATGATGGATATGGCGCGATACTGGCGCGGTGGTGACCGTTTGGGATACTTGTTCACAAGGTGCAACCTGTATCATGACGGAGACTCGATTTCGATGACAAGGCCCAGCTCTGCCAAACTCTGCCCCTCGCAAGTAATATTGCTAATCCTGGGCTTCCCAACGAACATCATGTATCAACTCTCAGGCCCTTGATAATCATTCTTCGTAGTGCTTCTGAGGCTTGGGCATAGCTACAGGTCGTATCAAGAGCTTCGGACTATTGGCAGATAAATGTCTCATATGATGAACTTGAATGAGGCTCCCTTGATGTATGCACAGTTATCCTGTGAATGGGTATGATAATCTGAGATAGTATGTGATGATTTCGATGGTCCTGAGCTTAATGATTAGAGTAAAACTCTGAAGCCCGTTATTCAAGGACAAGACAGTTCAACAGGGAAGCATTTACCCTCCTGGGATGCCTTTCCATTGCCCATGATAATAAGTGTTCTGTTTTCTAATAATTCCAGTACATAAAGTCTACGTAAACCATCAAATTGTGCTTCTTTTTTGATACGAACACTCAGGCATACTCAAGCTCAGACCACCGACTTACAGCTGGCCATGACTGATTGTATATAAGGGTACCGGTGTATAGGTCTTTGCGAATAGCTACTTACAACTATGGGATCAACACTATTAACAAATCTTCTTCCTATCGCTTTCACCGTGTTGGTGATCGAAGTGCTGCGAGCCCGCTCTCGCAAGACAAAAGGTTTCAAGCTACCGCCAGGGCCACCTCGTCTTCCCATCATCGGTAATGTGCACCAGCTATCTATCGATGCATGGACGACCTTCACTGCCTGGAAAGATGAATACGGTACGACTTTCAAAACGTGAATATCACGGGAAACTCATGAACTTTCGGATATCAACAGGTCCTATTGTTTACCTGAATCTAGCCGGACAGAATGTTATCGTGCTAAACACCTTAGAGGTTGCTTCCGACCTCTTGGATGATCGTGCGGCCATTTATTCAGACCGCCCTAACTGGATCGTAGCTTGCCAGATGCTCACAGAGGGTCTATTCATGCCTTTCGTGCGCTACGGAGAAACGTGAGAAGCCGCTCCAGCACTTTTTCCCTGGGGTAGATACTCACTCTGATAAGTACAGTTGGAGACGCATGCGCCGTGCCGCACATCAGGGCCTCCATCAGAACGCAGTTGAAAAATACAAACCAATTCAGACAAAGGAAGCAACACTTTTGCTGAATGACCTCCTTCAAGACTCTGGTAACTGGGTAGAACATGTGCGAAGGTAGTTACCCTTTACTCTTCGTCGGAACAGTAGTCCGAGCTGATTGAATCTCTCTTTAGAGCTGGGGGGTCTACAGTTCTTGGAGTGACATATGATATCCCAACGCTACCATCTGTGAATGACACAGAATTACGACTCATATATGACTTTACAATCCATCTAGTCAATACTGCATACGTTGACAGCTTTGTCGTCGAATTTTTCCCGTGGATACGCCACTTTCCGGCATGGATGATGTCTTGGAAAGCTCGAGCACTTCGTTGGTCACAAGAGTCCATTCCGATTTTTCTGTCGATGTTCCAGAAAGTCAAGACTGATTGGGTGAGTGTTTTTCGGATATACGATCCCAACCCCGTCACAAAGCAAGGGTTACACATTTTCAGGGAAACGGTCTTGCACGACCAAGCCTTACTGGAGTAGTTGTCGAGCAACAAGCAAAATTTGGACTTACAGATAAAGAAGTGGCGTGGATGGTTGCAGCCATGTTAGGCGTTTATTCTTCTGGTCATTTTCTTGATTTCTGATGTATATTTTTCAAAAAACCAAAGAGCTGCTGCATCCGAAACAGTCAGTTGCCATTTTCAAGCACCCGTATTGGGATTGAAGTGACCTTAGTGTTCTAGATGTCAGGGGTTCTTGCGTGGTTTTTCTTGGCAATGGTCATGTATCCTGAAGTGCAAGTCAAAGCACAAGCTGAATTGGACCGAGTTGTCGGACGAGACAGGCTGCCAAACTTTGATGATATGCAGCATCTACCCTATATTCGTGCAATCATAAAGGAGGCGCTTCGCCTAAACCCCGTGGATCCATTAGGTGAGTGAACGTTTCTGACAATGCTTTCTGATCACGTTTTCGAACACCCAAATTGAATATGATACTCACAGGACTTCAACATCGTTCTATAGAAGTAGGATTCCAAATACCAACTAGATGCGCCACTCACGAGACTTGTCGTTTTCTTAGGATGATATCTACAAAGGTTACTTCATTCCAAAAGGCACCATCTGCATCGCAAACGTATGGTGCGTCCACAGTCGAAGGTGCTGTGAAGTTCCAACTTGTGACTGTACTCTAGGGCAATGAATAGAGATGTCGATGTATATGGCCCAGATGCCCACCTATTCAAGCCTGAACGACATCTTGACAAGGAGGGGAATCTATGTCAAGCGTTTCCACGTACGAAGAACGAAGGACACAATACCTTTGGGTTTGGTCGCAGGTGAGTGAACTCGAGAAAATCGTCGGATTCTGAGCTCTCATACTCCTCGGATTGTGTAAGGATCTGCGTTGGCAGATATCTCGCGAACAACTCTTTATTTCTCAATATGGCTAGCATTTTGTGGTTGTTTGCCATCCATCCCCCGGTCAATGATGATGGTTCACCTGTGAAGTTGACCGAAGATACGATAAATGAAGGTCTTGTTGTGTCAGTATGGTCTTACACCGATAATGTAGTGCATCTCACCTCATTCAAATCCTCTAGGCGTCCGAATCACTATGACTATATCTTCAAACCTCGATTCGCAGAGGCCCCAAAAATTGTAGAAGAAGCTCTGACAGCAGTAACACAAGTTTGATTACTGAACTGGAATCCGAAGGAAATTCAAGAGCGAATGTGTTCCGTCAAACTTCCCAAAGTGCGTAAAGCATCAACAAGATCATGGAAATGGAGCTGCGCGCTATGTCAAACATAATGTCATGAGTTCTCAGGTAGTTGTAGGTAATAATAATATGGTCGACTCTGTAGAATATTTGGAATAAAGAATATTCGAGTATTTTCACGTATAGCACTCACTCGATCGATTATCCGTGACAGTTCATTTCTTTCTCCAAAGTGACATGTCTCGGTCGCATTCATGAGTACTCAACAAGCCCCTTACCGCTTTCCTTATGCTACGCCTTTTCTTCAGAAGTTGTAGGATCCCGATAGCTCTCCTCACGGCGTCCAGTGAGGATATTTATTTCCTGTTGTTCCCATGTAGGCTGTAAAGAGCCAATTATAAAATGTCGTGGTGACGATACTATAGTTGAACGCGTACGTTGATTCGGTTGAACTTGATGCTGACTGAGCGCTCAGCACTGCCACATATGAGTATCCATTATGTAACCTTACATAATATAACGAAGTAGCGCCGGTGAACGGCAGGGCCCGCTACCAGTCAATGTGTGTCTGTGTGAGCACTAAGTACAAGATGGACTGAACGCAGATGCAGGGATGAGTAGTAAGAGGTAGTGTTTGTAGAGGTCTGTACTACAATGGGACCACACCTTGATTGGTGATGGCTAATGTACTTGTATTGTAGATAGAAAAAGCGGCGCGCATCGGGCGCGCCGCATGTAGATGCATCTGCCCAACCCAGAGTCTCCAGCTGTCTCCAGCAGTAGTACTGCAGTAGTATAGTCAACTTGAAAAGTGAATGACCAAAAAAACTGGGTCTACTAAACCCTTCAACCTCTAAAGAGGTAGTGGGAATTATTCACTGGAAGTGATAGTTTTTACTGTAAGACAAAGGTTGTCAAGAGAGAAACACCCAATTTTTGTCACCAGAAGATGATGGTTGTCGAGAGCGAGCACAAGAAGTGACTAATCAACTGACAGTAAAAAGATTGCTAAAAGGGGATATATTACTAAAAATGATGACTAGGATGGATAATTTGGAAAAATTAGGGTCTACTAAACCCTTCAACCTCTAAAGAGGTAGCGGGAACATATTTTTCTCAATCTGCAACACATTCTCCGTCTAGCTACGCGTGCTAAACGGAAATATGCTTTCTCCCATGGACCTGCAGCTCGAACGAGCAATGTTTATTGAACGCAGCTGACTTCGAATGCTGGCTCATGGCTCTTGAAATGTTTCACAAAACTCTCCCACCACCTCTTCTCGCGTTTCTTACAGACATTAAATAATTCTGGCTTACTGTACACTTATCCCGTGTACAGTATCATCTCTCAATGGCAAACTTAAATAGAAGGAGATTTCTCTTCCCACAAGTATTTTCTCATCTCAGATGCCTTTCACCTCCCTCTACATTAATGGACTTCGCCTCCCCTCCAGCAATGGCGAAACGTTCGAAATCATCAGTCCGTCAACGGACCAAGTTGTCGGTATATCCGCATCTGCATCCAGTGAAGATTGTCAAAATGCTATACTTGCAGCCTCGAACGCTTTCAAAACTTGGGAACACACCTTGATAAGCGAAAGACGCGGTATATTTCTTCGAGCTGCCGAACTGCTGCAGTCGGAGGATAAGAGTCAAAGGGGTAAAATGTATAAAGATGAGATCAAGAGGGCGGTGGAAGAAGAAACAGGTGCAGCACCAGCAATGACGAACTTCAATTGGGTCGCGTCAATCGGGCTGTTGAAGGATCTGGCGAGCTTAGGGAATGTGGGTGAACTAGGAGGGATGAATTTCCCTTCAGAAAAGACCCAAGGAGGAAGCGTTGTTGTTGAGCGCAGGGCTATGGGCGTAATGTAAGCACTTCCTCAAATTTCAAGTTTGCTGATATCGATGCGACTGCGTCCCATCAGATTCGCAATCGCCCCTTGGAATTCGCCTGTGAATCTGACTCTGAGAGCAGTCTTGATCCCCATCTTATGCGGAAATACTGTCGTCTTTCGTTCCTCCGAGCAAAGTCCTAGAAGTCAAGCTATCATCTGTGATCTATTTGAAGAAGCTGGGCTACCTGCCGGAGTTTTCAATTTCATTTCGACGTCCAGAGAGAATGCACCGAGGCTAACAGCGGAAATTATTGCGAATCCGTTAGTAAGAAAGATCAATGTAAGTAGTACCCTTGCCATAATCACTTTCTGGGTTCCCCATGTTTTTATAAAAATTCGACATCCTTTCATAAAGCACGTTCACACTATTTACGACTCTCCTTCCATAGTTCACCGGCAGCGATCGCGTCGGAAGAGCAATCGCTATGGAGGCTGCAAAATATTTGAAGCCTTGCGTTTTGGAACTTGGAGGGAAGGCACCTGTTGTAGTACGTTCAACACCAGTCCATCGTTTTTGAAGTTTTGATGTCGAGGTCTGTCCATTTAGGTTCTAAACGACGCAAATGTCACCGAAGCCGCTAAAGGAATCGTGCATGGGGCCTTGCTCCATTCCGGACAAATATGTATGTCAACTGAGCGGGTTATTGCTCAAAGAGAGATATTTCACGTTCTTCACGACAAAATTTGCGAGCTCGTACGATCTATTAAGGCTGGAAGCACACCAAGTCATAGTCAAACTGGGGTGGATTCTGACATCAAGTTAGGTCCACTTTTTTCGGAAAGCTCCGCTCAAAATGTCCTCGATATGTTACATGAGGCAAAGGAGACGGGTGCAAGTGTACTGCTTGGGGATTTGACACGGGAGAGGACCGTTATACAACCTCATGTTTTGACAGATGTGAAACCCGGGTCGAGGATATGGGATCAGGAGACGTTTGGACCTGGTGCGCCATTCTTTTACTACTATTCAGGACTCCGACATCATTCCAACTCAAACGTGTCTCGCTACCTAGTCATCATACTCAAAGCTGCCGACAGTGTCAATGAAGCAGTAGAATTAGCCAATGCCTCGAGTTATTCGCTCACTGCGGCCCTTTGGACATCTAATTTGTATGCTGCAAAAGATGTTGCATCTCGTATACACTCAGGTAGGAACACAGTGAATATTGAGGAGGTATCACTAAATCTAGATCTTACCTCCAGGATATGTCAATATCAACGGAAGTACTATCTACAGCGAGTCTGCATATGGACTTTTTGGACTAGGGTAAGCCAAAAAAATAAAATCATCGTGAACGGATTCGTCACTAAAGAAGTTATCGTGTGTCGCGCAGAGGAAGTTCTGGCTACGGCCGTTTTTCTATTAATGATTTCACGGATCTGCGTGTGATCGTTACTCACCCTCAAACCCCTGCATCTTATCCGTTCTTCAAATGACTGGACGGTTTTCCTTTTGAGAGTAGTGATACGTGTGCGAAGGTGCAGGCTTGTGCTCAGACGGTGTAGTACCGGGAGGGTTTCATAAAACAATCAATGTGTAGAAATTATTTCATGGATGGACAAACGCTTTGATTACGAAGTCAGCGTTCAGCATCCTCCACAGAAATCATCATCATTCCTTTGCGTTCTGAATAAAGTAACTTTTCTTCTCGCATTAGTCGCTCCAACACCTTGCTCGTCTCAACCTCCGACGATGGCGCTGTTATAGCCGCAACTTCCCTGTGACTGCTATCATGCCCGTGCTCAAAGTGTCCGAGGGTGACTGCTGTTGCAAGGAATGAAGCCATTCCTGTGCACCCTTTATTAATTTCTGAGCTGTGCAGCATTTCTGAAATAATAATAATAAACACACCTTCGATGGGGGGATCACAGAGCCTGTTTGATCACTAGCAGATGGGCCCACCTGGGGGTATAGGCGGAAAATCCCTCTTGTCACAGCAGCATTGGCAGTATATGGGAAAGGTCTAGATGAGATATTTTGGTTGGGTTATTAGCTGTTTTATCACTTAGTCCCGCTACACTTACTCAAGCAATCCATCGACCTTCTTAGTATTTGATACAGGGAGGGAACGCCGTTGCCGTCTAAGTAGCCAGATCATTAAAATTACAAGCGCACATAAAACAAATGATCCTGCAATTGTCACGCCAATGATTATTTCCCGGGTCGTTGACGATTTTGGGGGAACCGTTGGTGTGATAGAGGAAGAGGTGCTTGTTGGGGAGACAATGGGACTTGAGATCTGAGTCAATGGAAGGGTGGTTGAAAATGCTGGTACATTAGCTGGTGTGCTTGTGATAGATGGCTCTACTCCGAGCACAATCGGAGTAGGAACCCCGGTATTTGACCTTGTTGCATCAAAACATTCACCTCCCTCCGAGTTGAGAAAATTACACTGGATTGTGTTGGTTGTACCAAATTTCTCAATCCATCCAGAAGCGGAAGCTACAATTGTTCGTGTAGCTGCAGGTGGAATGGTATCAAAAGGGAGAAATGGTCATTTATCAGTACATAATCTCTTGGGCACTAGCAAAAAAGACTGGTCACAGTTCACTAACCTGTAGATACAAAGGTTGTGAATACAGGTGAACCGTCGTCATTCAATTCCGATGTTGATGGGATAGAGGTCATAACTCTATAGAGGTATGTGGTTGAAAGCCCATCGGCTGGTGTACCAATAGGTTGTAATGGCGCAGTAGACTGTCCACTATCCAAACGACCCGCCCCGAACTCCCATAGTGTTACACTGGTATTTTGAGAAGAAGTTTGTCCTACATCAATAGATGCATCCAAACTCAGTGTTCATCCTCGGGTTGGACTCTGTGAACATTCTGGAGACTCAACTTACCGAAACTTTCTGCAAGCAATATAGTGCTAATTAAAAAAAGGGATAACATGAGGATGTCAGTGATGTCTGGTGTTGTTAGTCAACTCAAGGAGGCTTGAAAGGAAGGGAAATGTGTTATGGCTTGCTAGCTTGTTGATAAAACGACCATATACTTATATACTATGGTATTCGCAACCTCCTCGGTCGGCCCTTGATCCGAAGTCAACATGGGAAACCGGGGCTGCTTGTTATTAATGCTATGGTCGAATCCTGTCGTCCCAGTAGTGGTGACACTGATTGTCAAGGAGCGATAAATCTAGTAGCCATCAAGTGTCAAGAGACCCAGCAAGGGGTAACAACTGGAAACAGGGGGTAATGAAGAATAAGAAGCGTAAGTACCCGAGTAATAGTGATCTTCAATTAAGTAACTAATGCACATTTTATTTCTGCTTGTCGTTATTAAACGACAGTGTATTGCGAAAATCTGTGCATGTTCAGTCTGTGCAAACCTTTCTTTTTGCATACGAAGCAATTGAACTCCAATGTACATATGGACCATCAGCAAAACATGTATAGAATGGAACTTGCCAAGTGCCGGCTACCTCTGAAAAAAGCCGAATTTTGATCGCCAGCACTGGCATAATCTTGCCGTACCATACATAGAGCGTCCCACGAAAATATTAACCGTCTTCTCGTTGTTTCGACTTTCAACCTCATAAGGTTTCATAGCAGTTTTTGGTATGCTGAAAGCCTCCGCGGACTCTTCCTTCCATGTGCATTTGCCAAACACGGTTCCACCGGCAACCACGGCCAAGAAGCCCAGCGGCTTCCAGTCGCCGCCGATGCCATGTCTGTTGATATTTACCTTATGGTTCAGGCTCATCTCCTCCTGCGGCGACTGTCTTCACTGGGTTTGCATCTCTGCCTCAGACCTGTGTTTCCTTTATGTTCCTCAGGCTCTGTGTTCAATTTCTGATACATCATCGTTGACAACTCAAACTTCCATTGTTGTCAACTACTAAGTTATCACCAAGTCCCCGTCTGTCACAGTCTTTGGTCCTATCAGGTCCTATCTGTCAATAAGTTCTACTAATCTGCATTCTGCAAAACCTGGATGTTCACCAGAGCAAGGATACTCAGCACTGAAAGCACTCCCAGCAGTATTCATTTATAATGTGTTGCCCCAATGGAAGTATGTACTGTACATACACTGATGATGATATGAGGGCTTCTTATTGCTTGAGTCCATACATACATAATACACTGTTCTTGAAGATTATGATTTCATAGGGGCTCAATGGAATTTACACAATCGCAAGTTAGGACCAAGGCAGACAAGCGAGAACTTGAGCGTCAGATAACGAATATGATTGAATGTTGATGTGGTAAATTCAATTCAGGTATAGATATTCGAGTGCCAAGGGTATGTAGTAGGTATACCGGTCTGTCATGGTGTGGCTATACATAATTGCCATCGATGCTATTTGTACTTTGTAGTCAACTGTTCAACCTACAACCTTCACCTCCGGAACCAAGACCGACGCCGTGTCAACAAAGAATCTGGACTCTTTACACTTCCAGCAGGCGAGTGCGGTCGCGAACAGGAATTCCCCCGACTCGAATGTGGCGGTGTTGATCGTGATTTGCGGGTGTGTCTCCCAGAAGAAGACTCCGGGACTTCGAGATACTGCGGCGGAGGCTCGATTTGTATCGTCACCTCTTTGCTAGGGTCTACCACGAAGATAGTGACTATTTCCCCCCTCAACATCCTAGACACGCAAGGTTTCCAAGCACTTTTAGATATGCAGATGCTCTCTCGTTTCCCGTGCATAGCATTTGTTATGTAGAAGGCTATATGCTCTCGTGACTGTTTTTCTGCGGCAATACTTTTCAAGACGGGAAATTCTTGAAGTGCGAGTTCTATGGCTTCCTGTAAAGAAATTCGAGGGTATAGATTAGTAACAGAAAAGCCTGTTACACGAATGAGGATTTACTAACTTCGTACTCCATAGCAGGCTTGACATATACTAACTTATCACCATACCGATAAATGATAACCTCTGGAGGAGGTGGAAGACTGGTGCGGTTGTATGTAGCCATTGCTTCGAGCGTGTAGATATTGGTAGTAGAATGCAAGAATTCAAGAAAAACCTTGAAATGTGGTCTATGGCGAAGAAACGCACCTGAAGGCGATCCCTTTTTAACAATACACTACTTAGCCCAAGGGCGTCCAGCGGCAGTGCTGTCGACTAGTCAAAAGTTTAAGAAGGATGCAGTGCTCAAGAGTCGTCGCTCGGAAATATTTCCTGTGTGAGACTATGAGACGCTGAGCATAGCCTGGCCGACACAGGCGAATTCATTGAGACGCTGCAGATAAGACTCACGGTATTGCTGTATTGCCTTGTATACTTGAATGCGGTGTTGTTCACTGAAGTTATTCAATTCTGTTAAACTCTTCCAACAAATAGACTTCCGATGAGCGGTGAGGGTGTAATATGACACCGTTATTTCAGGATAGCTGTTGATCTTGATCCTGTCTTTGTGCTTTGTATCTCCATTGCTGCATCGGGCTAACCTATGCTGAAAATCAGGACCCTTGTAAACCACCAAGTCAAGAGATGTACATATAGCTTTTCCGTTCTACAGCTACAATAGCTTGAATAGATAGATAAATATAATGTACATAATAGAAATAGATAGCAAATAGAAAGCAAGGCGCACTCGAAGATAAAACCATGGAGGTCTGATGAGGATACAGAAAAGGTACAATGGCGATTACTGTAATAGGTGAATGGTAGAACACTGACCATGCATCAAAGTTCGACATCACCCAACATATCGTATATTCCACCCCTTCGGCCATCAGTTTTGTTATTAGCGTTGGCTTTCTTCGGTGTATCAGCCACATGCGGCACATTCTGATTCTGGCTCTTCTTTGATTTCTTCTCCTTCCTGCTCATCCGCTCTTCGGCGAAAGCATCACCCAATTTATGGACGCAGGCATCCCAGAGTTCACCGGAGAAAGCATTTACTGGAACAGGACTGAGATCACCAGTGAGGTAGGCGTGAAATCGTCTTCCGGAAAATAGATGCGCAGAAGTTGACACGAGATCACTGAGAAGGAGGACCTCTGCTAGTTGGTGGACGCCGTCTAAACATTGAAGAATTTGTGATGTAAGTTGGACGTGGCGATCAGTGATAGGTGGATATGATTCATAGAGTGCATCCCTCGCCTGGTTCCTAGCATCCCAAGTAAAAGCTGCTAGGGCGCACCTCAGCTCCTTCTCCGTCCATCTCGCTTGCTGCCTTTCTTTACTAATAGGGTTCTCCGCCACCTTCTCACATAGAAAACGAAGTAGCCATCGAAACGCTAGTGCAGTTAACAGCTGTTCAGGTGATAGAGAATGAATTTTCCGCAAGATATCATCGGACTCGTTGAGAGCGCGGAGGAGCACAGCCAAACGCTCGTCGGGAGGTTGGGTGAGGAGAGGTCGGATAGGTAGCTTGACAGTATGATTGGTATGATTATGTGAGGGAGTGTATGACTCCGACTTTGAATTTGTCGTTTCGGAAAGCAGTTCCGATAGAGAAGGAATCTCAACAGCTTCGTCGACAACGCGTGTACCACGGCGGTAATATTCTGTGATACTGCAGTGCTTGACGGGAGACATTGTGAGGCTATAATCGGGTGATGAGTCACCTGAATCACTGTTGGGCTCGTGTAGTCGGCGAAGAGCGCCTTTTAATGGGGCAAGTATATCTCGCCCTTCGTCATCTGAATCAACTTCAACAACATCAACTAGTTCATCTTCATCGTCATCGTCCACTGCGGCTGATCCATCAACTCCTGCCTCCTCTTCCTCGTCCTCTTTTCCGGGCAACCCCACCGCATCGTCCAAAATGGCACAGTACCATATCCTGATCGGGCGGGTAATTGTCGCTGTCGTTTCCATGTCTGGATTCTCAAGGAACAACCTCGTCCAGAGTGAGCTCGAGTTGAGACAATTGATGATGTTGGGAGAAAGCTTCCCCGATCTGTAGGCTTTCATCAACTTACTTCGAACTTCGACCAGCTGGGAAAATTTATCTGAAGAAATCGGATTTTCTAGGTGCTCCTCTTCAGTCCACTCCGTCGCCGCAATGTTCCTTGAGAACAGCGGTAACATCGAACAAAGATCGGGTTCGTGAAGAGCGCATAATGGTGAAGGCCACAAGCCGTTCTCCAACTCAGTCGGAGCATGATATTTTGGAATCGCATACTGTAACGTGGAATTCACGATGCGTTCGACAATTTCCTCTACTTCGCCAGACCCTAGTGAATCCAATGACCGGATAAGCAAAGCCTTGACGGTCTTGCTAATTAAATCCATCACACTATCCACATGATATTTTGCCTGCTTTTGAGTATGTTTTTGGGCGAGAGATAAAATTGATCGTAGTGTAGTTGCGACGCGATTGATACGTGCGCTGGGTGTCATGCGTTGTTCGAAAAAAAGTTGTTGGACTTGCTTCCCAGCACCTGCTGACTGGTTTGAAAAATCGTTCCCGGCTAAAGCGCCGAGGAGGGGAAGGAGCGTTATAGGGATGTCGAGAAACGAGGAAAGGGCTTCCGGACTGTGTACAGTGAATGAGAGCGTAAGATCAGAGGAGGCGGCATTTGGAGGAGGAATGATTCCCCGACCGAGATTGGGGTTCCTAGAAGGTCGTTTTTTTTTGCTAGCTTGGATCCACTCATCAAATTCTTCATTATCTGTTTCCTCGTCTATCGCATGCCAGACCATGGCCTGCAGCGGAATGAACCCGCGATAACCTTCCGTATTGAGGATAGCAAAGTCTGAGTCGTTGGCGACAACGTAAGCCCCTAGCCTCCCGGCCAGTTCCACAGCATACGGGTCACCTTCTTCATCTGCGAAATGTATGTCAATGTGCTCTGGATGTGAAGTCTTCAACTCCAACAGGGTATGAATGGCTACGGCATAGGACAGCGGAGGGATGATACGAGATTCATTGAGAAACCGAGGTGTAGAACGAGAGACTGGGGAGGTCCGAAAAAATAAGAGGCTTGGCTCGACGTGGGACTTGGCCATTCGGGTCATTAGGGTACGAAATTTAATTTCTGGTGCTGGACCTGCGAAACTTGCCGTTATTCAGATCTCTTTGACTGATAGAAGGTAACGCACCATCGAATACGAATGCCAATTTCACTCCGACAGCCAGCCATGCATGAACTACGGTAGTAATAAGCCGTACGAAATGAGGATACTCTCCTCCATAAACCCAAGGCAGTGAAAATATTAATTCATATATAAGTCTGCAGAAAATGAGAAATATTTCCTGAAGGTGAAAACAGAGGGTAGGCTCACGACCATCCGTCTACTACAAAATACACCGGTTTCGAGCCCTTCGACGGTAATGAAATCGTTTCTGACAATTTTCTGTTTTCCCGCAGAAACGTTGTGAGGCCTGACAAGATGAAAATCAGTTCGGATAGGTCAAAAAAACTTCTGAGGGCGGAGAATTTTTCTGTACCATGAACCCCCATCCTCAACGTCAGAGAGGTTTACTTGGAGTAAAGTCAGTTCAGAGAAAGTTTACTATGTGCACTTACGATCTGCACTGAATTCATAAATCCTTGACGGATGATGGAAAAACTTTGAGTCTTGGCGGTGAAAAAGGTTGAAGCTCAAGCTGTAGTTGAGCCGCCTTGTGATCAACAGGCCTCGACTGACCGTGCGATTTCTCTTTGTTGCTTCGATCATAATGTCTTCCTCAAGCAAGTCTTCCATTATTGACCTGACGCACCCTCTCGACCCTGACAAAATCACTATCTATCCTGGTGATCATAATTTTAGCTGCTGCCCTACTTCCACCGTCGCTCGAGACGGATACAGCGTTCATTCTCTTTCTCTCGGTACACACACCGGCACACACATCGATGCACCCTCTCACTTTATCTTAAACGGCGCGACCATCGACCAGATCCCCTTGGACGCGTTAATATCTCGCCCAGCCATTGTGGTGGACTTGACGTATAAAAAGGCAGGAACAAAGATACTCTGGGATGATGATTTAGCAAAATACGAGTCCAAGATGAAGGAAGGAACCATGCTTCTGCTCTACACAGGCTGGTCGGCGCACTGGGCGACCCCTGCTTATATGAAGTATCCATACTTAGATCGAGATGCCGCAGAGAGAATCATTTCAACGGGACTGAAAATCATAGGATCAGACACGCTCAGTCCAGACGAAATTGATGGTCCTGAGGGATACGGTGTACATCTGGCAATACTAGGCGCTGGAGGACTGATTGTCGAGAATATGACCAACTTGAAGGCGTTGGTGGAACTGGAAGCAGAAGGTGGGACCGATTCAGAGTTATCGGTTAGTATCATCCCGCTCAGCCTTCCCAAGTGCGATGGATCACCGGTACGTGCATTTGGATGGAAGCGCCGTAGCTCGATTTAACACGTAGTATAATCAACAAGCCGATGTATATATTACTTCCAAAATGTGCAATGCAACAAAGATATACAATACCATGTAGTAGATGTCGTGAACGGTCGTAAAAAGTGCTACAAAGCTTTTCCTACCACCGGTTTGGCCGTATCTTCCCCATTGCATCAGCGACATTGTCCTCAAACGCATCCGCGCCCAACAGCTTGACTATGCCTGCCTTCTCGAAGGCTTTCAATGGTTCAGCCCGAAGATGTGTGATGAAAATGCCAACACCACGATTCTGAAATCGAGGACATTCAGAGAAGAGTAGATCTGGAGGAAAATGCAGGCAAGGCGTACCCGATATTCTTCTATGAGTTCATAGAATATCTGACAGGCACTGTACAGGCAAACAACATCAGTCACATACCACCAGAGTTTTTCTCGAAACTGACATAGCATCACAATCATCCATGTCTGCCATATGGAACACGAGCACGGTAGCTTGAGTTCGACGTGGATCTTCTGAGGGATGAGATTTATCTACACCATATAGCTCTAGACGTCTCAGTCGTTCTACGAGACCAAGAGAAATCAGACACATTTTTTCAGATATGCAAACGGTAGACACACCTTTCAACTGGGCAGTATTGGCTTGGGGAGAAAACAAGCATTTTTATCGAAGAACACACGGTTGGAGAAAAGAAACTTACCAAAATCCAAATTCTCCCGGATTCGCACAATCAAAGCACCAGAAACATCCTCCTCTGCCTCTGGATTCTCATTGATAGGCTTCCAACGATCTGTTCCCGGTATGCGACCCTACAACACAATCAAGTCAACAACGGGGTAGGATTGCGATGACGAATGGAACAAACTAGAATCGTCATTCGGGTTTTCGAAGAACGTCTGACGACAAGCAAAAGCGAGATGACCAAGCTGACTACAATTCCGACTTCAACGTTCCATACTATTGATAGTACGAAGGTTAGAGTAACTAGAAGGAGATCCATCCATGCGCTCATCCTGTTTTAGTATGTACGCAACCACCTCAAAAATACGTCGTGCAGTCGAAAGAAGTGTGAGCAGCTCACCTCCAATAGTATATCAAATCGTGAGGAGTTTCTTGTATCAAAGAGAACACCACCAGTGTAATTCTGTAAACCATGTCATTCAAATTCCCCAAACGTTAAAGAGAAGATGACCAGGAGAATCAACCGACATTGACGCCAGAACACATTTCGGGAGGTAATAAAGCAAGGGTAGCAAGTAAAACGTTGCCAACAAAATAACAGCAGAGCACACCAGGGAGGCCATTTGCGTACTTCCTCCCACATCTCCATTGATTCGTGTCCTAAAACAGGGTTGGAATATCAGAATCGGTTCCATAGTTACAAATCATGGATAGCAGAGAGAAAAGGTGGAACATGACGGGCAGCAATACCTTACCTTGTGATTGACCCAAAAGCAGGTAAGGTTCCAGGAATGAGCGAACCACCAATGTTTGCAGCACCTAGCGCAACGAGCTCACGATTCGGACTGATGCCGTAGCCAAAGCGCGACCCGGCCTGTTTAGCTGCAACCATACTGTCCAGATACCCCACAACGGCGCTGACGCTATGAATAAAATAAAATAAGTACGAGTTTTGAAAGAGTCATGAACCAATGACCTCACACTGCGGTAGAAGTAGTTCTTCGAAGATACTTCATGTTGGACGAGCGGATGGGGAATTGGAAGAAGCTGCCAGAAGTGACGACCTTCACACTGCCTAGGATATCAACACCTTTCTCGTCCCATCGAAATTCGCGAGATAGGACTAAGAGATGACATGATGATGAGAATATAAGCGTTAAAGTTAGAAAACAAGAGGTGTGTAACCCACTTGTTGAAACCACTACTACCACAAGAACTTCAGGTATCCTATAAATGAACCAATACTTTTTGAAGCACCCTTTGAGGAATTTTAGAAGAATCAATGTCCCGAGAGCGACAAAACTGATAATCGCTGTCATAGGGTTTCCATGCGTAAACATATTTTCGACAAGGAACAAGAGTTTCTCGATAGTGGTGGCAGGATGTAGCAATCGTTCCATGGGGACAAGTCCAAACATCGGTATCAATTGTTCACTAAAAGTCGCTCGATATTTCCATTCAGCAAAACGCGACGACGAATGTCACTCACATCAGGATAATGACAGCCATAGCGGCGATGAAACCACGAAGGAGCGCTCTACTGAGAATCACGTCAAGGAACCCTAATCTAAAGAAACCAAATATGAAAGAAAGCAATCCAACTTGAAGGGTAATGATGGTCGCGACAGCCAGACCTATTGCATCTCCTTTATCAGAATGCGGGTCATCTAGGTCATGCCGAATGTCGTCTACAGCTTGACCCAATAATAAGCTCAGAGCTGCTTCAGGAGCAACGTTCAGATGCCGCGATGTGCCGAGGAACGCGTAAACTATCCCTGGTATTGAAGCTGAGAACTACGCAGGCGTAAAGACTTGAGAATGAGCGTGGAATGATGATGAGCTTCGGAGACATATCACGCACCAGACCAGTCACTGGGCTGAGCTTAGCTAGTGATGAAGCGTAACTGACAGACTGTGGAATTAACATGCTCGCTACAGTGAGTCCGGCCAGCAAATCACCGCCTATTCTGTCGAGAGAAGTTGTTGAGATGCACCACTCTTCAAGCGGTATCAGAGGAGCTCACAATGAGGCAGAGTAATTGGGTATCCATGAAAGCGAGGGAATATAATATTTAACTCTTTTCCTCAACTTTTTTCTGCCTTGTGGGGGTTTGTGCCCTGCATCTACATATAATTAAATCTTTTACCATCAGCCATTTCGAGAAGACATGAGCTCACCTATAGCACGAGCAGAGGTAGAGCCATACTGCGAGTCTCTACTGATACCTCCGAGGCGTTCAATATCAGTCTCCAAGAGTTGTTCGCGTTCGGATTGCTCGCTGTGAGGAGTCATAATGCCTTCTGCACCCATTATCGAACTAGCAGCAGAAATAGTCCTCAGATTAGACGGCCGGTGACGGTCCTTGGGTGTTATAGAATGAGCCATTATGGCTGCTTGTTATGTAGATCCAGTCACCGAATTCGAGTCCGGAGAACTGCATGCCGTAGTTCGCGTTGAACACGTGGAAACATATCCACCAATTGAATTTGTCGAATTTGCGGATTCAAGATATACTGTATGTATCGTGCAACATTTTCGATGATACAGGAAATTTATTCATAAAAATACGTGCTCGAGTCCCCTAGTCCTTAAACTTCAATCGGAGCCCAGCAGCCCCAACAGCCGCACAATCATCCACGAACTCAACGTGTTTGAATACATGTCCTTTCGCTACCAGCTCGTCCAATACCATATTGCGGTATACTTCTAGCCCCACCACTGATCCACCAAAACAAATAACACTCTCGGAAGCCTTCACCAGTCGCGGAGCCTCTTCACTAGCATCTCCTACGACAATGCTAATCTGTTCCGCGAGATCCTTTGCACAGATACACAAGACCTTCAATGCCAGCGGGTCTTTGTCCTCGAATGCAGCGGCGAAAACTGACGGAGAGAGCGAGGACAGACGCTTCTCACGAGACATGTACTTATGTGCACCGCGATCTGAGTTTACGACGGTGGAAGGTATCGGGTCGGGTACATAGACCTCAGTCAACACCTCCATAACGTCTTTGATCCCAAAGTAATTTTTCAGCAAAGTCCTGAGCGGTCCTTCAGGAGGGGGCGATTTCATGACGGAATGTTTGTCTTGCTCTATCAGAACCTGACGAACAGCTTCCCTTCCGATACTGTACCCACCACCTTCATCGCCTAAAATCCATCCCCACCCGCCTACACGACCTAGCTCCTCTAGTTCTCCATCTTCCTTCTCCTTGAATGAAACCACAATGGATCCAGTACCTCCTATAACAGTAACGGCAGAGATAACATCTTCGTGCATTCGTATAGGAGCAGCGAGCAGATGAGCATCGTTGGCTACTGAAAGTCTGGGTCCTTTTGGAACGCCAAGTAGCGTAGAGAGTGGGTTCACCACAGACTCGATGATTGAGGGTGAATCTGCGCCTGAGATGCCAAACCAAACTGCAACAAACTCGAGTCCTGCTGGGGGAGGCAGGGCAACTGTATCAACTGACGCAGGGGATGTGCAAGTTTTCAGTGCATCTCCAACTGTTGCTCGAATTGTTTCGATGAACGAATCGATGGTCAGATACGCGATGTTGGATGGTCCACCTGAGGCTCTGCCGACGATATTGCCAGAAATATCGGATACAACGGCGGAAGTTTTAGAGCCACCACAGTCGACACAGAGGTAAAGAGACATCTTTATTGGTGGTGATCGTGGTTTCAAGGCAAGTGCTAGAGCCAGACTTCAAGTACTTTCCTCGGAGCATGACACAGATATCAAATGCCAGCCTCGTTATCTTGATTTTCTACAGTGTACCATGTGGCAATGCGGTGTTTTCTCGTACTGTCCAGAGGATTCCGGATTGGTTTCACACTGGCACAGTAGTGCGACTTTGGCGGAGTAAGGAAACCGGAACGACCAGAGCCAACATTGTGTCAGTGCAGATAGAGGCCTACCCTCAACTGCCTCACTTTCTCACAGTTTTGGGGTTAGGGCTAGCAGGAGTATAAATTTTTGCGCTTTTTCGATTGCAAAAATTTCGTGCGGCAGCCCGGCCATAATCTTCCCCATGTTGCTCATGACTGCTCAGGCTTTTCGAAGGTCTCTTAGGCGGTCGTTCGAGTGTCAGGCCGTGTTCTGAACAAATCGGACGTCTTAGTACCCATTGTCGTGTTTTCTGTACTGTTGGAAACTCGTCGGGTCGGTGGTTCCGTACAGTCTTCCTACATAACCAACCTATGTAATAGACTACATAGTATCTTTCGTAGTACCTCAGTAATGTCAGGCATTCATTCACATTTTCTTGTCGCGATGTTAGTATTGTTACGCGTACAGTTAAAGCTTTAAGCAGCAGGGGACGCTGGTGTGACGAGGAGAATCAAAAAAAGATAGTTGCACGTACAAACGCGAATCATCGACAAAGCATTAATTTCTAAGAATCATCAAATTATGCACCTATCCAACTCCCACTGACTAGTAGAGGTAGAGTTCCTACTCGACACAACAGTGATAGGGTCGATAGCATGCATGCGTTATTCGGCGCCATTCTCGACGGCTACAAATCATTACTCGCTCTCCGCAATGAGAGCAACAATCATTCTGCACAATCGTAC
Source organism: Lentinula edodes (assembly GCF_021015755.1). Lineage (NCBI taxonomy): Eukaryota > Fungi > Basidiomycota > Agaricomycetes > Agaricales > Omphalotaceae > Lentinula > Lentinula edodes. The sequence continues at coordinate 382,329 of NW_025764340.1, forward strand.
CATTAGTCAAAAAACGTCTGTATCCAGTATACGTAACTCACCGGTATAGGTAATAGAAGAACGACAAAAGATAAAACCCAAGCTTGATGAAGCTCTCCTTTTTGTGCCCCGGTAATGTCCTAAATATTTCCGTCGCGTCGTACATGTGGTTCTTGTTTCGTATTCTATACGTTGGTTGATGGAAAATGAGCGGAACAATGAATATCAATCAGCGTAGTCCAACGTGAGAGGTCAAATGAATGATGAATCAAGGAACTGCGGCAGTATGCAAGTGGAAAAAAGTGAACGGGCAGAAGTGCAAAGGGCAATCGCTGGTGGTCACAAGTAGATAGAAGATGAAGAGAGATGAAAAGTGGGTAGAATTACACGCACTTGTTGGCATTGAACACTAACAACGGGGCATTGAGCAGAAATGCTATCCATTGTCCAGATATGAGGAACAGGATGGTTAAAAAGGCGTGTGCGATGTTTTCGGGCAGGACAAACTATTCGACGAGTTCAGATATTGCACTTCAAAATATAATAGACGCCATACTTGGTTGAGCTTGTTGCAGAGGTCTATGGGGTTGATATAGTCGCATTCCAAGTCCGAGAACATAATAATCTAGTCAAAGTCAGTCGACATTCATTCAAAATTGTTTGAGAGTACTCACGAAGAAAACCATGCAGAAAAGCAGAGCCGCAGCCATGAGGACTGCGAACAGGAACAACCATCCTGTTGAACGACACCCATTCCGTCATCGCCAGTCAAGTTCAGCAGAAATTAGCGATAAGTTGTCGAACAAGAAACCAAGTCATTTCAAGCACGCGTTTAAAACGTACAAAAACGTTCCAGTAAAAGTCGGTGGGGAGTGAGCAAAAGCAAAACAAATCCCAAGAAAGTCCAGGAAGGAAGGACAGTAGATCAGTAGGTATTCGCATAACTTTCAAACCCGCAACTCACCAGCGCCGCCCATCTTTAATTACACTGTTGATTCGGAGTTGTATCACACGTATTCGCGCACGGAAAGATATTCCTCTTACTACGAAAATAGACAAGCAGACTATTAGAACAAGAGCATAGCTCGCTGCAAAAAGTGAGTCTTACCAGGAAAACAAAGCAAGGAAAGCTAAGGAGAGAAATCTCAAGAATACTAGGAAAGAGATACGGAACGCTGCCGCCTGGAGTTAGGTGACGCAGGTCCAAACCCCACGTGGAAAGGTCACGTATGCAGTACACCGGGTCACACCTTCCCTCTTCAGTCCCTCTCCGACCTCAGAGTCTCAGCACCAGTTCTGACACTGATTATTTGGCCAAAGTATCAAAGTACATGGGGTATATAACTTATTTCACATTATAATTTGCTCTGAACCGGCTCCCTCTTTGCCATTGCACGAAGCTCTCGTCGAAGGATCTTCCCCGCGGCACTGAGAAGGTCGGGGAAAAAAAGTCACGGCCGGCAATTGAAACGACTGCTCGCGAACCTCACTTACCTCCTAGGAATTTCTCCAATGGCCATCACGCCTTCATAACTGATCAGAAACCAAATTGCTGGAGAGTATTCGGACAAACTCACCTCCTCTGAGGTACTTATGCCTTGCGACCTTAGACTCCATCCACTTTGCCACGGATTTCTCAAAGGATTTCTTAGACTCGGACGTGGATATCTTCGCCGGTTGTGTGTGGACCACGTATGCTCTGAAAAGCATAAATGCCGATCCTTTGTCAGTGCTTGTGCTGAACAAATCGAGCTGCGCGTACCGCGGAAGTTCTGTCATATCGTTCTCATTGTGTACTCCAATCACCGCTGCATCAGCGACCTCAGGATGAGTTATGAGCACGCTCTCGAGCTCAGCTGGTGGAACTAGGGAGGACAAGTTAATCAGTCTGATCTTGGATCTTCAATGCCCTACCTGCCTTGGAAGCCCTGCGATAGTCCAAGTCAATGACTGTGTCAGCATTTCATATCGGAGACGAACCTTGTACTTTATGAGCTCTTTCTTCCTGTCGACGATGAAATAAAATCCCTCTTTATCCCTTACACATATATCACCTGTCTTATACCATCTATCAGTGGTGAAGGAGTCCTTGTTTGCGGTCAGGTTGTTAAGATATCCCTCCAGACAGCCGTTTAACTAGAGGTATAGCCGTTATCATCATCAGTCACTGACCTTCATCACAGAAGGCCCCTTCAGCCACAATTCACCCGGAATTCCCTCCTCTGCGTCAACTTCTGTCTCGCCAGAATCGTCCGCCACTAGACGTGCTTGATAATTTGGCAGTAATACACCAACACTGCCCATTTTTAATACAGAACTGTCCAGAGGGAGTATATGCGATGCAGGAGAACACTCGGTCATACCATACCCTGTATGCATGATAGGGCATGAATGGAATAATACCACACATATACTCAAGAATCTGACTGACCCTCGGTGATATACAAAGTTTCTTCAGGCTTTCGCTTCGCTAACAAACGTTTCTTCGCCTGTACATGATTTACGATCAGGAATTAAATGTATCCTACAGATAATGGAACAAACAAACCTCCTTGATAAGTGTCGGTGAGACAGGCGCAGCGCTAGAAAACAATAGCCATATCGAAGAGAGGTCGAATTTATCGATCGCTGGGAGGATTGATTTATGAATGCAGCGAGGGGTTAAGACCAAATTTACCTGGATGCCGAGCTATGGCCAGCATCACTGGAGGAACAACCAACACGGCGGTGATGCGGTACCTCTCTACTGCGACGCAAAAATCGATTAAGTCAAATCGAGCCATAATGACGGTCGTGGTCCCGCAGAATATTGGGAAGAGAAGACCTGATACGGCCCCTGTCCAAGAGCTTCGTTACACAGATACCTAATTCCAAAGATTACGAACCATAGATGTGGTAAAAGGGAAGGAAAATCAAAAGCCGATCTCCCGCTTTATAGCCCAGGACAAGATCAATAGTCTCCGTGGCCGTAGTCAGATTTTGATGAGTGGTCTAGGGAAGGATGGTTCTGACAAATCGGAGAATATATAGTATAGCATACGGACCTCCACTCCCTGTTTATAAGAACAGTGTTGTTGTCAATCTCAGTACATTCGGAGCTGCCGGATGTGGGAGCCAAACCTTTGGTTGACCGGTTGTACCAGAACTGTAACACAACAGTGCTGTTTCCTGGGCACTTTCACCGTCAAATTCTTCCTCGTTTTGCAGTTCACCGATCCCAAGAAGCTGATCGAACGTTATAAGATCGCGAGTTGCCTCGCCTTCTGACCGTGACGATACTAGACCACTAGCCCATGCAAGACTATTTTGTGAAATAATGATTCGGTTTTCAGCGTCAGTCTGGGATAATCCGAGTCCTACGATGAGCATTTCCAAGGCAACACTCAGATTCTCGGAAGTAGTTATGATCATGGTAGCTCCGCTGTCGATGTATTGATGTTGCAGCTCCCGTGCAGTATAAGCATTATTCGTCAACGTACAACGCATACCGGCCGCGATAGCTACAAGGTTCAAGAAAGATTAGGGTGGAAGAAACACGGCAGCAACTCACCTCCGAGTATGTATACAGGATATTGCAAAGAATTCGGAGAAAACACCAACACCACGTCCCCACGTTGAGCTTTTACTCTTGGATCATGCCTCAGTCCATACCCGAATTTCAAAGACAAGGTTCTCAAATCCTGGCGACTAATAGAAATTCCCGTGGCAGCATCTACAAATACCTTTTCTTGAGCTGGAAAACCCCCAATTTTTCCATTATTTGGATCCACAGAGAGAAGATGTGTGAAGATGGAACGAGTATGCAGGGGAACGGAAGGGTACGAAGAGTAATAAATTCGAGGAGCCATTCTCGTAGCAGAAGAACGAAGCGAAGAACGAAGCGATCACAACAGGAACTAACAACCTGGGTCCGTGTTCGCAACCAATTCTAGATCCTGTGATCTGTATAAGTTGTATATGCTCGTCAATGGCAAGCACCGAAACAAGCTATGTGTAGTATATACATAAATATACAGAAAACACTTCAATACTTACTGAAAGGAGAAAGACATTTATCCTATGACCCGCTAGAATCACGAGACATATCTCAGACTGTGAGCTTCGAGGATCAAGGAGGCCGAATTGCCAAAGATTGGTCATTTATCGCGTCTTGACGGCGTTTAAGAGCCTTTTTCAGTATTTTATTCGTAACTTGCATACAAATGGAATACGAGCTTCGAGATACTTGGAAGGTCATTGAGCAACACGTATTAGAGGCTATTATGAAATTATTGACATCACCCAACGTTTCCACTTATGCTCGCTTCTCTTCTATAACTTCGTCCGAACCTTTTCAACTGCATGGATATCCGCTGGGTCCCTCCCAGCCAACTCCTTCATCGCTTGTTCCTTCAAGTATCGCCTCAAAATCTTCCCCGACGCACTCTTTGGGATCACTGGCACTACTACCACTCCTCCCCTCAAAAACTTGTGTCTCGAGACTTTGGTCTTCACCCAGTCTTGTACCTCTCTACTAAGCTCTGCGGCTCTATCGGAAGAGACGATAGACGAGTCTGCTGGGACAATATATGCTCTGGGGAGCTCTGTGCTTTCTTTCGCACTTTCGACACCAATGACCCCCGCATCAGCGACTTTCGGATGAGTGAGCAGAACGCTCTCAAGCTCCGCGGGCGGGACCTGAAAACCTTTGTATTTGATAAGCTCTTTCTTGCGGTCTACAATCCAGAAGAATCCGTCCTTGTCTATGATGCCGATGTCACCTGTCTTAAACCATCGAGAGCCCGGGGTCGGATCAGAGGGAGGCAAGGATGAGTATGGGAAGAACGCGTTGGTGTTTGCTGCGGGGTTATTGAGATATCCCTAAGATAAAAATGGTAAGTGGGTTAGGAATGGACAGAGGAGGACAGAAGACGGAAGATTGAACGCCTATGTACCTTCATGATACTCCTTCCACGAATCCATAGCTCGCCACGCTCGCCCTCCGCAGCATCTATCACCTCATCATCCGTTTGCGCATGCCCATCTTTATCATCGACAACCAATCTCGCTTCCAAGTTAGGCAGTAGGAAGCCAATTGAGCCATACTTGCTTTCCTCTGTGATGTTTCCCCATTGTTGAGCAGGGAGGATTGGGAGAAGATGTGTAGTAGGAGACGTCTCGGTGAGACCATAACCTTGAACTATATGTAATGGAGGTTGATTCGTGGGACGGAGGCGAGACTTGACAGCCTTTACAAGCTCTCCACCGAGTGGCGCTGCGCCCGAGAACATGATCCTGAGACTAGACATATCGTACTGCTCGACGCAGTCATGACGGGCTATTACCACCAATACCGGTGGAACAATGAGGGTGATCGTCACTTTGTACCGCTGTATTGATTCGCAGAATGCCAACGGATCAAAGTGTGGCATCACGATTGTTGATACCCCACAGATGAAGGGAAACAGGAGTAGCTTGACGAGTCCGTAAATATGATAGAATGGTAGAACGGCGAGCATTCGGTCGCCGGTTGGACTAAGGATGGGGAAGCCAGATTGAACTATGTCCAGGACAGTTGTCAAATTCTGATGTGTGGTTTCGACGCCTTTGGGTTTACCAGTGGTCCCAGAGCTATAGCAAAGAAAGACAGTCTCTTGTTCTGCATCAACACCCTGGAATTGCTCTTCCCGATCAAGCCTCCCCAATTTCAAAAGATCCTCGAATGCCGTCAACCCGGGTATATGCTTCTTCCCATCAGTCTTCTTCACTCCAGGAACCCAATTAAAGTCATCTGGAAGCAGGATAATTCTGCGTTCTGCATCCTCCTTCAAACGGACGCCAACAGTCTCGGAAGTAAGCATGCGCTGCACTGTTTTGAGATTGGCGCGAGTGGTGCAGATGAAATAGGCATGTGAATCCGTGTACTGGTATGCTAGTTCGTCAGCAGTGTAGGCAGTGTTGGCGAATGTGCATCGTAGTCCAGCAGCGACGGCTGTAAAATCGGATCGTTGATCATAAGAGAACCAGTCAATTGAGACAACATACCACCGAATACAACCACTGGCCAACAAATTGAATTTGGAGAGAACATCATTATGGTGTCACCTCTCTTCGCATGCTTCTTGTTACGAAGGGCACAGGCAAATGTTAAGGCAAGATCCTTGATGTGGCCGCGATTGAGTGTGACGCCAGTCTGCGCATCGACGTAGGCAGGATATTCAGGAGGGTATAACGGTGGTTCAGGGAATTGATGCGTGAAAATTGACCGTTGAACGATAGCTTTATCAGGTAAGGCAGACCTAAAGATTTTGGGAGCCATTGTTCGCGTCGTGGGGAGAAGGGGAAAATTTCACACTTTGAGCTAATTTGGCAAACAAGATAGTATGCTTTAAGCCCAATTTCGATCCCACGACTGTACATATTGCAAAGGAGGTGTAATTCCGAATTTGAGATTGGAGATCCTTACTAGCCTGAGTACTAGTCCTGGTCCCATGTTCATTTTGCATATTCCGAAACCCGGTGCGGGGCAGCGCGCGCCCATGAGCGCGCCTTTGTTACCTGTACGAAATCACATGCTTTTTGTGACAGAGCGGTCACAGTGATCTCGCTTTTTGCTCTTCATTGTCAACGTCTTCCTACACTTCTACGACTTATACCTACCTTGACCGTTCAATACGAGGTGACCCAAAAATCAGTTAGTATATGCTTTGTTCTACTTGAAACCTGACGTTGATGATTGAACTGTTATCGACAACCTTTTTCCACAACAGAAAGCCGAAATTATCACACTAATCAGAGGAAATGGCATCTCTATTGGAACGCATGAATGTCTCCAATTCCGGGAGTGGCCCTGTAAGGTCAACCAAAATGGGGAACTCCTCAAGGTTGAATGCACCTTATGTGCGTTAATTTATTCTCATTTTTTGAGATTATTTCTCATCGAATCTATTTGCAGGCCCGTTCTGCTAGAGGCGACGTTGATTCTGCATGGTCTCATGATCTTTATGCCCAGCACAATTCTCTTTCTGCCCGCTTAAATCTCCCAGCTTCAAAGCCAACACTGCCACCCGACGCAACCCATGCATCCAAATCCTTAGCCCAGAAAGCCTTCAGAGACGCCTTATCTTTCTCCTCACCTTCTACATCTCGGGGTGCTCGTGGTGGCGAGGAACTCAACATCAAAGGTGCGGGAAGCTCGGGGAATGTGGTAGAAGTGTCTGGATTAGTAGATGGCACGACAGCGGATGATGTCTCGGCAATATTCAAGCGGTGTGGAGATATTTTACAGAGCAAGCTGATTTCAAGGCGCAACGAAGAAGTGCGTTGTCCACTTTCTATCACAACATGGTTACCGACTGAAAAATTCGACTAAAGGTGCGCATTCGGATCACCTTTAAACTTGCGGCATCGGCAGCGGAGGCAGTAAAAGTTTTCAATGGTGTGCCGGCCGACGGGAAGACACTATCTGTGGCTGTTGTTGGTGCAACTAGTGCGGGTACCTCTCTCCTTGGTCGGTTTGGCAAGGATGGGCTTGGCTTAGTGAGACAGGAAGGTAGTGTTGACGTTCTGATGGACTCAGATGATACGCTTTCAGGATCGTACGTTTCAAGTCCTCTTCAAGCTCAACGGGAGATCTGACCTTTCTTCATTCAGAAAAATGCGCTCAGACGCATTGACATCTGATCCAAGAGCACAAGTCTTGGTTGCACCCCCTGGAGCGGATCCGAAGGACTATATTCAGGCACCTGCCAGGGGAAGGGGCGGTAGAGGGCGAGGACGAGGTGGTAGAAGAGGTGGCGGTGGCGGAAGGGGGAGAGACAGGGATAGGATGGATATGAGTTAAAGTGAGAAAGCCTGCCTGCTTCTGTTGTTTTTTTGTTCGATGTCCCTGACGTTTGAGAATAGATGTCGCATAGCTTCAACAACAGCTCAATTCAAACTAGGAACGGAGATTCCATATGCAGCTTTCCCTTTTTCTTCCGACACAGTATCTGACTTTACGACATCGTGACCATATGTTTTTATCCTAGCTATCTTCCCCCTTTGAAAAATTTCTGGTGTTTTGTGTATCTTGTGGTAAAGTCGACATACTTCAATTTGGGACCCAATTATCCAATGTCTTGGTCACTTGTTTACTGGAATCTGAACGATCGACACCTCGGGAAGGACTTCTTATCAATATATTGAAACTTGGGCATCATCTATTTTTTTTCAAGTTGTAGTACATCACCCCGCAGCCAAAGAAACCTTGGTTTCTTCTTCATGCGGATGGACGCTTTTGTTAGTGCACTTTTATGTTGATGCTTCTACGCCTCTACTACAGCCCACAACTCCTGCAGTAAAATGCGCTGTTTGTGCGGTGCAGAAACTTCAAACATTCATGCTGAAGATTGCGATGCCCAAGGAGAATCACTGATCGATTCGTACGTCGTTCATTCTGATGCTCTGATTCATCAGCGGACTCGTTGATATAACATGATCTACTTGCTGTACTCGCATGACACCGAACTATTTCCCATGCAGCGTTCACGTCGATTGGCTTCGGTTTCCTCCTCGTCGCTCGAAACGCTGTCTTCTCAAGGCTATACTTCTACGCTAGAGTCTGTCGCGAGTACTTTCACAGGACCGGGCTCTCTTACAGGCAAAGCCCTCTTCAACTTTGGGAAATTTACGCTCAAAGGCTTCGAGCAACTCATTATTTCTCGACGACTTTTGGCTATCGGAGCACATTTCCCCCACCATAACGCAGATAGAATTGTAGGATTAGCTGCAATGTATGCAGATCTTTTAGAGTTGTCGAGGTGAGTCTTCCAACATATTGGAGATTGCTAGTAGGGACTGAGCGTACATAGAATTCAGTTGTATCCTGATTCTACTCGGACCCGCGCTCTGCAGCTGTTACTCGGACAAATTGCCTCTCGCTCTACAGCACACCTGATGAAAGCGTTGTTAATTTGGCCAGTAGTTGAGGTCAAGCTACTAATTTCAGAACTGCTTCAGTGCTTCGATCCTCTAAGGTTGTTTAGTCTTAATTACACGGCATCTACGCTGTAACCCCCGCTAATTCCTTGAATTTATACATAGCATTTTCAATCTCGTCGAGAACAATCTTCCACACGCCCTCGTCTCTTCTTATCAACAACACTTGTCGCAGTGGGAAGATCATTCTCTGGCTCCCATTGTTGATTTTCTCCAAGATTTTGCCTCTGCCAACGAACAAGGATGGTCTATTATATGTGACTGTGGCTGCCTGGATTTTCTGCTTCATCTATACCTGTCCGATTTCAAAGACCTAGCAAGGTCTTTCAACAAATCTAGCGTCTCCGCTACCTGCACTTCCTTTCTGTTAGCAGCAATGGCGAATGAGTCTGCATACAGAGCGTTTCAGTCGCATGCCCTTTGTAGCTTGTGGGCTCTATGGCCTATGCTTGCACTCAAAACACCTGACCAAACCCGATGCTCCCAGCGTCGTCAGGTATGGGCAACTATGGGAATGACCGAAATCCGATGGCGAATAAGCTCTATCTTTGATACATTGGTGTTGGAATGGGATAGTTCGTCACTGACAAAACTTCGCGTCACACTCAACGAGCCTTCCCTGTTTGACCTACTTATTGATTTATTAGAGTTTTCTGGGTAGGTGACCGTGTATTTTTGCGTGGAAACACACACACTGCTACTAATTTTCGTTGTAAAAGGTCACCTCAACTGGACGATGAGATATCCTTTCGAGCCCTCAGGTCGTTACATCGACTTTGGACCCGTATCCTTACAACAGAGGCTAATTGGGGACTGGAGAAGTACATTGAGGAAACTCCTCACGACTACGCTCGAGATATCTTCATTCGGTTCATTCGTCAACTCCATCTACTTTCGTAGGTTGCACTAGATACCAAAAATCAATGACGATCTTTAACAAACATTGACAGAGCTCGAGTTCCAGAGTCCGATGCATTTTTCGACCCTTGTCATGAAAGGTGCCAGGCAAAGGGTTGCCCACTTGAACTAGACGCTGTTATACACTTCGTTCACCGCCTTTCGAGAGCTTCAAGAAAAAACCACATCCTTCGCCAGTGGCTCATTGAAGGTGATATCGTCAGACTCCTGGATTCGACATTTTCACGTTTGTCCGAACTCGGAGCGTTGAGCTTGGATGTCAATGTTACAGATGGCAGTGATTATTCTAGCGACAACAGTGTCAGTGGACCTCGTTATCGGACTCTCGTGCTTTCGTTAGCTTGGCGTCTTTTTAACGAAGAACCCCAAGGTGACGGGAATGGGTCTATACCTGAATATCAGTCCTCCGCGTCATGGTTCTTTTCTAAACAAAAACCCCCTCCTGACTGGGACGATCTTAGTTTCCCAATGCAGCATCACGATAATTGGGCGGACGACCTAATGAGTGCTTCTGTATACCATCGAAAGGAGCAAGAACACAAGGATTGTGTCTACTCATGGATAAAGTAGTTCTTCGGTACTACATACATATTTCAAATGCAGGCGTACTTATAATTACAATAAATAGCTTATGCACATACATATCCTTTGAATGAGATACATATTCAACAACGGTATTGCTTCTTAACGGTAATTTAGGTATACAACATTCATATGGTCTCATGGCGCTCTGGCGCTCTACACTAGATCCCACTCTTCCTCGTCATGTCTTCCTCCTTCCCCTTCTTCATGATCACCTTCTCTAAAAGGACTCATCTCCATATTTTTCACACTTTTCACAATGTTCTTGGTTAATGATACCTCCGATGCCCGACGCCTAGCTTTTTCCTTTCTTCGAGGACGAGTGAGGGATAAGGAGTCAAATTCGGACGTGGTATTTGAGTTGAAGGTGGAATGGGAGGAAGCTGAAATGGGAACAGAAACAGGATTGATCCCTTGAGCTTGTGCCAGTGTACTTTTGGGCGTTGGCCTACTCATAGCTTGTAGTAGTTGTCCAAACTCAAGTGTAAATGAGGGAGGAGTCGGTGGTGGAAGACGATTAAGAGGGAACGTACACGGGTTAGGGATGAGGGAAGAGGCAGTTTCGTGAGAGTATCTGGCATGGCGTTATGAGAGGGTGTAGAATAATATTAGTACTAACGAAACTCAGAACGTACCTACCCAAAATACCACTTCCATTACTAAAGCCAAAACAAATGCCCCACAAATTGCCTAAAAGTTCTCCAGAGGCGACCTGATTTAGCGGAATGTTCACCCCGTGTTGCGTGTAAGCGAGATACGCGACGTTGTAGAGAAGCATCGCGATGCCTGTTGTGAACGATGAAGTGATAAGTTGGTTTTGCATTATCGCAGGATCTATCCCAGACTGCGAGTCAAAAACTATAGAGTCAGCGGTCGATGCAGAAGGAGAACCAGTGTCTGAGCTCGAAGAAGAGGTCGACTCGGGCAATGCAATGGATGTAAACGGGGACGACGATGTCGGCGCAGGAGGTGAAGCCGAGGAAGACGCGGAAACATGTAATGGGTGCTTTTGGTGCCACCTAGGGACAGTGTAAACTGCAGACCAGTCAAAAAACATGCGAAAAAATTATACCTAGCCCAACCACCAGTATCGCCTCCAATCCCTTTGACGGCACCGATATGAGGCACGCCAACACCTAACTTTCCTTTCGTCCAGGTAACATGGAAGGGCAATTTCACACCGAGATAAAAAGCGAGTAAATTGACGAAATGAATTGTAGACGTCATTACAGCATTGAGGTGATCTGGTGGATACCTGCGCATGTCGCCGGGGACGGGTAAGATGAGATTGGAAATGATCCAGTGAGTATCATCATGAGAGATGCCAAAGACCTCAACGAGTTCTTGTACGAGACCAGTACGGGCATGAGCAATTGAGGATGAGAGAGAAGCCAGAGAAGCATGAGCGGAAATTACTACGGATGATACTGATGCTGTAGGAGAGACCGAAATTGTTTTGGCTGCGGTCAATGTTTGTCTTCGTTCAGCTATTTTGGCACGCAACATTTGTAGCCTTTCCCGTTCTGTGCAAGATATATGAGAAGACGAATGTCATGTACAATGCCAACTCACTTCGTTCATTGTCCTTCCTCAACGCAGTCAAACCGTCCATCAACTCTAATACCCGTCGTTCTAGCGACGAGACGTTCGCCCGACGAATTCTCGCAGTCTCCATCCCAGTTGATCCAGATTTATCTGAGCCGGTAAGGGCAGAGGTTGCTTTAGCCACTGCAGCATTTCGTTCCGAGCTAAAATGACTTGTTTGTTGTCGATAGTCGCGCAAGCTGCTTGAATCGATTAGTCTCAATTTAAAGTAGATTTTGTGATACTTCTACTGACTACTTCTTTACGCAGTCATCGCAAAAGAACGCTCGTTGCTGGAGTTGGCAATTTTGACATTCCATGCCAAAGTGCGAATGAACATGGACTGGAATGAGTCATTGTCAGGTCCAAGTCCAGGTCGTGTGAAACTCAGGTGATTACAATTTGAATTACAATTTTAATTTAGACGACGCGTCGACTCGCGTCGAGCACGTCCATTCTTGTTCCTTCTGTTGCGTCTTTGCAAAAAAAAGAGTTCTATCCACTTATGCAGGAAATGTGGTATTGGAAGAGAGTGGAATGATAAAATATCTGCTGGAGTTTACATGCGTTTGAATCATATTTTGGGAGTAGGTAGCTGTAATTCATATGCGCGCTGTCATCATTCCTCATCATTCGTTGTTCTCTACAGCCTTTCTGCAATCCCACTGCGCCGAAAAAGAGCATCACAAAAATTTCCTTCATTTTTTAGAATGCGACTCACATGAACCATACAAGTGTATTTAAAACCGTCCAATTTCTTTGAGTCTGCCTTCCCTTTTTTGTTGGTAGGACCACATCCTCTGGAGTCAACTTTACCTATTCCAATGTGACACCACGGTTCAATGATCTATATTGACGGGCACATGTAGCATCGAAGTTGCAGAGAGACAAACATGAATACCTCAAAACCCAAATGCTGATATCGAGGCCTCGATTTATTAGAACTCGATTCAAGTACAACTGGGGGTACTGTTCCGGATGGCGAACATTTCAAGGCGTAACGAAATCCCTCTCGGACTAGAGCAGACATTAATCCTTCGAAGGGAAATATGCAATGTGAAGGGGTACTTCTTCAAAGGTAGACTGTTTATTCACCTTGCCCTTCGTATGGCTTCGCAGTGAAGATACATTGGAGATACCACGCATCGTCGTATGTAAGTGTTCGTCGCTTCAATTCTTTTCGAAAAGCAGCATGTGAAACTTTGGTGTACTCCCTTATACGCTGAAGCCGAGAGAAGAAGGCCAAAGAGACAGGCAGATTCACAAATAACTCATTAGTGTGGATTCTTCCGCAAAAGAATAAAAACGCGCACGAACTTTCAAAGTTCGTAGTCCGTAGTTCCGCAACGTTATCAGTATACCCGCTCGTAGAGTTGCTATAATTTGGACATCCTCTTTCGGTCCGTACCAAGCCGCTGCAGCGGCTATATTATTTTTGTTCTCGACTTCATTCTTCTCTAAGCGTTCAGAAAGATTCTCCGCAACAATCAACCTTCCCCGAGAAAGTATGCATGCGTTGAAGACAGTGCGGTAGAATTGATACAGCTCGAAGCCAGCCTTAGAAGAGACGGAAGTCGGAATCTGTATAGAATTTGGGATATTTGGGATGAGATTATCACTTTATTTACGAACTGCGGGCTACTCACCTCCGCAGCACCTGAAAACCAATTCATCACTATATCGTCCAGAAACGCTCCTGCTGCCCCCCAAGCAATGTCGTCTAGTTCTTTTGAGTCGGAACGAGCTTCGCGAATGAGAAAAGTATGTCCTCCACGACTGATTTCAAAAGGAGTGAATGAAGCATCAGTATTTCTCATGATACACCGATAAAATAGCGATCAGGCTGAAGGAAAATATGTGGACTCGATGAGGGTAGCTTGATTCGACTCTGGCCGCTATTATACTCCTCTTCTTGGTCATTTTTGTAGTGGTTTTGCAACTGGTTTTACACATCATTCAGCGGTTTCATCGTGACCATCGGAAGTGCGGTAAATTCTCAGAAACACATGCTTCCGGTCATTCGAGCCCGGTTGTCCCTTGGGTTGTCCGTGATCAACATTCAAGAGTTTGAGTCGACCCCTCTTTCCGCAGTGACATTACAAAGGGTAAGATAAATCACTGAGCCTCAGAACATCAACCAAAATGATGACTACATTACATACACTAATAACATAAGAAAGAGTCAAGACGCGACTGTCCCAGCATGGATACAATACATATAATCATTCCACTCAAACAACGCTTGTGGGTACGGAAACACTCGTTGATGCCAAATCCTTTTCTCCTTGGCCATTGGCTTCGACTTCCTCTTGTGTTCGTGTGATTGGCCTGGTTTCGGTAACCGCAGGGGTAAACGGGTTCATACCCTCAACCTCATCAGTCGCTTGGGGTTGCTCTACTCGATTCCGCTCAATCCATGCCATTCTGGCCTGCGTCCGTCTGTGTAAGGAGGGGAGAATTGCCGCGTAATCGTCCTTTTTCCTCATGCCAAAGAGATAATCCTCCGTGTCCGAGACATAGAACAGACGATATGTCCGCACGCACACCTTGATCTCCAGAGCGTCACTCCCAACAATATTGGGCTCTAGTATATGTTCTGGGCCCGGTAGATTTCTGAACCAAGACAATGAGGGATGGGAATAGAGGAGCGTGTTGGAAAATGGTTCACCTTTTAAGAAAGGGGCTTTTGACTCTTTGGGGTGATATGCCCTCTGTTGATTCGCCCTAGGATTAGGAATACAAACACTGATCAGCTACGACGAGTGGTTCAGATACCATGCAACTAACCGCAACATATGAATCAATGTAAGTCTGCCAACGGCCAGTCAGTACCTCCGAGTCCTCATAACTTGAATCATCCTTTCCAATCAACTGTATTGTCAGGCATTTGTTCTCAGTAAGCTATAATCACAACTTGTATGAGAATAAGAAGGTCCCAGAAAATTGACAAACGTACCCAATCGATTCTGAACAAATTCTCATCTGGACCCAAAACTTTTTCGGCATTCCGTCTGTTGTTGACCTGATCCTGTGAGGTGGTGGAAGTCATCGCTCTGTCCCGTTTTAAGATTTCGAGCAAGTCCTGAGATTTGGGATCTGCGAAGACCAATTGAACCTAAAAAACGTATCAGCTCACAGATCATGTTGATCTAGTTATTTCAGTTCTGGCTAACCTGTTTGATGATGGCTCCGATGAGCTTGTCGATTGTGAAGATCTTGTAAGCATCCTAGAGAGGGAAGCAATATTGACCATCGTTTTGGAATTGGAAATTAAGGGAGCCTTTACCTTAACGCCGAACATAGAGCGCATTTGATCCTCGAATGCACTCTGTTCAATCTCATTGTCGAACAACCTCTCGCAATTCTGGAGGAGGATATCGTAGGATTGTGCGGCAGTAGGATCAAGACGTTCGCGCTCCATCTGGAAACTTTCCGACTCTTCGTTTGTCTGTCCTGCTGGTACAAACGACAAGGAGGGCACAACCTCCGTGTGGACGTCTATATCTCCAGGTTGTTCAGATACTGTGGAATCTTCGTGCCCACGAAGGTTGGATATAATCGACGAAGTGGTATCATACGTAGATATTGGTTGGTAGTGAACAGGAGAATAGGAACCAGATGAAGATTGTCTGACTTCTTCATGTAACTGGGCACTGATGGATTTGAAGAGATAAAGGCGAGTGTATAGAACCTTCAACACATGAGATGGTGGGAAGAGGACAAATAGATAGCAATACGTACCCCAAGAAGTCTCAATAGTACATAAAACGTTGTGTTCGTGAAGAAAACCCCCCTCTTCCTGCTCGTTGTTGGAACTATCTTGGGTGTACCTTCCAGAGTAGTATGAGGGGCTGGCGAAGCAAATCTTGAGACTGACGGAGAAGCCTGGAGGGTGACGCCTCCCCGAGTTTTCCTTCCCGATTTGGCTTGTTCGCTTTTCAGAAGCTTCTTCCGCAGATCACCACCAGATACGCCGTTACCGCCACCGCCCTTTTTGCTTCTACCACCCCCAGAACGTGAGCCTGTCGTGAGTGGCGCTTCGACATCTGGTAAGCCTAATCCCTCCAAATCTATTTCTCCATCTGCTCCACCCAACTCCAGAACGACAGCGAAAGCGGCATTGAAGGCACCTGCATCGAGCATGAAAACTAATGGCACCAGACCGCGTAAAAATGCCTCTATTCTTCTTCGTTCGGTCCAATGGATTTGGCCTTGAGTCCGATCCAAGAAAGAGAGTACAAGTTTGAGTGAATCCTGGAGAACGTTTAGGTCCTCGAAGTCGATCTCTAGTTGATGACGCGGACGGGTTCTCGAGAACAGCGGATCAACGAGAGACGCTCGAGAGGCCATCTGCTCCTCCCTTGCTGCTTCAATCTCATTGACAAAGGCCTTAGCTGTGAGCAACTTCTTGTCTGCGGCTTTAAAGTTGACACTCTGATGATCCAGTGACTTGGCATAATTTCGGGCATCCACTTCTCGCCACACCTTGTTCCACTCCCTCTGCGCACGCTTCCACTCTTCCTCTTTTTGCTTCAGCCGATTGAGAACCACAGGAACAGCATGTGCCGGACTTTCTTGCATGCAAGCAAGCACCTCTGTGCCGACCTCGCGCCCGTAAATCTTCCGCACAACGCGCTGGTGTATTGCTTTTGCGGAGCCGCCAAGATTGGGTTTGAGCCTGAATCCACCACGCTCTTCGGGTGAGAGCTGGGAAATCTTGTTATTGATAGGTTCAAGGATTGCGATGGTACGGGAGATGGCTTCGATATGGAAATCATACTCGTGTCTCTCCTCTTCCGACCGATGAAGAGCTTCTTCATAGACGTTTTTCCGTGATACAGCCCAGAAGAACGTTGGGTCATCGAAGGGATCCGGGTATGTGATGTTGCCGGAAGAGTTGTTGCTGGTCGAGGCAGAGCCATAGGAAGATGAATTGAGGGCCCATGTAGGATGAGAGACCCATTCGTCGTTCAGCACGTCGCGGCACATGGAATCTCTGCCGGAGCATGTAACATTGATTTCCTATTGGTATAGAACCCTAGAGTGAGCATATCACACGAGTGAGAATTCTGACGACATACACTCTCGGGTAGCCTTCTATAACTTCCATACTGAGCACTCAAGTCTACCCTGCCTGGTATTGGTATGGGTCTTTCGATGACCTCGTCAACCACAACGGGTCGGCTCCATCCATCTGCGTCTTCCCAGCCTTCGGACTCTTCTTTCCTACCGTCCCACCCAAGAATCTCCATCCACCCTCTCATCAGTTCTCCATCCCCAACTAGAAAGTTTCTCGATTCTTTGACTAGTCGAGCTGTGTCAATGTATCCCTGTGTAAAGAGATTGACGACCTTGAGGAATTCGTTATAGGTATCTCTGGAGTCGAGCGCTCTTTTCACGCGGTCGAAAAATTGCGAAGGATCGATCGTCAGTTGAGATGAGGGGTGAGGAAGTGAAGCGGATGTAGGGATCCGTGCAGATGATGGACCAGCGGTGATAGCGGTTTGACTAGTAGGTGCCGAGCTCAACGCAGAACGAGCGCTTTCAGTTTTAGCCTTCTTGCTCTAGCCACAAGATTAGTGACATTAAATGCGTGGATATATACGAATATATACCTTGCTCGATGTGATGGGTTTGACTGGGATTTTCTCCCGTTCCACTCTTATACTTTCTCTTTCGCCAGCTTTCCTTTTTCTTTTTTGAGGCAATACAGAAGCGCTCGCACTATCAGCGACATCGGCTTTGCGTCTACTTTTCGAATCGTGATGGTCTCTCTCACGGTGATGATGGTGATGTCTACCTTCCTCAGCCGCTGCATTATCGTCCAAGAGAGACTGGGATCCGTCTGGCATGAATATTCTAAAGTCAGACCTCAAATCGGGAGCATCTTTAAATAGTTGGCTAATTTGTTTCGACACTTCTTCCTAGAAAACGAAGAGAAAAAACATGTTAATGGGACACATTAAGAAAACGTGTACATGGAATCGGACCTCATTGATCGATTCAGGCGAATGATGATAACGGGACAAGATATCCAAGAATTGCCTGTAAGTCTCCGGATCGCAGCGTTGCTTGATTTTTTGAACGTAAGCCACGGCCGGTTCCATAGCTTGTGGTGCTTGTAACAGTGATATGTCCGGAGTGCCCCGGCGGCTAGGGGGGAGAATGCGCCGCTCACGATGTTCGGAATGCTTAGCTACAAGAGACAAGCGAACAAAGAGGTGAGTATGAATGCTAAAATATATTATATGATACGTACGAGGGTGAGGTATTGGTGAATGTGGCTCTGGTTCATCAGACCAGTGAAACGGTTTACCTCCACCGCTACCAGTCGTTTCCATCTTCGTCCCTCGTGGAGTTGTCACGGTTATATGATTTGCGTCAGAAGAACATTCGATACGATAACCGACAGGAAGGAAGGTGTTGAATCCTTGAATGAGTGAGTGGTGCCCTTGGAATAATGCAGAGACCCGTTTTATGACTCCAGGGGTGTCGATCCTTAATTGGCAAGCTAAGCAGAACGCTCATCATTGACTTGAAACCGAAACTCACTGTTGACTTTTGAACTCCTTCATAATGTCCAGAAAATGATTGTAAACGTCTGGTCGAGTGGAGAACTTGTTCTTGACGGCATCGAGATAGCTTAAGGCATCTGTGACATTGAGAGGTCGGTCGACCTGCATGGCGTTGTCTTCCTCGTGGTCATTGACAGAAAGGACAATAGAGGACACAGAGACCACAGCAGGCTCATCGGCCATCTCCACCTCCTGACTATTTGTAGAAGATTTCGGCGCTTCCAAAGCTCCTTCAGCCGTTGTCACAGGAACTTTTTGAGGAAGTTCATCAGTCTGAATGCTTGGGCTTGGGACAGGCGGAGCCGGATCGGAAATTTTGGTATTTTCTGCATCGGGCTCAGCGCTAGCTGGAGTAGGAGCTGTATTAATTTGTGTTACAGGTGCATCATTAGCATTATCCAAGATTTCAGCGTCATCCATAGGTATTTTGACTGCCGCTTAATGGAGGAAATCAAGTGAAAAGAAATGCTTGGTCTGTGCGCAATGATACGAGAATTAAACGACCGGTCCGAAGAAGATTTGGCGCCCAAGCTTTTTTTGCTTCCGTAAGAATCCTCGGACCTCGATTCCCAAAATGGCATTTCTCTGCTTCTCCTCCGGACCTCCGCCATCGCGGCAGAACTTTCTCTCAACCTCATGACCTTCTAAAAAAGCTCAAGCCAACACGTTGAGACCCCGTTGTCTTGCGTAGTGATTCTTCATTCTTCGATTCCCACTCAGCTTAGTGTAGCTATGTTGGATTGACTCACTAATGCACTGCGCACGTCTATCGATATCAAATCCAATCACTAGTACATAAATCTTACACAATGGGGTCAAGAACCTTGTCCTAGATAAGCTGTATCCCTCTTAGATCAATCCTCATCGCTTCCCCCAAACCACAGTGGATTCCCTCTGTATGAAGATTATAAAAAATCAGAAAAATCAACACACAAGCGAAATGACTGGACGAAACACTTCTCGAAATCCTCCTCCATTGAAGATTGATCCCACAACTCCCCCAACGTCAAATCCTCTCCCTCCCAAAACCAGCTCGGTAACTGGCACAACGCCTAGCTCCACTGGGGCTTCCGCGTCTTCTACGTCGTCGTTTCCAATGACAAGTCTTGATACAACAACGTCGACCCAAACTTCTATCCCGTCGGGCGCCACACAACGATCGCCTGGTGCCAAACCAGAAGGCATTTTCACCCGTCTCCAGCACACAGACACCGCTGTCTTTTCCGAATCACAAGCATTTACCCAACTACTCAGTCGAATGGGGCAAGTGATTGGAGCTCTTCATTCTACATGTGATTTTTTGGAGAAGTCCACGAAATTCGTTGTTGCAGCAGGACCAGCTATCAAGGCCGCTGAAGAGGCAAGCGTCTCACCAATTCACTTACCTTTCTGACATTTCTCTCAGTTGAAGAAACTTCGACATGATCTGCAAGAACAAAAGGCACAATACGAAGCTCAATTCCAGCTTTTGGAAGGAAGGCTATCCGGCCAGCTGGAGGACGCCATCAAGGGGGTTCTGCGTGATCAGGCCCTTTCGTTGGTGAAGAAACGAGTACGGGAGGGAATTTCCAACTCTGTCTCTGAGGAGGTGATCATGGCTTTTGAAATCCAATCGTAATACATCTGACTTTGATCCTCTAGTTGCGCCTCCAGATTCCTCCTCAACTGCTTACTCAAAATGAAATGCATACGTCACAAATGCTTGAAGTCAACACCAGCGTTTACAACTCGTAAGCACCAGCCCTCTTCCCCCCCAACATTCATTGCTTACTTCTCCTTTGATTCGCAGAGAATCTCGTGCACGAAATATTTCCATACGTGGTGCGAGCGATTCTCTTCACCCACTGTGGTTACCGTCCGACAGCAAACCACACCCTCGATTTCCACTCACCGTTCGGGCTCTCGCTGATAAATCAAATGATGAGATCGAGACCCTCCTGCAAGCATATAACATTGCGATGCCTCCTCTTCGTAGCCAATCAACGGACAAACAGCCTGTCATTACTCGTGAAGAGAAGATCAATCACTTCTTGAATTTCATCGGGGTACGTATTCTTGTATACCTCCGAGTGATACTATGTTCCGTTTGTTGAGGTTTTTTTCTTAATAGGTCACCCTTCGGGTAGTTCCAAAACCACCGACTACGACCACTGGTAAGGAGGGCAAGAAATTGTCATCGACGTTGGTGATTAGTGCGTGTCAGTAGAGTACCATTATGCTTTGAGCTAAATGTGTAACATATAATGTTTCTTGGTGCTTTTGATTGATGGGGACTGCGTGTATATTCGTTATACCATATGCATTTATTGTACTTTCCTTGAAATTTTGTATCATATGTACAATCGGCTTCTTGTAAATGCATTCTTGACACTGAGCTAGTTTATTTGAACAGTTTGGGCAGACGGAATCATGATAATTTGAAGAAATAAATAGAGGAATGAATATGTACATGTCGTAGATCGTATATGGACCAGGTAAAGAGATCTACATATGGAAGTAGTATCCTCAAACAGAGCGGGGGAAAGGTCATGCATGCGAGAATCTTAATCGAACCAAATTTATCAAACCTTGTCTTATACCCGAGCTCTGCGACTCCATCAAAGTCCAACCAATGATGGAAAAAAAGCGGAAGGGAACGAAGGACAGGCACTACTCCGATTTCCTGGTCTCAGCGGTCAGTGTAATCACTGTGATTCAAGCCTTTGTCACCGCTCCAAATCATCGAATTCTTCAGTTTTTGTACCCGAGTTTGCGTCAGTCCCCTCCAAAGCTGTTGGTGTTTCTCTCATACATCCACCGGGGAGGAGAAAACGGAATTTGTCTGGGTTGAGGAGTACAAACTGAGGGAGTCCGATACCGGATGTCATTGGTGTAAGGGACATCTGGGAGAGGAGATCGGTGTACTGATGTCACAAGTGAATTAGTGAGGGGAATGAGTCGTCGTGCAAAAAAGTACACGCACACTATAAGCTTCAGGTAGCATCCCAAATAGATCCTTGCCTCGACATATGGTCTGCTGTATTCTTTCTACTTCCAGATACTCCGTGCGCCCACCAAGACGATCAGAATGCGAGTAGCCTCTCATTTTCTGAACGAACTCTGATAGATCGCGGAAACAGAACGAGCAATGCCAACCAGAGTCAGCAAGAACGTTTTCCGATGACTTGGAGTGTCGGTAATAAGACTTGGGATTCCATACTTGTAAAGACGCTCGCCATGAATTGAGACCTAATAACCATTCGAAACTAAAGAACAGATTTAATTCCAATCATTCGAAAGATGACATTCAGACGCACCTGTACAAGTAATTACGCATCTGAAGGTGGATAGACTCGCCGAAATCGCATCCTTTCAGGAGCATCACGGAATGAGCGAAGGGTATCTCGTCGAGGTCCGACATCATGACAAGAGTTTGAGTATCAGGTGGGAACTCGGTAATATGTGATCGCAGAAAAGTGTTCATTGCGACGCGAGTGTCTCGTTCGACATCCCATGCTCTAGTTTCGTCATGCTCCGATGGACCGGGGAGGCTGGACAGCGCCTTGTATATAAACATGTACGTGAAGAAGGCCGAGCATCACTCACAATCGGTACGATATCTTCTTTGCGAATTTTTCGAACCTTTGTCTGTTGTTCTGAAAGTAGGTTTCTTTGGGTAGACCAGTGAACGTCGAATTACTCTCGATTATGAAAAAACGGTCGACAACTGGATCCAGTTCGTTCAGCCTAATTTCCAATAGATCCAGCTCACTGCTCATGAGTATCGCATCGAGAACTTTCGTGTTCTTTATGTTGTCCCTGAGTTTCCAGTTATGTAGCTTGCACATATTCTCGTCCGCAACCATCCCGTCTGCAAAGTAATGGGGAATGATATTCGAAGGGCCATCATCTTTATCCCAAAGAGGTCGGGTGGCATATGACAGGGTGTTCTTGAGCTGATAATGGTTCTGGGAGATGTAGTAGAAGGTAAAGGTGGTAAAGACGAGTACAGGAACGAGGATAGTCTTGTAACGTCGAGACATAGTTTAAAGGATGAAAGCAGGCCTGTGTGGGATACGCGCTGGATACGTGTCCCCGCAGTAATTCAGTGGGAAATGAGAATCAGAAATAAAATGTCCTCTACGGAATTGGTCACCGACTCGCGGTACAGAGGAAAGCAGAAATAGCTCCGGCCCGCACATTGCCGACTATATAAAACCTAACCTTAATCGTGGCGCACTTCTACCCCTGATGCCCATTCGTCAAGTCCAGCTTCCCCTGAAATCCCTGGAACAATGTGCTGTCTGCTGCAAGAAATTATCAGAACTCAAGCTATGCTCATTCTGCGGGGAAGTAAGCACATGCTCCCGACCTACTCTCTTCAGACGTTTGATCTCAAAGCATAGGTAACTTATTGTTCAACGGAATGTCAGACAGGAGACTGGGTGAAGCACAAAAGAATATGCGGTAAATGAGAACTTTTCTCTATTCTCATATGTTATTCATTGGGATATTTAGGCAAGAAACAGACTGACAGGATCTCACTGGATCAATTCCATCCCATTCTAGCAGTGCTAGCTGAATCCAATCGTCTTTTACCTGCTAGACCCATGCATCCCGCTATCACTCGCCAAATAATGAACACACCCAATCCATATGTTCCTGAAATGACCTTTCCGGATGGAACCAGCGCGAAGCTTGTTGTATTGGGTTAGTGGTGCTCTTGTTTTCTTATGACATATCACTCTATATTCCATCTTCCACTAGGCAAAGAAATAGGGTCAACTGTGCACCCTGTGTTGAACAATGAATGGTGGCCCACTGCTTTGTCTGATCAAGTTCGCGGCAAACTTGTGCGCCGTTTCTTGCGCGAAGGACATATTCTTCCTCTCATTTCCGCTGTCCTCGTCGCCCTCTTGGGCGAAATGTACACTTCTCCCGACGGAAACTCGTCCCTGCGACGAAGCAGGCTCAACTACAAAAGCTCTCCTATTGCGGATTTCGGTATCGCGAGAGGCAGAGCGAGTGTCACACCTCAGGACATGTTCGCGTTCTGGGACACACTCACTGATCAGTTTTGGCTCGGTCAGGATCCAAAGGATCATTATTGGATATACTTCACGACTCTGAAGGGCGAAGAGCTCGTCTTGGACTTCGGGTTGTTCACATTTAACTACTGCACAATAATCTCTGCAGAGCCTTACATCCATCCAGATGCAAATATGGTACCGGCACCACCTTCCCCTTGCTATTTCCGGAATCGCTCGATGGCGCGAAACGCACCTACCCTCCACACTGAGACTGGTCGTGTGTCTGTGTTGCGTAACAAAAAATTGCATCGCTTTGTCGAGCAGGAGTTGATTAATGAATGTCCCCACGACTGCAGCATCCTGTTTGACTTTATGGAATCCTTCTCCTCTCGCCCTTTGACAGTGGAGGAGAAGAAAATGACCGAAGCTTGGGTTTTTTGGAACACAAAATGGCTCAGGTGTATACTCAGCACACGACACTGGGTGAATTGGCCAGCTGAGCCGGCATTGGCAATTGAGCAGGATCCCGGAGAGATGGCCGCTCTGGATAAATGGACTCCACCAAAGGATATGAAGAAGAAGAGAAAAACCAAGAAACGTGAATACAACAAAGAGACGATCGGAAAAGTTTTTAATCGATGGGAAAACAGGGTGTGAGTCTTCCATATAGTTCCCAGGTTTCTCCGCATTTTGTACCATATTCCGCTGTAATTACTGAAGTGTACTGTTCAAGAGATTTTATCTGTATTTGGGTGTATTAGTTTGCCTTTGTAGTAAATGAAAGCGATTATGTTTTGCATCTGTGGGGTATTACTTTTTTGAATGACATGGTCTGAATTTATTTGGAATCATGAGCAAAGAGCTTCGCAAGCATCAGGAGGAAATGAAGGAGTACGTATGGTATCAGAGAAGATATAACCTCTCCATGGTCGAAGTGACTGAAGGAACCACTGGTCGCAACGACATTGATTTCACTTTCACTTATGTGTCACCCGAGTGCCTAACTCAGCATATAAAATTCATTTTGTTTGTTGTGAGGTTGATTTGGAGCGAAAACGTCACATTCTAAGATTTATCGAACTCGGCCACCTATGAACACCGCCTCATTCGAACTCTGATGCAGGTTTCGCTCATGTCGCTGTGAGATAGGAAACAACTATCAATATCGAGAATAGATTACTCGAAGTCACACACATACATACTTTTGTGGTTTTCTGAAGAATTATGAACGTTCATCATAGGCTGTATCACTGATTCCGCGAATATCCATGCCTATATTGACTACTTCGTGCTGTTGAGATGTGCTGTTGCCCTTGTTTTGGTCTTTGGCTTCGGCTTTGGTGCTTTTGCTGGCCTTTGAAGCACCTGATCCTCCTTTCGCTACTTTCGCAGCATCACTACCGGCCTCACCAGCACCCGTTATGGCGTCGATAATCCCAGTTCTGCATATCCAATTAAGGACTCAGTGTATGCATACGATTAAACGAATAAACCTTACATCTGTCTTGTATCGAGGGTCGACTCGTGAGTAGACAAAGTGCTGCGCACATTCATCGATTCGTCATGATCACTTCGCCTGACTCCATGCGGGGCCGCATATGCAGAACCTACAGAGAGACGAAGAGCAAGGACGGCAAGAAGCGCAAGTTTTATGGAAGTGGAAAGCATGATTATTGGTTGAATGGAGGAATGGGATAAGGTTTGGGGTGAGCGCGATTGTGTCGAATATAATTGGAGAGACCAGCTCTTGGAGAAAAATGCAAAGCATCGGTGAAGGTTTTATAGTTTTTGAGCTTTTTATTTCCTTCCCGGTTTTGAACAATCTGATATGTCGTTTCGAAACTTTCGATACCTGTCGGGAAACGAATATACTTCCTCACCGCCCCCTCGAATTCTCGATGTTGAGTCTTAGAAATACTGAAACTGTGGCCAAAGGTGATTCTATACATCACGTCATAAGAATGTAGTGTGATCCAACCTAGTTCTCCGCTGCCTACATGGTGGCGCTGGTGCCAGTGATGAAGCAATCTATCCATTTGCGATCCATTCTATAGGAGGTTGTGTAAGGTTCATCCCTTCCGCTATGAATTAATGCGGACTACGACCTTAGGAGTAAGATTTGAGTATAGCTTGCACTTGAACTGTAGAGCGTCTATATGAAAGTGCACTATCATGAGGACCACCCCCTGAAGGTCGACAATCGGAATCAGCGCTGACTCTAACAACCTGATAGCGGTTGCTACACGCAGAGCCTCTAGCGACCCACAACACTGAAGCTTCACAGGGGATGCGGGTTCTTTGCATAATTCATCTAAACAGACAGCTCAATCGACAAGAAAATTTGGAAAAAACCGCTCATACCTGAGTATCTTGTTATAGTACTCACTATGCGTAGATATTTTCAATCAGCATCTACATCCTTCTCAAAACCGCGACCACCTTTGCCAAAGATTTGTTCCGGGCTAAATGCGATGACCTTCAACATATAAGGTCCAGGTAAAGAATTTCCGCGATAGTCGTCACAACCATGGAGACAATAAAGTTCATCTTGACCGTAGCGTTGGGTGTTGCTGTTCCTTTTAGTAACTAGAAACTTTATAGTTCCAAGTTTTCAATTTCAGGTCCAAACGAGGTGAGCACTCTGTGGGCAGCAGACATTTGAAGCCATGAAGTCTCTTTCGTGAGGCGCGGTGATTGAAGAGAAAGCCAAAAAGAGTAAGAAAGCGTTACTAAGTTGAACGATGAGTATCGATTAGATATACAAATCCCTATCCCAGCTCGACGTGCATAACAGTGAACGCGGCATCCGGTTGACCTCCGGGCCTCGTCCGCACGTGGCATATTTGAGCTCCTTCGCAGTACTAGGGGAATACAGAGTCCGGACTTCGAACAATCTGGCTGCTGGCAGTTCTCCTTCTCATCCTCTCACCTTGTGCCGGCTACTAGCAACATGATTTCCAAATTCGCGCGAACTTTTGTCATCCTCGTCATTGTCCTTGTAAGATACAATACAATCTTCATCCTGTGTGACTGAAGCAAATTCTCCCAGTTTGCCCTGGCAATGTTGGGCTTTTTCCATGCGCCTACGCGATCTTATGTGGATCCTTGGACCGACCAACTCTTCGGCGAAGTACAACCAGGAACAGATTCTTACAATGTGCCTCAAGGCCTGAAGACTGCGCTGAACATTCCAAGTAGCGCAATCGAAGGAGGGGTGATCATGGAAAAGTTGGGAAATGAAACAGCGAAGTACGTTTCATTCTTGTTGCTACATTGCAATGGTCGGAAACTTCATACTCATGAATAAGTCAGGGCTGCACTCGGTCGGGCGACATGGAAACTCTTGCACGTCCAACCTTCGTATACCTATTGGTCACCTTTCTAATGATAAATTTCAATAAAGGCATACCATGACCTTGCGTTATCCAGAGGTATTTCTCTACCTTCTGTTGTTCTTGATCTTTACTCGAAGACATACAGGCCCCCACGAATGATGAGCGGGACGCGTTAAACTCGTACTTTCACTTACTTTCTCGACTGTACCCCTGCGGCGAATGTGCAACAGAATTCCAAGCCCTTCTCAAGAAGTTCCCGCCTCAGGTGCGTCCATCGTCCTACTCTCAAGAGCTGGTTGAGATTCATGCTATCTTATTTGATTAGACATCCTCTCGTCGAGCCGCTTCACTATGGTATGTCATCCATGTGCAACGAATTTCCCAACTGACTTTGGAATTTTCAATCATAGGTTATGTGCTGTCCATAATGAAGTAAATCACCGGCTTCATAAGCCTGAGTTTGACTGCGCGCATCTAGACGACGAGTATGATTGTGGATGCGGTGATGCGCCAATAAATGGTGTCGCAACTAACGAAGTCGACCCCATGGACCTTGAGGCTGATCCCAGTAAGGATGAAGTGACGGGTGCCAATTTGATCAAGGGTGGGCGTTGACCAAGTATGAATTTACTACAGTGATTCTCGTTTTTGTCCATATTTATCATGTATCATAAGTAATGTACGCAGTGGTCTCTCACTAATGAGTAACCCTTGATAACCACTTAACTTATTTTGAGTCATGAGGAGACCCCGCCGAGAAAATGAAGTGAGTTGGTAACGGACGTTTGACATGATATTTCTATTACCACCAGGTCGCTTTTGCTGTCGGACCGCCATCTGGGTCATTAGTACGATATGGTCATGATCATGAGGAAGCTGGCTTCCAGACTATCTTATCTTCAATCTTTCCCAGCAAAACCGTTTCGTTCTCGCACAAACTCAATCCCTCTTGGCCCTCCGTTACAGAGTAATACCACGTTCAAAACCCTGCGTGGAGGTCGCTTCTTCACCACAGGTCTAAGAACAAACTTGAACAAATCGTTGTCATCGCACTCCGCAATGGACCTCGAGACCTATCACAATAAAGGTTAGAGTCAGGAAAATCAGTCGTTAGCCATCGTTAGTATGTACGTTAACCGCTGAGTGCCCAAATACAGATCAAATCAAAGTTGTTGAGCGCTTCTTCGATCTACCTTTGGATTATAATACCCCGACTGGAGAGAAGATTCGTGTGTTTGCCAGAAATCTAATTCCAAAAAACAAAGCCAAAACAGAGAAGGAGGAAAAAGATCTGCCATATTGTGCGCAACGTATCGCTTCTTGAATTAGTTGGGGTTGATTCTTTGTCTCTCACCTCAAGTGGTTTACCTACAAGGTTGGTCAACTCACTATTGTCTAACGCGAGTTTCTTTGTGCTCACACAGTCTATCACATATCAGGCGGGCCTGGATTTGAAGTAGGTCTCATGGGGAGCTCAGGGTTTGCGGGTGAGGTTTGTCCGCTCAGCCTGTATCTGTTCGAAGACTGCAATGAATGGCTTCTAGATCCACGCAGAGGGATATCAGGTACGTGTTACTCCATCTCGTCCGACGTCTTCAACAGTCGAAGATTTCCTGCAGACACTCTGGCTCGACCCTCGCGGAACCGGATTGAGCACGCCAATATCAGCAGATACCCTACCTGCTCGCCTCAAATCAGACCAAGACATTGCAGACTATTTGAAGCATTTCCGAGCTGATAGTATTGGTACGCAACAATGCTCCTCGCGATCATCCTAGTCCCTTTGATATCTCTATCATAGTTAAAGATTGTGAATCCATTCGCGAAATTCTCATAGGCAACAAGCCCGAGGAGGAAGACAGGAAATGGACTATCATGGGACAGAGTTTCGGTGGATTCTGTGCCATCACGTACCTGTCTTTCTATAGTAAAGGTCTGAAGGAGGTTTTCATTACCGGAGGTCTGGCTCCACTTATCGACCATCCGGATCCGAACTATGAGTGGACTGTCCGTGAGTTGGCCATTGAAGACGCGGATGTGTTCAGAACTCATGCGTCATTTTGCAGGAAAGGTCATCAGTCGAAACAAGATCTACTATGAAAAATATCCTCAGGATATCGGTCGAGTATGTGAATTATGCGAAAATTTCCTACGTGTCATCCTTTCATGCATCATATCTTTACTGGTAGGTCAGGGAGATCGCCAATTACCTCGAAGAGAACAAAGTTGTTCTGCCTAGTAGCGGGAATTTAACAGTGCGTCGCTTTCAACAGCTTGGAATAGACTTTGGAATGTCAGGTGAGACCCAGTCGAAGCTATCAAGCGTCCATTTGCCACCGTACTGACCCTTTCGAATCATACCGTCTTCAGGTGGCATCGACCGAGTGCATCGTGAGTATTCGTATGTTTTTTTCGAATTCATGCTCATTCCCTTTTTCTACAAGAAACCGTCTTCCGAGCAGCGAATGATCTAGAGCTTTTTGGGAAGTTTTCGTACAAGACATTG
Source organism: Lentinula edodes (assembly GCF_021015755.1). Classification (NCBI taxonomy): domain Eukaryota; kingdom Fungi; phylum Basidiomycota; class Agaricomycetes; order Agaricales; family Omphalotaceae; genus Lentinula; species Lentinula edodes. Next base: position 411,775 of record NW_025764340.1, read on the forward strand.
CAAAACATCGAACATAATCAGTCATTTGATGGAAATCCTATATACGCCATCTTGCATGAGCCTATCTATTGTCAAGGGCGAGTAGCGTCTTTCCGTGTGCGTGTATGTCTGATAAGTATTAATGGACATGTTATAGCAAAGCGTCCCGATGGTCTGCGGACCGCATTGTACAAAAAAATCCTCAATTCTCATGGGCGCATGTCAAAAAACTTTCTGCGAATGAGCCTATTTATTTTACCGGAGAAATGGTAAGTGAATTCTCTGCTTTCCCTTGGTTTGAAATTTGGAAGACCCTCATGTTGTAGATTTTCCCGCAAATGTTTGATGACTACGCCAACCTACGCCCTCTGAAAGGCGCTGCTGAACTTCTAGCTCAGGATGTGTCTTGGGGACCTCTATATGACTTGCAGCAACTAGCAAATAATGAAGTTAAGGTTTCAGCCGCTACGTGAGTACCAGTGTCACATCCCGTGGTTCTGCAACAATTGAACTTTAGATCCACTGTGTCAGATATTTCGAAGATATGTGAGTAATGTCGATGATCCATTAGAAGGTTTCAGTGAAATATAACAAATTGAAAATCAGGTATGTTCCATTTGAGCTTTCGCAAGAAACAGCAGGCAAGATCCACAACACGGAGCAATATATCACAAATCAGTTATTCCATAGTGGAATTCGGGAAGATCCCAAAGATGTGATAAAACGACTTTTCCAGTTATCGAGACGGGAATTTGCGTGAGGTGGCTCTGGGCTGCGTTACACACCTGAATACGCTCCTGTTAAAGGTTACTCCGCTACAGAAGAGAGCGAAACCAAGGAAACATCGGATTGCTAGTACGCAAAGATCGATCTACTACATTGTTTTTCCGAAGTCTCTTTGATCGGGATCTCGACAGAAATCGAAAGTAGTTGCTATATGTTTAGTGATGTATGTTTGAAGATGTGTGCAGGTTGTAGAGGAACTTCGTGGAAGATCAAGAGTTGGAAGTGAGTATTGCGCCTCATGAACTTTGGTCTACCAGTACAGCGGAGTTCTAAAGAGTTCTGATTGAAATATATAAAGTGGCTGTGCCCTACGTGGGACTGATCAGAAAGTGGTTGAATGTTTTCTGCTTTACCGAATGCCCGATGTCGCTTGTCTGTTGGAAGACCTTGTTGGCCTACAAACAACATGCAAATCCTTTAGACGGTCACAATTTTTCTGCCTCTCCTTATCCTCTCTTTTTTTCCTGTTTTTTACCCTCACATAATCTGGTCCAAACCTTCCTTGACTTAAAGGATGGACCCTCCAGATTCCCTCGAGAAAGTATGTGTCTTCTGTATATCTTATAGCTGTTGCACTCACCCTGGGCATTTGACACGTAGATCTTCCAACGTGTAGAGGAGGAAAGCCAAAGGAGAGCCGAGGTTGAAAATGGCGTGCTGGCAGTCTCAGAGGACAAAAATATCGCGGAAGAAATAGCCAAACCTCTACCCATAGACGTGCAAAGACTTTCCTCGCTGAAGTCACGACGGCGCGGAAGCGTGTCTATCACGCGCTTTGGTCAGGTAAGCTTATTTATCCTGCTCTCCACTGTAATTCTCACAACACAACCAGTTGGCAGATGACACTTCTCCAAAAGACCCTCCCGCGAATTCTCCCCCTACAACCCCTACGACCATCATAACCGCTTTGGCTGCGCAGTCTCCTTTTTACCAATCTCAAATTTTGGTAAGTTCTTGTTACCGTCCATTCATCACGTAAATCATGCTTGTTCAACGATGTGCATAGAACAATAGCCATGAGTCTATAGGCTCGCATGCTTCTGACAACGAGGGGTTCCATGCGGAGGATGACAATCACGTCACCCAGGTGCACAGAATCGCTGCTCGCCAGACTCTGTCCCGTGCAGTTGGATCTTTTCTCCCTCGTCGCTTGTCGCGCGCGCGGTCTCGACCCGTAATCGAGGACAGTGACGGGACCTTGGTTATTGGTGTCTCTGTGCAGGCTGCAACTGCGACTGTAGAAGAATCCTCCCCAGCTGAGTCACATCTTCCGTCTACAACGGTCACGGTTGGCGCCTCTCTGGCCCCCAAGCTCCACTCCAAAGAATCCATGTCCAGCCTCAAAAGCACCTCGTCCAACAGTAATTGGGCCTCCAACAATACCTGGGTTGCCAAAGCCAAGGATTTCACAAAGAAATTACGTCGAAAAAGTGGGCAGCCTCTTACGCAATCAACTACTTGAGATTCACAACTCCAGGCTTATAACCGCTTGCATTTCGATCTTCTTGTACATTCTCTTCGTGTTTCTCTTCGCTTTGCTCATTACCTGCTCGCTCGCCTGAGTCGTCGTTGCTTTGGGTTCTCGTCGTCGTAAATCTACACATTGCTGCTATTCATTCCTCTTGCCATCCACTACGCATACAGAATACATTACTACATTCATTGGAAATCATCACAATATCGCACCAACAAGTTAATCGTGATCTTGAAGCTTTGAGTTTCAGTGATAGTTCGTTCTGCGGCAACAAATACCGAGATGATTGGACGGAGAATCGATGGTCTTTACTTTCGGTATCAACACCATGGACAACTCCATTGAAGTACGAAAATGAAGAAAATGAACCTGTACAAATTCTTTCTTATGCATAGATGGGCAAGGCAAGTCATCCTGGTTTCTTCTTTCATCAATGATTTACGTTTCTCGGCTTCTCCAAATAGTCTTCATCATTTGAGAGTACATAAAATAATCTCCTTTCTGCCTCTCGAATTGAGCCGGTTGTCCATTAGTTTACCGAATCGGGTAAGCTTCATTTCTGCTTCCACATTCATTACCTCTTCTCTTTGTGCTTCTTCGCACATTTACATCAAGGGTTCCATTTTGTCTTGCTCGAGTGCCTTTCAAGACATGCACAACCTAAGCCTCAAGTTCTGATACTTATACGCATAAATAGCTTGTCCTGATCTTCATCCCTCTTCATCTGCGTCCTCATTTTTCGATACCTTCATTGGCCGACTGAGAGGGGACTAAAATCCGTGTAATATTCCTACTTCACTGGTTTAGCTTTCAGGCAGTGAGGTGGCTATGGCCCACTTCTGTTCATATTCTTGTTCGCGCTGATTTGATTTCTTTCCAGATCTCATCCATGAACTACCAGATAGATTACGCACACCGATCTCGCAACTGCCAATGTAAGCGCGAGTACGAGGATATGATATCTAGAAATGCGTGTACTCGACATTCGGACACGTTGACATCTCCTGGGTACGAACCGGATCGTATTGAGCCGTCCACTCACCCGTACTCCTACAACATATGTACACCTCATGTTCATCGCACGAGTACGGATCGGAATTCAGGAATGTCCCACCCAGGATACCGTCCGCGACAGAGTATCCCGAGCGATGTCTGTAACATGCCATCGTGCTTGAATGACGAAAAAGGAGCCGAGGTTAATCTGGGACAAGATGACCCACGCCAAAAAGAAAACTCGAGGACAAGCAGCGAGGTTCATGCAGAGCACTCGAATCTTAGCGAAGTGCATGCGATAGATCCAGCCTGTCTGCGCCCAATAGTCAGATTTGACTATGCGTGTCTTGAAGACCTCGATGAAGAGCTTATCCTTCGACCAAGGAGCGCGTTCGCGGAAATGTGCTGGTCGACTGCAGTACAAAACATACCTCGGACGACCAGACATAGCCAATCTTCAGCGCAGAGTCCCCCTTCTAAATGTTGCCAACCGTGCTCCGCGCTCAACTGGCGCTCACCTTCGCACTCTTCACGCTTCCCCTTGAATTTTAAGGTATCAGAAGGTTTCTTCGCCACAGACGAAGGCGGTCAGTCGGAATGCCACTCTAGCTCAGAATCGGACCGTTCACCTTCCAACACCTGGTATGGTTCTATTGAAGAATCTTCTGTGATGGTGGTCACCGGGCGTTTAAATGTTTTAGAGAATCATGATGGTGTGAAGTTGTTTGAAAAGAAATCTAGTCCTAGGATTGTTGTCGTACCTTCGGACTCAATCGTGAGTGAAGATTGATTTTTCCCTTCAATCCCTTTCGCTTTTTCATTAATGCACCCCTATGCAATATGTCCATACAAACTCCGTTCATCCCTGTTTTCCTTCCTGTTTTATTGTTTGCACCCGAAGTTGCTGCGTCCCACTCATCCCAGAATTTTCCTCACTCTAGATTCATGTCGCTTCCACGTACTATCACGAGCTCGATAATGCAGCCGCCAGTGATCGGCTCGACATTCCTCGCCATTGCGGTGATTACAGCGATAATGAAAGCTCCAGAATGGATTTTCATGACGAAGAAGAATCCAACGCTGACGTGGGACCATGCATTTCTATCCAGGACGATGATGATGTTCTTCTCTCACAGCCTCACTTTCTCCCAACTCTAATAACTCATTCCGTTCCCCATACAGATGCACTCCTATATTCGAATCTATATTCATATGGAGTAGCAAATCCTCAGGAATCAGTCGGCTTTTTTCCCATTCCGGTTGCTGGATCCAGGACCACTGTCAACGGAGAAGGCCGTTGTAAAATAAAACTTCCTCTAAGGAGCGGGAGCTTTGGAAGTAGTGTCTCGAAATTCTGTCAGGCTGTCTTCCCTCTGTCGAAACGGGTAGTCAAACGATAGTCAGATACCGGGATTGCGTTCGAGAAGTGTAGAGAAAGCGAAGCTGCGCGCGCTGTTCGGGCCGTATGCTTAGAATGAAAGTTCAATGAACTATTCAATTGAGTCTTCGACAAGGCCAATGAAGGAACAGAGGTGTTGGCCATTCATTCTATGACATTTTTCATCACTACATTCCGACTTCAGTCCATTGAACAGACTTTTCTCTACTGGAACGAGTGTACATACTTTGTTTGGTTCAAATGATAACTTTGATATATGACCGGTGGTTATTTGCGACGGTCAACCGACGGGCTTATCTGTATAAAACCTATCATGTAGGCGGATCTCGCAAAATTCGTGCTATTTTACCCCTACGTCCAATTACCACTGCTGGCCAGTCGTTTTTGCTAGTCAAGGAAGTCTCTGCTACAACTTCTCTTTTCCGGTTTTATTGTGCCCGTACGTCCTACTGATTCTGGACACGAGCTCGCTTCGACCTTCTTCATAAACAGCCGTCTCACTGTTATAACTGACGAACGACGGATACTATGCGCTTCAACATTCCCTGCTTGGCCTTGGGTCTTATCTCCACCGCATATGCGGTCCCTGTCGCAATTAATGTGAGTGTTATCGAAAGATTATCAATGTATATGTGGTTCCTCTCCCTGTACCATATGTACGGGGTTTTAATAACGATACTCTGCTTTAGGTCGGTCTAAGCTACTCTAGCATTACAGCACGCAATGGGAATTTTCCCCATGTCGAATACGAATTTACAAGAGAAGGCCAACCCAGAAAGATCAAACTGGAGAAAAACCTTCCTAAATTCAAGTTTCCCTCTCATCAACCTTCATTAGCCAATGCCGCGGTTGAAACAGTACTTGCAGGCTTTGGAACCACGGGATCCGCACTCAATGATTTCGTGGGTGTGGATATGGAGGAGAACCAGGACCCTCGCACGATTGATTTCAATGTCACCTCGGTCATTCTACTAGAGCCTGGGGGAATTTATTGCCCGTGTGTGGGGACGGCAACAATACTTTTCAAGAGCCAGACTATCATAGGGACGCTTATTTCCTATGAACGTCGTTTTCCCGCCGTCGAGGGCGACGAAGCACAAAAAGAACGAAAAGAGAGGATCAAGAAGGAGAGGATACAGAAGACCAAAACCATTTGTTTAGAGTTTGTACCTGCAGGCGCAAGGTATGTCCTTTCCTGGCCATATCGAACCTCGCTGACTATATTTCAGTAAGAATCCGGAGAATGGAATTGGAAGGTTGAATCATAGATGCCCTGAACTTGACTGAGAATCTTTACTTTGCACGGTGTATGATGTTGAACAGTATCCGTGTTCTGGCGTATGTTGTGAGCGCCAACCGGACTGGATATTGTATCTCTTCAATAAGTAGGGTTGCTGTATTCTACTAGGCTCCACTGTCATGGACCACACCTTGCTTGGTACATTGTAGATTTGAGACGCCGCGCGCAGCGAGTAGGTACAGGGCCTCCATATGCTAGGTGGTGAGTTGCTGTGGAACCTTCAGTTCAAAGAGTGGCCTGCACATCAAAAATGTGTATCCAGTATCCGGGCATGCGCTATAATTGATTGCCAACACATGGACCAGCATCCACGTCATGGGCCCTCCTGGATATGCAGCCTGCCTTCTATGATCCTACCCATTATGAAGTGGTAAAGGACAGTCAAGTTTGATTTAGTATTTACAATATAACAGAGGTCTTTCCAAATGTGCGTTTTCTGTGAATCTGTGGCTGATGGCGATGTGAAAACCGGCCACAGCTTAGGGCTGCAGCGCTCAGAGCGTATCCTTCAATCAACCCTGAAGTGTATCTTTATTTTCTGAAACAAGCTCTTGTGATCAGACTCTCGCATAAATTTGCACAGCCGACATATAAAAGTGCGACTGGTCGAGGGATTTCCCTCTTCGTCGACTTCATCCTCTGTTCTGCCTTGAAATACGTACTGCTGGTCGGTCGTCCTTTCTGGTCAACGAGAATCACCACAGTTATCCCCTTGTTTTACTGTCTTTATTCCTGTCCATCTGTTGTTCGTTCTTCACTGTCAGTTGTCTATCCATCGATATTTCAATCACTAAACTTACCGGAAGGAAGTAGTCTTCAAAGCTACCTCACTGGTCATCCGCTAGCTAACGACGAACATCATGCATTTCAACATTGCCTATTTGATGTTTGGTGTTACTTCTGCTGCATATGCAGCCCCTGTAACGAACGACGTGAGTGATGATCTCCGCAGTCATCTGTATCCCTCGTCGTTCTTTCTGCGGCAGCATCCTCGAATTTCTGAACCAATTTCTGAACGATGTTCCCCCCTAGGTGTCGTTAAATCCTATTTCCAGACCTGCGTCGGTTGTAACCCGTGCCCCTGGGTTCTATGCCAAGCAACACGCTCAGTACATATATACAGCGAACAGCAAGAATAGAAAAGACGGCCAAGAGCCGGCCAACCCAAAAATCAATGCGGCAGTCGAAAAAGCACTCGAAGGCTTTGGAGTCACGTTTGAACTCGAAGCACTCAATGATTTTGCAGGCCTGAAAACGATGGATCAAGAAATTCCATTTGAAGTCATATCCGATGTCGATTCATCTACAACGGGTCTTCGTTGCCCTGCAAAGGGACGGTCAGTATTTTGAGAGAGACAGGAAAACTGTTCGTCACGGGTAAATTGACCTCCATCCGTATTAAGACTTATAAGGGGCCGCTGGACGTCACGAAGGATGTACGCGAAAAAATGATCGCAGAAGAAGCATTGAATACCAAAACCATTCGGGTTCCTTTTCCTTACACGCCTGCATAAAGAAGGTGCGCTTTTTCCTTGCCTTCGAAACTTGTAATTGAATGCTTGTTGGTTGTCACTAGTTGGTGATTGATCCTTCTAAAATTGTGAAGAGGCTGGTTTTTGGGCCACACTTCGCGCATTACTCTCTCATCTGAGTTGCTTGGATGGGGGAAAAACTGTGTCGTTGTACTGGAAGATCTCTTCGCTTAAACGCTGTTGGTGTCTTTTTAAGTAGAGCAAAAAGTGTGCAGACAATGGCGAAACAACGCAAAGTGTTCAATCTGCTTCATGCCCGATGAGTTGATGCACAGTATATACGGACTATGTAGTTGAGTTTTGGGCAGCGATAGTTAACGGCAGGGGCGCGGAAAGGAATGTGAAGTCAGGCGCTCATGATAAAGTATCCAGCGCTTAGCGCAGACGTGACAGGATCGGCAACTTCCGTGCTACGTAGGCGTTTATGTGATTCGAATTACCTTTCAGGCCTTCACGCTGTCCATTGTTCGCACTTTATAGAACTATGGTTGGATATTCGTTGCGCATCACATGTATGGGCTTCGTCTTCGGGATAGGGTATAAAAGGTCCGAAGGAAGCCCACACTACACTCTGTAATCAACCAACAACATTATCAGGACGAAGAATCAAGAAGAATTTTCGGGCCTGTACTCTATATCACCCCTTCTAATCGACTATTCAGTGCCTCATTCATTCTCCCCATACCTCAAATGCCATTTCAAACTGTGGGCCTACTCCCAACAAGTTCCAGATCGTCCAAGAGACGGATCAAGAAGAAAGGTCTTGGATGGGGAATCGATGACATCGCTTCGTCTGTGCTCCCGGTGAGCATATCTCCCGCTCATTCTCAATTTTCTCTCTCATATCGTTCATTTATCGCTCATAGGCCTCATCCCCCTACAAGCATACAAGAAGCCAGGAATGTTCATCTTCCACCATCTGCACCACCACACCGAAACCAGTCAAAACGCGTCCTAGATCGTCCACAACTGTTGGATCCATGATTAGTAGACCATTGTTCATGGACAAATCGAATGACACGAATAAAGAATCAAAACTCGACGCGATTGACGCGCTTCAGTGCGATCTTCCGATGCTCACAACTCTTCGAACTAAGTCGGCTTATTACGATGACCTACATACCCTCAGCGCTTATGGAGAGCTTCCGATTCCACTATGCCATCTTCCGTCATTTTCCCCTGCTCCCGCTCCCCATACGACAGATGTACAAAACCCCAGCAACAAAGCGTGTGTTTCGATCGATTCGGCGAGAAGCCCAACTTCACCTACAGGTCGGTTGTTCGACGTCGCAAAACCTCCGGCGATGGCGAAGAGGAGGAGGTACACGATCGCCACGTCGAAACCTTCAACGGCGAAGGAAAAGGAGAATCCTCAAGGAACTAGGCCTTCTCTTGGCTCGGATGGACCGGAAGAGATGAAAGAAGAAAGATTGTCATCAGTTTTAGTAAAGAACGATGACGAGAGTGCCACCTCGTCAACGACCTGGGCAACACAAGTTCCTCGACCGTCGCCCATTCGTACTTGCTCAATTTCCTGTGTACCCCTCGCCTCTTGCTCCCCTGCTGTAGAGCCTGTCAAAAATCAGGTTCGCGCCTCCGATCCGGTCCAATTAACTCCTGCTTCCTTAAAGTCCCCTGCACCTCCCTCTCCAATTACCCCTCTCCCTGCTAGACGAATGAACGTCAACGTTCGTTATATCAAGCACTATCCATACATGATCACCGAGCCTGCTAATTCTCCCCGGATCGAAGGCGAGATTGAGGAAGAGGGTGTGTTAAGTCGGATGAAGTATCATCTCGTTAGATTGTAATCCTTTCATAGGCTTCAATTGCATACGGGACTGCAGGAGTGTAACGATCGTCTATACTTCATCTGCCTCTTCTACGATATTGCGGCCACCGGGGGGGTTTCTGAATGTTCATGATCGAATTATAACGAGTTCATAGAATGACACTATTCGATACATAGATTCTGGCCGGTGTGTACAAAATTCGGACGCTTCTGGATCGAGGATTCATATTGAGATGTTTGGTTAAAACTTGAAGCTTTGTCCATGACCCAGAGCAAGAGTAATTAAAGACCTTTTCATCGAGGGAAAAGAAATGCAGTAGCAGGGACGGGCTGAGTGTATTCGGAAAATCGGCACATTGAATATTTGGCAAAATGGAATTGTCAGCTGGAGAGTTCGACTTCAGAGGCAAATGAACTCGTGTGGGACTTACGATTCTTCGAGCGTAGAGAGCATTCTTTCAATTGGGCAGGATGTCGTTACCAGGGTACTTTTGATGAAGAAGCAGGTGAAAAGGCTTCAAGAAGTTGTTGAAGGTGTAAAAATAAGAACGGTCCGGGAAGCATCCAAAACTCCATTCAACGACGTCGACCACAACCTTAACAGTCTCTGCTATCTTATATTATTATTGTACCCTTCTCATCTTTGTTTGCTCACCTTTCTCTGTACATAATGTCAGTCTCATTCAATATTTTGAAAAAAAAAACTTATGTTTACTTTACCAAAATCTCTGATCGGATTTGCATCGTTTTCGGTGAATTTCAATTCAGTTGTTCTTCTTGGCGAAGGAACTGACTCTGCGAAACTGCAAGAAATGGGCAGGCTCAAACCGACCAGAGAGGGGAACTCCATTGTCAAGTTGGCGGCGACGCTCCGGAGAGTAGCCAAGCTAGCTAATCTAGCACCGCTCATCAAGTTACCACGACACAGATCCCAGTCAATATTGGTAACTCGACCAGTACTATGTCCGACGTCAGCAAAGAACAATCCTACTCAAGGCAATCATTGTTCGACTTGCGCTGAATATACGCATCACCTCTGTTCTGACCTTGAGAATGTGACGGGTCCTGGATGTTCACTGGCGAAGGCACTGGGTAATTTGAACAGCAAATGGAATGGCTAAAACACTGGATGTCACCAGGTAGAATCCTGAGCCCATTCCGATGCTGCTATTGCCGCCGTGGTTACTGCTCACCACGAGACACGCCTTGCCGAGAAGCAGCTCTACAAATTGAGTTTGGAGCACAAGGATGCGCAAATTAGAGGGTTGCAGGAGGACCATGCAAATAACGAGGTTGAAGAGAAGTCCACCCTCGAGGAGGAAGAGAAGTCCACCAAGTCCACCGAGGTAAGTGGGACCATGGGACATTTGGATGAGCGAAGAACGCAGTGGTAGTATGATCTAGTAAGATGACCATGTATTTTACTGAAAAGATTTTTTGCGGTTCCATTGAAATGGGTTCACCAAAGCCTTTTATTCAATTCCAAGAATTATTTTACCCGGAAGTCGTGAGAATTTTTTGGCCCTCAGCCTGTAGAATCTAGATGGCCAGTCCACTGCTAGATCTCCCTTTCGACCTAATCCATCCTATCATCGAATACTTGACAGATCGCACGGACTGGAAATCGTGTTGTCTTGTTTCCAAATCATTCAATAAAGTTGCTACTCCTCTCCTCTATCAAACACTAGATTCTCGTATTATTCAGTCAAAAAACCACCACAACTCGAATAGTAATACGAATGACTTGAACACAATCCTATATCACCCAGCTACCACTCTTCTCTCGAAACCATCTCTGGCCCTACACGTCCGTCATCTTACAGAAACAGGCGCTGTACATCGTGCTCATTTACCGAGATATGCGACAATAACTGACGATGCGCTAAAGGCTTTGGCGCTGTGTACGAATTTGCACTCGTTCACCTGGATGGATGATACGATGTATGGTCCAACTATGGGCGCATTGGGTCCAGGTGGACGTGGGAGCAATATGACGAAGTCTCCGGGAGCGTTCTTGACGAAATTCGTAGGGCTTGTACGGGGGAACGCCACAGAAGGAGGGAGTAATAGTAATGGACTACCACTACGCTCCCTCACCATTCGTACACATTCCGACCTCGGGACCTCCGTCTGGGATTCGCTTAACACTCTTTCCGGTCTTACCCGAGTCTCCGTCTGGTCCATGGACGGTCCTCCTCGTGTCCTTCAAGGCGGTTGGTCCATCGTTCTCGGGCCGACTCTAGAGGAACTGGAGCTGGGTCGATGTGCGGGTGTTCCGCCAACTATACTGATCACCGTCATTTCCCAACTACCTTTATTACGAAGTTTACGACTCAAAGGCGTAGCGAGCAACGCAATTCTAAATCTCCTCACATATCTTCCAATACTGGACAGCCTCGATGTCGAATATCTACCCTCTCAAACTCGGCTTTCTGCTAGGGACCAAGCGAGATTGATCATGTTGCCTTCGCTGAAGACGCTCACAGTTCGGAGCAATTCACGAATAGACGCATTTGATCCTCTCAAAATGTACGATTGGGTCCGTCTGTTAGCGAGCAAGGAAGGTCTAGAAGCCTTCAAATTACATGCATTCTCACTCTCTTTACCGCCTAACTCGCCTTCCTTTTCTTCTTCGTCTTTTCCCAAATCACACTTTTTCCTACCAGATGCTAGCTCATACAACACATTCTCATTTCGTGATCTTGGACAGACTCTTATTCCACGTGGCTTTATTCTTGACCTCGCGAGATCACACTCTGCGTCGCTCAAAAGATGGGAGACAGCGGAAGCGGGGGTCATGATGATGGGTGATGTCGAGTGTCTTTGTGTCAGTTTCCCGCGATTAGAGGTACTAGATTGTGCAGTTGGGCTTGAAGACGTGGTGAGTACGTGTTGGTAACGATTTGAGGGAAGTCTCAATGGATTTTGTCTGTACAGAACTCGATATACTACGCTATACGCTCAGCGCACAACTTAACCACACTCAAGCTACATATCCAATGGTTTCCCTCATCTGCCTCCGCTGAATCACGTTCCTCGCATTACGTTCGGGTTGCATCTCGGAATTATGGCGCTTCCCCAGACGCGGATTCTAACTCAGAAGAGGTGATATCGCCCAACGGAAATTCTTGGGCTATCCGCAAGGACAATTCACATATTGATCTATTGCATGGCTCGAAGAATAATACTTCTGGACATCGCCGCGTGTATCACCCGACCGTGAAGATGAAAAGGAACCTTTCTGACATGGAAATTCCTTCCGGATCGAGCGACAAATTTACTGCTGCTGACGCTAGATCACTCATGCTTCGTACAGAGGATTCGATTCTACGAACAATCGCAGTTGGTGGGGTGCTGTACAGGGTGAGTGCTGTTAAATCTTTCGTATCCCATTTCGTTTTTCTCTCTTCCGTGTTGTATAAACCTGGATATCCATTGACATTCGCGCCCTCCTTTTCACTGCATGCTCAACTCAATTCATCGGCAGGGAAATTGGTTAGTATCGTCATTAAATCCGGAGGAAGTTGAGTTCGTCGTGGCTTCAAATGTGAAAGATGCTTAGGTGGATCGTGATGGAGTCCAACCTTTTTTCTGGCGCGTTTGTTCTTTCTCTCCTAGGAATCAATGGTTCATTGGCTGGATTAAAACGTAGATGACATGCAGTGTACTTTTACTCATACACTTCAATATAAAGGCCCTGGTTTCCGTGACAAAGTGATACTCCTACCACTCGATTGAATTTCGCGTGCCGGAAAGGAATGGAAGGTAGTAGGGGTAGTAGGAACAGCCTTGGGAAGGGAATTGGTGAGGTATTATACGACGGCAGTGATCATCAAGGCTGATCTGGTAGAATTTATAGGCATTGATATTTCGGATGGGTTATTTCGATGTCTATCAAGCCTTTTGATTTTGTTACAGAAGGGTAACACTGAGGGAGCGGGAGACAAGCTCTGAGTTCCAAGAGTATGAATTATACAGGCCTTTTTTCCGATACGGTTCGTTTATTCCTTGGGTATCTGATCCCGCGGAGCAGGTTTTCAGGATGCGAATCCCGGATCATCTCCAGAACCCATGATTTTCACTGTGATAAGTTTTGGTGGCAGTCCTTGGTGATGCTCAGTTACCGGGAATTCGCTCGGAAGTGTGTGGCAACCCTAGACGATTACAGAGACACAACTCTCGCCGAGCATAGTTCTCAATCGATTTGAATAAGATCCACGTATAGTACCAAATGGCAAATGTACATCATTGTCCTATGGATACTACAGGTGAAGATTCTACCCAATGGTATAATTCATGTCCATCTGCGCCGGTTCTTCATCGGCAGATTATCACCCCAGTATCCAGTTTTATAGTCACCCGTTATAGTTCGGATTTCACACTGGGGATGCGTATATCGTAATTGTCGATCTTTCAGATATCATTGATATCAGCAAATCAACAGCTACAGGATAACATAAGTATCGATACTCACTGGTAAGAGGATCCCTCGCTCTGACACTCTGTATTATTTACAATGGGCAGTACTCCAGATACTGCTGTCCCGCGACTGATCGTTGTGGATGACACGGACCCGTTGATTCAATACTCACCTTCTAGCGCGTTTTCCCTCGATTCGGAAGGCAAGCTAGATGGCCAGGGATACGGTGGACCAGTGTTCAATCGGACCCTCACAGGAACCTCAACCAACGGGTCGTTCACCTATAATTTTAACGGTAAAATGCCAGAGGCATTCAAGTTTCGTGCACCTCCTCTGTTGACGCTGATTTTTCGATTGATAATAGGCACATTTGTCCGCACTATAGTGGCTGCCGAAGGGCTATATGGTGGGAATTGCAGTGTAGATGACCATGTCATCGCGAGTTTCGATGTGGACACACCTCAGGTCACGAATTACATTGCATGTGATTCCGCAGGGCTATTAGAGGGTTCTACGAGCGAGCATACCTTAGGAGTCAACTTTTTTTTCTTCCCGACCTCACCGTCAAATTCTTCTCTTTGGCTTGATAGTATACAATATCAACCACTGCCATCCAATCCCCTAGATGCTGCGACTCTCCGAATTGATGGAAGCGACACTTCAATCATCTACAACGATGTTTCCGGTGGATGGTCCGAGTCTTTCGGTGCGAATGCGACAGATAACGCAGCAACAAGTGTGAATTTTATCTTCAATGGTACGTGGATGCGAACTTAACATCTTGTTGGGCATTAAATACGGTATATAGGCACGTCTGTATCTTTGTTTTCAGTGAATACTGGCAATCCTTTTGTGAGGAATGCTAGCCCTGCCTTCTATTCCCTGGATGGAAATTCAACCAGTTTCGATCTTCCTGGAAGCATGCAGACGGTCAACAGTGGTGGAAATTTCTCAAATATTCTCAATTGGCCTCTTTTCACTGCTACCGGGCTTCCTGCATCCCAAAACAACATGGAAATTGCTCCCTCTCCCAACGGTACTCTTAACCCACAATTTCTTATCATTGACTATTTCATTATCCGAACCAACCCCTCAACCAAGAGTGGTGGCGCGTCTACCCGAGTTAGTGCAATTGTTGGTGGTGTCATCGGAGGTGTCGTTGGGCTTGCTGCACTCTTGCTGGCATTATATTTCTTCTGCATACGGAGAAGGCATTTTCAACACTATTCTAACAGTGGGACAGTGCCAGATTTCGGTGCTGTGACCCAGTATCCCAGTCTGAGCACATTTTCACCGGATGCTCTGTACACGACAAAGAGAGCGCAGAGCTCAGGAGTACAAAGAGGGGTAGATCGTCGTGGTGAGGCGATACCGCAGACCGATAGTGGTGTCAGGCTTCCTCCTCTCGACGAGGTTCCACCAATATACACAGAATATTGATGTATGCTTGAATGTGTACAAATGAAGTCACCAATATAGTTATTGGTGAATTCATTGATGGGGGACAAAAATTGTGACAGTGGAGAGAGCCTCATGAGTACAAACGCAGGAAGTGTTATCCCAAGATATTATCGTATGCTTTCTGCGACGACGGTCTGTACCAATCTGTTATCAACTGGCGAGAAGATAGTAAAGAGAGGCCAGGAAGCAAGGACCTCCTCATTGTCACTCAAGCTAAATTGCGCGCGGTTACTGAGGACATTCCACCAGGGTGTATTGAAACATTCTAATTTGCATCAGAGCTGAAAGCTGGTAAGTGTGATTGAGAACAAGAATAAGAATAAGAAGATTACACGGCGCATTCGGTTTTTACACCGAAAGCAATGGTCCCTAGACGCTGAGATCGAAAGACTACCGTTAAACGATCACATGGTTGAGTTTCAAGCGCGCCTGTCATCTGACGGCTCCCACGCTTCATTGTTGACTACTTTCAACTTTCATTTCGTACCCGGACCTCGTTGCTCATTATCTACGACGGCAAGCAAGACGCCGAATGGCGGCACACAGACCATCCTCGACACAGCTCCGTGACCGGCTACTGTCAAATTCTCCTGATTTCATTAAATCTTCCATTTTGCGGGAATCGAACATGGGCTGGAATTCCCCTCCAACTTCATCGGACAACACCGCCGCCAGCTCTGCGACGTCTCCACTCAGGATATCGAAACGGGAATCCTCGCCGAATCTTCGCCCAACACAAGCCGATCTCGCTAGGAGGTCGTCTTCGAGCTATAAACACATGCGAAACAACAACCTCGTATCTAAATCTCCTTTTAAATCCCAGATACCCACTCCTTCCACTCCTTCTCGCCACACAGCTCTTCCTGTGTCATTTCCAACCCGACGTGTGTCTGGAGAAAAACGGCCGCGACCACCGTCGATGCATGACGAAGCCGAGAACGAGAACGATAGGCCTTTTGCGTTGAAAAGAGAGAGGAAGCAGTCGAGAACGTTTCAGGGACTTATACAAAAGGAGCCGGTTACAAAGAGCCCTTTTCGTCAGGCTGTGAGCTCTTCCAACGATGGTGATCTCAAACAGAGAAAGGCATCGCCTCCAGCTGTTCCTCCACCTTCTTCTCGCATTCCTACTCACTCTGGTGCTTCTCCTGTTCGGCCATCTCTTGTTACCAAGAGAATGCACGGTCCCAGACTTAGCGGCGCCAAACGGGAACGGCGTAAGACTGTCACTTTCCACGAAAACTGCGAAGTGGTAGAATTTTCTCGAGATGAGGATGAAAGTGGCGAAGTGTTTGAGAGTGACGAGGATGATAACTATGGAAATGCTGCCGAGGATGATGTAGACTTTTTCGGCGAGGGTAAGAATGAGGAGACTCCGCATGACTCGTACGAGGACATCGAGCTTTCCGACCAAGAACCGGAAGAGCAGTTAGAGCTCGACGCAGACACCAGTATCACCGGTTTGGTAGACGAAATCTTCGCTGGCTCTCGTCAAACTAGCACCCCCCCGCGACACCACCCTAATGAACTCCCTCCTGATCTTGAAACCGAGGACGGCGTACCTCTTGGTCGGACTCACCACGCAGACCGGGTTATAAAATATCATCAGGAGCACGAATCTCATCTTTTTGTCGAACCCGCTCCGCATACCATCGTTCACACTCCCACCTTTCCCATTCACGCAACGGCCGCTTCCCCGCCTCCTTCTACTCCATCGCATCGCAATCGATTCTCTTCGCCTCCTCTAGGTCGTTCAACTCACTTCGAGCGTTTGCAATCTGCGAGGATAGAGGAGGAAGACATCGACCGAGATGTGAAAATGCTTCCAGACTCCCCTTCACCTATGAAACCCAGCAGTAAAACTCACGTAGATGAAGCCAGTATGGACGGCCTTGTTCCCAAGTTCGAGCTTCCCGGTTGTAAGCAAACTGTTCAATTCGATTGGTGCGTTGTCTAATGATTTTTAGACTCTCCGGTCCGAAGAGACTATCCAACGGGGTCCGATCCTTTTGCTATGCCCAACCTACAAGACGAATCACTTCCACTTGACGCCGGAAGCTTCGTGCAAGATGACTCAATAATGTCTGTAACTACCACTGAACATTCTGAAGTCAATATCAGTGCACTTGAAAAGGAACTTGGGAATGAGGTGGGTTTCGAGTGGCAGTTAGGTTATTTCACTAATCACTCTGATATTCTGATCATAGCGTCTCATTAATACGTCAATGGAAGCCTCACCCATTGACTTAGCTCGCGAAGCTTCATTCACTCAAGCTGATAGTCCGGCCTCAGCTCCCGTCCGTCGCTCTCCTCTTCCACCCATCCCAAGCTCAGTCCCGCATCGGATTTCTTCTCCCGCCATGCGCTCTTCCTCCCCGCTTTCTCCTCGTGGAAGCGTAAGCCCATTCGCCAGTCCCGTTGGTGCTCGTCCCCGATCAAACCGCGATGACGTGCATAGACGATTCTTGCGTCCACGAAGCTTCGGGAACGCCAGTCCTAGTGGAAGTCCAAAAATAAATGATGGAGGACGTGGTCTGCGTACGAGTGTTGACAGACAACGAATTGTCGATCTAAGCATTGAGCATAGCCCAGAACGCGAAGACGATCACAAGGAGCAGCTCGATTCGGAAATTAACTTTGAGCGGGAGACAGAGAAAGACGCATCGTCTGTTATGACGACCGTAACGGAGAACTCTGCTGAGATGGCCACAATCGAAACGGCGGAAAAGCGAAAAGTCGTCGCTGTCGGGGTCGTTCAAGAGCATGAGCCTGCTGAAACGGAAGCAAGTATGGAGGTTACCCACGACGTGACGATGGATTTCGAAGTCAAAGGGGAGGAACTTCAAGAGCAGGCGGAGCCTAATGAACCCGTGCATCAAGATCAACCTGAACCTATCGCTGTTACACAGGCTATCGAGTTACGCGACCAGAGCTTCAGCGGTGACGAAGTTGATTCAGGCATGGACGATGATGATGATGCTGATGATGACGACAACGGCGAGGAATTTGGACTGTTGAAGGCTCCCGCTTTTACTAATAGTAAAAAACTCAAGTTCGATTTGGGGAGCAAATTTGGATTGGGCAAGCTAGGATTTTTAGACCTGGAACTCTCAAGCGAGGATCTCACCACACCTTCGACTTCAGATAAATCTGATCTCGGCTTTGATTTCAATACAAAATCCTCGAAAGTTCCTCCGAAATCTGTTCAAAACATGCCCGTAGGCTCCGTCAACGTACGAATGGATATGCGAAGCGCCCTGGATCGCCTCATGGATGATGTCGCTAGTGTCGGAGGAAGTACTCTTGAAGAACCGCACGATATTTCAATGACGACCACCGAGGAGGATGCTCCTAGATCCCAACTCATGCAACGCGCTGCAACGGATTCTATCGTAGTCGGAAGTCTTGGTCCGCCTCGAGGGTCTTCCGTGCACTCTGCGATGCCCAGCCGTAATGCGAGTACGTCATCGTCCATTGCACCTCCCCCACCTCCCAAGGATAACATTCGTGCACGCGAGGCGATGATTATCGAGAAAAGAAGGAAGATGCGAAGGATGGAGGAGGGTGATGACGATGACGATGATAGGCCTCTGGGTGTAGCGAGAGCACAACTGAGCGTGCCTACCGGGCGTCCTAGTAGGAGGCGAAGTATGAGTACTGGTGACGCGGAGGATCTGGGCGCAAAGAGAAGGGGTGTTGCATTACGAGGACAAGATTCGCAACTGTCACTCGATGTGAACACCTCTCCCACTGGCTCAGATGATGCACTGAGTGACGAAATTGAAAAAGAGCTGAAGAAGAATATTCATGGATCTGAAAAGAAGAAGGTAGAGATTTTGTTCTTTCATCTCGATGTCGATTTTTGAATGCGTTGTTATTTTCTCTAGAAGAAGTATTTTATCCGCGAACATGAAGGGACTATCTACGCCTCTTCAGACGTCTCTCACATGGCTGGTCCGGGAGACGTCAACGCAGGAAAGGCATGGCGTACCGTCCGTAGACCTTCGGATATGGTACGTTGAATTGCCTCTAGTATTGAATGCTCTGGCTAACTTTTTTCATTCACTAGAATGAATACGCTAAACAAATCAGAGAATTCAGGAACCAAGAGAAGCCTGGAAAGTCCTATGGTAAAGTATTTGTTAAAGGCAAGTTTTAAACACCTTACGACAAGCCTGTGCATGTTGCTCACAGCATGATCTTTTAGTGCTTGGTGCTAAAGGACTTGTGGTTCCCATGCCTGCGGAGCAGACCGCCGTCTCTTGCACTCTCAACAATGGAATTCACTTCGTAACTACTCCTGATTTCCGCCTAGGCAAAGATTGTAGAATCGAACAAGAGTTTGAGCTGTAAGTGCAACATATACGTCATCTTGTCACATCGTGTTCATCGTTGACTTTGCAGGATTGAGCACAGCAAACTTGAATTCACACTAACGCTCAAAGTTCGTCGCGATCCTCATATTATTGCTCAATTCAAGGCTATTGTTCCTCCTGCTCCTCCCCGTCCACCTCCTATGGCGGCAAATCCCTCGTCATCATCAAAAAGTAGTGGAATGCGAAGTTTCTTCCATTCCTCTCCCAAGAAGAACAAAGACAAGGATAAGCGACAAAACACCCCGCCTCCGCCTCCCCCTCCGCAGCTTCCACCGCAACGTCTCACAGAGAACCTTGCACGGTACCTCAAACCAGACGGCACCCTTGCGCGTGCGTTTGTCTCATTCAAGGACATTGCTGGTCGCTGTGACACGCGGCTCTTTGAAACGACATTCCCGCTCATTGGCCAACGGGCTGAGCTAGGAAACAAGTTCTCCACATTGCAGGTAGGAGAGCTTGTGTTGCAGGTATTCAGACTCCCGCCGCTTCCTGGTCTTCCGCCAGAAGAACTTCCGCAGAGCTTGGAAGAATGTCATCGTGGGCTGAGGCATGTGAACTGGCATAAGATGACTTACTTTGAGGGAACGTTGACACAGAATGGAGGAGACTGTAGCGTGAGTGTATCATTTCCTTGTCGTATTTTCTTGTCCTTCTCACTTAAAATACTTCATTGATTAGTCCTGGCGGCGGCGTCGATTCCGGGTGATCGGTGCAAATCTTGTTGCATTCAACGATGTGACAAAACGGGTGACTGCTACAATCAACCTCCGCAACGCCATCACGGTTGAGGACAACCAGGATCCACATAAGCGTGATGGTGCTGTACGAAGTCCTGCCTCCGGGGCTAGTCTATACTATGACGAATACGATGGACTGTTCGGGGTAGAGAGGTCTTTCAGGCTAGTGTTCCCCGAGGAGGAAATTCTGTTTTTCGCAGACACGGATGAGGAGAAGGCTAAATGGTGAGCTTCTATATATAACTTTCTCTAATAGCTTGTTCTAATCATGTTATTATTGTAGGCTGGAGATTCTGAATGCGCTGGTAGGGCACATTCCTCCCCATCCACTGTGGGCCGAGTTACTTTGGCAGAGACAAGAAGATCTCAACAAAGTAAAGAGAGCGCAACCTCAGGCCGCGAATCCTGCCCCCGGTCCTAGCAGACAAACATGATTCATTCTAGTCCGAGGCTGCCGCCAATGTTGTTGGGACTGCTCTGCATTCGATTTCTTGTACATTTGTCCTCTATCTGCTTTCCTTTCTGACTCTTTATCTGACTCTCCTCTCTCTAAACCTGATCATCGTCCTTATCATCCTCAAACATTATCGTAACCTTAAGTATGTTCGCTGTCTCGCT
The DNA here is from genome assembly GCF_021015755.1 of Lentinula edodes. Taxonomy (NCBI): domain Eukaryota; kingdom Fungi; phylum Basidiomycota; class Agaricomycetes; order Agaricales; family Omphalotaceae; genus Lentinula; species Lentinula edodes. The sequence continues at coordinate 432,639 of NW_025764340.1, forward strand.
CGCAACACCATTTCGCATCCGTTATACTCATGGTTTCATGGTTCCTTGTATTACTTATGCTACTCATCCTGGCCTCTGTACGTGCTTTGGACTCGCTTCCTTACCTGGGCATGCCATTATACAATATGTATATGTTCGTGAAAATCTCTTCTTCTCGATGATAGTTCCTTCCATTACGAAAACGTCTGGTTCGTTTTTATTTCTGCCTTTGTTCCTTTCCCTCTTCTCATTTCCTGCAACTGTACAAATAGTCTAGACTGAAATGACTATGTAAAAGGTGTATAGTATGTGCCCATTGCGGGTGATGCTGCGGAAAGATGAAGCTGAATCCTCGTCGACATCATTCAATGTTCTCAACGTCCTTTATACTGATAATTCCATGATGCTCTTCTATCCGCAGTTATCCCCGCAGCGGGGGCGCAGCGTTCAGCGTTGATGATAACATTTCAAACTATTTAGAAAAAGATAGCACATGAGGAGGTCGGTCTATTTCATGGCCGATGAGAAGGAATATATTTCATTTAACATATATGATCAGTTTGTATATCGACTTAACCAAGCTCCTTGCCTCTCTTTATAAATGATCATCTCAGGCGATATACCACCTTCCCCTGCAAAGAGCAACAGGGCTCTATCGAATCCTCAATCGCCACTTGATTCACCACCACCACCCGCTTATGGTGCCACAGCTGGCCGCACACTACCTTCACAGCCGCAGCAGTATCAGCCATATACTGGAAGCTCAAGCTCATCACGTCCAAATGGGCCACGAAGTATATCGAGTCTCCCTACAGACGTAGAAGCAAACGAATCCATAAGGAGAGAATCTCCTGGACAGCGGTTCTGTAAAGCATTTGCTGTAGCGCTCCTTATCTATGTGCTCGCGGCGATCTTCTTTGGGTCATTTTCAACGAGATATCAGACGAGTAAGGGTTGGGTAAGTTGATTGTACTCTCTGATTTGAGTTCCTAATAACATTGATCAAGTAGCACAGTGACTTTTCGATACCAAATAACATCGCGGTCATTTCGTGTGCCAAAGGCTCTGAGATGCAAAACAGTAGTCTTGGATGGGTTTCATCTTATAGTTCCGAATTCACCCTTGATACCTTCACTCCGCCTCAAGAGTTTTCGGCTAAACCATCCTCATTACTTCCATCCTCAAACAAATTCAACTACGGAACCGTCCAAACCTCTCTGTCCCTCCCCCTAACCTCCGAAACCCTTTTTCTTTTATCTCGCGGCCGGTCATCCACGGGGGGGCTACGCATTGAGCCTTCTTCTGACCTAGAGGAAGGCATGGCCAGGGTTGATGTCAAGATCACGTATACGGATTTTGCCAACTACGGAGATTCCAACGATTTTTTGAGCCAAACTGCAGTCTGTTTAATTCAAAGGAAGCCAGGGAAGCGGAAACACCTTGGTGTCGGGCTGTTCTCCTTGCGAGATTGGCCTACCTCTTCATATCGCCGCTCTCAATTGTCCTATGATGTGACTCTGGTACTCCCCGAATCTCGCGGACCTTCTATTCTCCGTCTTAACGCATTCGAGACCGATCTTCCTAATTTCCATCACCTCTTTTCCCAGCCGTTGGATGAGTTTGTCACTTTCGGGAATCTGCTGCTCAAAGCTGGGAATGGGATTATCAATGCAGTTGTGAGTCAACCTACTGCCCCTCCTGCGCATTGTTTTACTAATGGTGCTTCTAGTCGCTGACAGCAGATAACGCCACGATACATACCTCAAATCGCGAAATCAACGTTAAAGTGGGTGAATTATCCTTATTGTTCAAAGGATCTTTTTTGCTCATGATACCTAGTCCCTAACATCGAACTTCGCCTCTCTTTACACTATCAACTCAGAAATACGAGGACATTTTACCACCTCACACTCCCTAGAAATCAAAGCAAGGAATACAAAAGTGAAAGCGGATATCGAGATATTACCCCAATACTCGACTGGTGGCGGGCACGTTGTTGTACAAACAACGAACAAGGCTCTAGAAGCAACTATCAATGTCCATAGACCATCCCATTCATCGACGTTTTCACAATCTTCATCGGGCCTTTTCATATCTACTACCAACAACAACGGCATTGTTGACGTTTCTGTTCCCTCGCTACCTTCAGACTCCGCGTTGAACCTGACAGCGTCCACAACCAACGGACGAGTGACAGTTACATTACCTGCAACATATGAAGGGACATATGCCCTGTCAAGTACGAACATCTTTGGGGAGGTGCATAATGAACATACTGAAGACCCAGCAGGGCTAGGGAGGAAGAGGGTGTTCGGATCTGGCCCGACCAAGGGCGTGATAATTCGTAATTCGGTTTATTGGGATGAGAGGAATAAGGAGAAATGTGTCGTCGTTCTCAAAAGCATCAACGGACAAGCAGAGCTGTTCTTGTGAAAATTGTATAGTATGAGGAAGAGATTGATATGGTTTATGTATTACTATGTACAAGAGGCAAATTGTTGTTGGTTTATGTGTTCTTTGACATTCTCTAGTTACTGGTTCGTTGTTTGTCAATTTCAAATCTTAGTGGCACTCGGGCAAGTTTTTTGTGACCAGTGATATTCGGGTCCCTGAATCATCGCGGAAATTTCCACACAAACCATGTTACGGACATACCTGATCCCTCTTCACCTCGTGTCATGCATCATGACCCATGAGCCCAATTAATCTACCTGTTACGCTGTTGATATCTAACGCTTTGACCTGCTTTGATCGAACTTTTCATGCAAACACTTCACCACGTGGGAGATCATCGTCGGACGACTTACAGCTTGCCATCCATCTTTCGCTGATTCATCTTTTCTTACTTTCGGTAGCTTGCGGTTATATGTAATTACATCGACCGTCGAAGCTAAATCATACCGCCCTTTGTTTGATTTTTTAAATTGTAAAATGTACGACTGACGAATCACCCTCGAGGTAAATAATTATTGCCTATTATCAGTACCTGCCTGTACCTGCTCCATTAACATCGAAATAATGACTCCATACTTACAGTCTAATTCTACAAGCTACATTAAGTTGATAGACTACACTTGTTAATAATTCTATAATTTATGAGTGCCTTTTCATAATCCTTCCAATCTCTGCAGACACAGTCCTTGCCATTTCAAGTGAGATCTCCTCGGTAGGAATGACATACGTCTCCGGAAATGTTTCTATTCCGTACCATTGTCTCAACGTTTTCGGCTTTACAACGCCCCTGTTGTCCTTCATCAACAACCAAGTCAACGCCGCCTCCCCATGACCAATTTCTTCATGAAACGTGTTCAATTTTGGTTTCTTGTCCTGGAGCAGCATCATCTCTCTACTCCGGCGCGCCTCGGCGAGATCGTCGATACCCAGCCCATCAGGATATGTATGGAGCAAATCGTTTATCAGTGTTTGATTGACTTGAGTAGGAGCAAACTGTAACGGAACGTTACTCGTTACTTGTCCTAACTAGTATGCCTCTTACTTAAACTAGGCCCCACTGTTGTGGCTGCACACCTTGCTTGAGATCAAAAATGCGGCGCGCGTAGGGCGCGCCGCGAGGTGAGGGTGTCCAATTATAAGCAAGATGATTGAAGTGATTTGGCTGACAGCGCTGAAATCAAACATAGCAAATATGTGCCTGCACATCAAGTGGTCAAATACCGAGTGGAATAGACCTTGCAAGCAAGGTGACATGCTTACTATCCATGTCCTATGCCTTACAATAATTACCCCTTTTAGTTATCCTCTATTTCTACGTATATAAGGGGTTTCGATGTACTCAGTACGATAGGTTCTCCAGAATCATAACTCTCCAGTTTACAACGGTTCTATCGAGCACCTACACCAATCCGTGTGGCAATACTGTGACCTCGTCACTCTACTGTTACATATTTTGAACCCCCAACAACTGCGACTTTTCTCTCTAAACAAACTCATCCTCGACGTCCATCACCGGCACCCCCAGGTCTGATCAACCCAGGACTCCGACAACGGACACCGAAAAAATCTCAGAACTCGAAAATCACCCTTCGAAAAAATATCAACACTATCCTCGACAATGTCTAAGAATTCCAACCACTACAATCTCCGACGTGGACCCAGCAATTACCGCCGCAATGACAAGGAACACTCCAACATCAATAATGATGGTCAACGTTCTGCTGGCCTGGCCAACAGTCAGACAACCTTTCAGAACATTGCCACCTCTGATGAGGAAAGCAATGCTGGCACTGTGACAGGTGACCGGCAGGAAAATTATAATGCAGATAGCTCGGAAAGTGAGCATGAGGAAAATCCTAACCCTTGGGTTAAGGTCGGCCCCCGCCGCAGAGCTGTTAGTCTAGACTCTGCTCGTAGCCAGAATGAATATCAGTTGCGACCCGCTCAATTTACTGCTAAGAAACAACGTGAGGCCAAGAAACCTCCTGTTATGACTATTGCTCAAGGAGCATTAATCCGTGAGGCTGAAAAGAAATTGTCTCAAGCTGAAAGAAAGGCAATACGCCATCGAATGAAAATTATTGGGCAGAGCCCTGCTCAGGGAGATAACGGCACAGATAGTTCTCTCTCAGATGGAGAAAGACCCTCCAATGACAAAGGCAAAGGTGTAGACCCGAAGAACTGGGGCAACATCAATTTGCCTAACAACGAAGTTGATATTGATCAGCAGCGTGCTGTCCTTGAGAATTTCGTGGCTCTCCATGAAGCCCAACAGCAGGCAAAAGTTGCCACTGAACCTGAACCCTTGACAAAGAAGCCAAAGAAGCCTTCTAAGAAATCCAAACAGTCAAAAAACCGTGCTGGTTCTGAAGCCTTGACTGACCTAATTGAATCCCATGTCAGGGATATTGTTGAACAACGTCCGAGAAAAACACGGACTTTGAGTAATAGATTAAACAAGTCCGATCCTGCTCAATATGTGATGCGCCCGAGTGATATGTTGGCACCAACCAATCATTTGTCTAAATTATTGACTCCAGCCAAGAAAAAAAAGCGGGCTGTGGAACACCGGCACAGAAAACATCATAGCGAGCCCTCTGAACCTTCCTCTAGCTCCTCTAGCTCTGAATCCAGCTCCTCAGAATCCGAGACCAGCTCAGACACAGACAGCACATCCTCTGAGTCTGACAGCTCAGATGGACATGGTAGCCAGAAGCGCCGTAAGCACTCAAAACGGCGTCGCCCCCATAAAAAATCTACACGGATGATTTTAAAACCGGACCCACCAGAAGACTATGATGGTGCTACGGATGTTGGCTCATATATCAAATTTGTCACTGAAGGGACAGCATATGTCCGAGATGGGCGCGTTCCCAAGAACAGACGAGTGCTAAAGCTATCAAAATATTTGACTGGGAAAGCATATCAGTTTTACCTCACTACAGTTGCAAATTCTCCCTTTGATTGGAGACTAAAGAAATTCTTCACCGAGTTATACAATTATTGCTTTCCCCTGACATTCCGGATGGATCAACGGAAAAAGCTCAAACGTTGTTTCCAAAATGGCAAACCTGTACGGGATCATTTGTCAGAACTGAATGAATTTTTCAATACTATTGGAATGATTGATGAACGAGAAAAGGTTCATAAACTATGGTCAAGCCTGGATAAGAAAATCCAGAAGGGCCTCTGGAGTGAGAAATTGAATCCTGAATTTTCCTCATACAAAGAGATTGCCAGTAAAGCTGAACTTGTCGAGCTTATTGAAAATGTAGACTTGACCAATGAATCGAACAAGTCAAAAACTGACAGAACGGAGAAATCCAAGTCAGGGAAAATGAATAGGAATAATGAAAATAGAAACTCCGGCCCATCTTTATCTGGAAAGAAATTCGGGAATAAATCTCACCAGAAAAACAATAGCACTTACCGACGATCCAATGGTACAAACAGTGGGAAACATGGATTGCAGGGCTCGAAACCCAGCAACCCGAAACCCCGGACCCAGCATCGTGAACTTAGTGACAAGGAAAAAGATGAATACAGAGCAGCAGGCCGATGTTTCCGTTGCGGCGGACAAGGCCACATGGAACGTCAATGCCCAGATGGAAAAACAGTCCCGTCTTCATCCAACGGGCCTCCGGGATTTGCTAGTCACCATATTAGTCTTGATCTTGATGTCGAGAGCTTGCAAGCCTTAGCTGAGACCACTGAAGAAATTACTGAGCTTGGCTTGGGAATGATGAACATAGATTCAGCAGATTATGAAAGTTACCCCAGTGATAGTAATGAGTTTTACCAGACCAATCCGGGGCCCGAATGTTCATCTGAACAACTTGAATACATTCCTCCCAAGGCGGGGCCTAAGTATCGGCATCCGTGGCTTTATCATGAACTAGACCACCCGAACTACGGGTATACATCACATTCCCTACCTAGCTGTATTGATGATATTCTGGCACAGCGCGCCATGTATCTTCTTGACACAGCCGGACCATACCCCACTGATACAGACAAAGCAAAGAATAATCGCGGACGGTTCTTTGTGTATGCTATAGACTGCGAAAACTATTGTATCAGTGACTCAGATTACTTTGGAATAGACCACCCAGAATATGAGAATTTCGAATGGGTGTACATTCCTCGTATCCAATTAGAAGACCCAAAATTCCCACTCCCATACTACTATGCAGTAGAACGTGCAAAAATGGAAAGAAAATATATTCGACCTCATAGATTAGATGTTTTCAAGACTTACCATATGCATGATGCTTACGCAGAAGGGATAGAGAAATGGCTTTCTCGCATTGATTACCTCCCTGGAAACACACCATCAGACACATTCAATGAGCACCCACGATTTACAGCCAGACGATTAAATTCTGAGAATTATCAGATATTTGACACATACCGAGAATTTCAGACACTTCTACCTTTGAAGTACCTTCGAAATGTTCACTTCGACCTGTCCCGCTGGTATCAAAAACAATTGTCCCGTGGTTACCGTGACCTACGAGAAATATTAGAGAGGCTCAGTACAGACTCGGAGCCTCTTCATGGGTGCTTGTATGACCCTATTGAACAAACAGATCTACAAGAACAACTAGATTCTCTGCACCATCAGTTTCCTATTCAGTTGAATGGTGTACAGATCCCGAGAGGAACATACCCAGCGATTCAGCGGAATGCCGCTATTACCAAAGACTTTTCGAGACGGATTCCCAAACCGTTAGTAGTTGTGGTAAAAATCAATGGACATCCTGCGCGCGCCTTAATAGATACTGGCTCACTCGGGGATTTCATCTCCTCAACATTTGCAGATCAGCTTGGAGCACAAAAATTAGAATTAACCAAACCCATACCATTGCAGCTTGCTGTGCAAGGATCTCGCTCAAAGATCAATTGGGGTGTGAAAGCTCAATTTCAGTACCAAGGAATCTCCGAGCAACGGTACTTTGATGTTGCAAATCTGTCCAGCTATGATATAATACTCGGAACACCGTTCCTATTCCAGCACAAAGTAATGGCTGGATTCAATGAGCCACGAATTATCATTGGCAGTAATGAATCATTACCCATTCAAGGTGACAATGTGTCGAAATTATCATCCCGCGCTATGGACTTATTCGAAGATCGTATTAACACTGTACGCAAAGAATTGACTGATTATGCTAAACCATTATGCCGATCTATGGCAGAAACTGACTTGCCACCCCTCAGAGCCATAAACCACACGATTCCGCTGATAGACGAATCGAAAATCTTGCCATGGCGCCCATCAAAATGCCCCGAGAAGTTCCGAGCACAATGGAGCGAAAAGCGGGACGCCTACCTGAAATCCGGTAGGTGGAAAATGACCAGCTCAGGAAACACAGTCCCAATGATGCTAATTCCGAAACCAGGAAGTACCAAGATGCGCGTTGTTGTCGATCTTCGTGCACGAAATGCAAATACTCGAAAACTCTCCTCACCAATGCCAGATATCGAGGGCATCAAACGGCGCGTAGCACGAGCCAAGTTTCGCTCAATTATCGACGGGAAAGATGCCTACGAACAGATCCGAATCATCCCTGAACATGTTCCGCGGTCAGCTGTCACTACTCCTGATGGAAACATGGTGAGTCTTGTCATCCAACAAGGTGATTGTAATGCACCTGCAACGTACCAAGCATTAATGAACTACCTCTTCTCAGAATACGTTGGTCGGTTCATGGACGTATACCTTGATGATATTGTGATCTATTCTGAGAGTCTCGAAGACCACATAAAGCATGTAAAATTAATAATAGACATTCTTAAACAAGAAAAATTATACCTCTCTGAAGAAAAATTGAACTTTATGCCTAAAGAATTCAAGGTGTTAGGATGTATCATCGATGATAAGGGTATCCGAATGGACCCACACAAAGTTGACGCCATTGTTCGGTGGCCAACGCCCACGAACCGTGATTTACTGCGAGGTTTCCTTGGATCAGTTGGTTACCTTGCAGATGACATTGCCCAAGTACGGATACCTATGGGCCATTTAAGTGCAATAACAGGTGATACAGTTCCATTCCGTTGGACTTACATTGAGCAACGGGCCTTTGAAAATGTTAAACAGTTGGCTAATGGGGCAAAAGATCACCATCGAGTCCCTCTAGATTATTCAGAAGGTGCACCGCCAGTCTGGATGATCACTGATGGCAGTGCCACAGGAGTAGGTGGTGCCGTCTGTCAAGGTCCTAGCTGGCAGAACGCTAGAGCAGCAGCATTCTACTCTGCCAAGTTGAACTCTGCGCAGCAAAATTACCCTGTACATGAAATTGAGATGTTAGCTGGCGTGGAGACAATGCTCCGCCATCGAGATATTCTCCAGGGCGTAGACTTCACCTGGATTACCGATCACAAAGGTCTTGAGCACCTGGTAAAGCAAAAGGATCTATCGGGACGGCAAGCACGATGGTTAGAGAAGATCTCTGAATTCAATTACAAAGTTGAATACGTACCGGGAATTGAAAACGTATTGGCCGACGCACTTTCGCGCCTCTACTCCAATGACAGACCTGGTACTGTACGTGCTCGAAGTGAATACACCTACCATGATGTTGTGGATAATGACACTTTGTTCTCCCACAATATCACAATGCCGGTCCACGTTGACATTGAGGCCGCTGGCGCAATCCCAGAATTATTTGCAATGACAACGCGAAATACTGGTAAACGAGTTGAAACGAGCTGGGAATTTGCTCGCCGGATGAAGAACAAACGTTTCGTGTTGCATGGTCCCCGTGAACAACGAAAGGAGGGCGGGAGTATCCCTCAAACAGACACTCTTCCTAATGAATCCCCAAACCTAGACAGAGACTCCGGTGAAAATATGCCTGAGAAAACGGCACAGAATGACTTACCTGAATCCTGGCCTGAAAAGGAGAAGACACCCGAAGTCTCAACAGACATGTCACTAATAGCAGCATTAGCCGCCAGCCGTTCGAAACTTGACCTCGAATTTGTATTAAGAAATCAGTACAAAAATGATACAATGTTCAAAAAGATTATTGAGAAACCGAAAGAGTTCCGCAACTTTGAAATAGTTAACGGACTGGTTTACCTCAAAATGCAAGACCGAAAGGTTCTGTGCATCCCAATGGTAACTGTAAATGGTAGAAATGTTCGTGAATCGATTATTGACGAAGCACACTCACTCCTTGCTCACCTTGGTGCAAAGAAAACAATTGATTATCTCCGAGACTACGTCTGGTGGAAAGACCTTGTCCCAGATGTCAACACCTACTGCGAAACATGCAAAACATGTAAACGGACTAAACCAAACAACACCAGACCATACGGACTGCTGAACCCACTACCAGTACCGTCGTACCCTTGGGAATCAATGGCTCTCGACTTCGTCGGTCCTCTACCAGAATCCAAAGACCGGAACGGAACATACGACATGATAACAGTTGTTATTGATTTACTTACTGGAATGGTACATCTTGTGCCTAGTAAGACTACCTACAAGGCAAAACAGATTGCCGAACTTGTATTTTCTGAGATATATAAACATCACGGACTTCCTAAGAATATCATCAGTGACAGAGACTCGTACTTCACAAGTACGTTTTGGACTCACCTTCACAACCTGATTGGTACGAAGCTGAAAATGTCAAGTGCTTACCATCCTGAGACCGATGGCTCTACTGAACGAGCGAATCGTACTGTCACCCAGATGCTTCGCCAATGTGTTGCGATTGACCAGGAGGACTGGGTTATCAAATTACCTGCCGTTGAATTTGCAATCAACTCTGCTCGGTCGGAAACAACGGGATTTTCACCGTTCTTCCTTAATACCGGTCGCATGCCTCGCTCATTCCTCTGGAATGCAGCAGATAAGAATGAATACCCAGGAATCAGGGTGTACGCACAGAGAATGAAACAAGCTATAATGCAGGCTCACGATAGTATTCTTGCTGCTCGAGTAAAACAAACTCGCGACGCAAATCGGCGTCGCCGACTAGCACCTTTTAAGGAAGGAGATCTTGCTTACATCTCCACTCAGAACATAACCTTTCCTAAAGGGTACGCACGGAAGTTAGTACCGAAATTCATCGGACCATATAAGATCCTGAAAGACTTCGGGAATTCCACTTACAAAATGGATCTGCCCAATAGGCTTAAGCAGCGCGGCGTCCACGATGCATTCCACGCATCACTCCTACGAATCCACATTCCAAACGATGACCGTCTTTTCCCTGGACGGCTGGAAACTCAAGTGGCCGACTTTGGTGAAACAGAAGGAGAATGGGCTGTAGACCGAATTCTTGCCCATTCTGGGACTCGCATGAACTCACTATTCCAAATAAAGTGGAAATCCGGTGACATTACCTGGTTATCATACCACCAGATCAATCACCTTGACGCGCTTGGAGACTATTTTGAAGCTATTGGGATCTCCGATATATCAGAGCTTACAGGTGGAGGGCGCGAGAACGTACCCGATCCGAACTTAGGACCTAATTTGGGAATGAATAGTGCACCTGCTGCAATGATTAGTCTCATGCGACTCGCACTGGACCTAGATGAAGAAAGTGCAGGGTCAGACCAAGAAAAAGACTTAAAAGGAACTGAAAAGAGTTCTTACCACCCCAGTAATATGTCCGATACTCAGACAAGTCCTGCTATCTACTCTCCCCCCTACATACAGAGAGTACGAGAAGATAAAGTTCTCCTACGTTCCTCTATTGGCGTAAATTACACCACTACTCCGAAGGAGTTTGTACAGTGCCTGGAGACTGACATTAAACTCCGCAAACCTAATGCCTCAGTACGGCGAATCGACGTACCCATGGCTTATTCTTACATCGCCGGAAAGCTCAACAGCGATGCTAACATCCACCCCCAGAAGATGGCCGAATTCAACCCAGCATCTGGTATAATTACTGTTGCTGGTCCTATTATCGACAGGAGGATGTTCCACCACATTACGAGTGGTGCCGATGCACCCAATGCCGTCGTCGAGGCCTTGGGTCTTGCCAACCTTGCCCAAAGAGATCAAGTTCTGTATGCTGAGCTGCTTCGTGAGCGGGCCATGCGCCCGATGTCGGATGCCCCCAGTAGTTATCACACCGAGAAAGCGAATGGACGGAAAGGAAAACCCTTTAACCCGGCACATGTCAGAAGGAAGAATGGGACGTGGAAGCCGAACTTGAATGCACCTAGCCCTTCTTCTTCGTCCACCTCATCCTCTCGCTCACATACCCCCGCAGCAAATCTCCCCCAGGTTACCACCACCCAATCCGACACCTCTAACCTCGATCCCGCTTCCCAGGCAGGTACTCTGCATTCTGGTCCGCAGATTGTGTCCGCTCCTCAGGCGAGCTCTTCGGATATGACCTTGGCTATTACAGATGACTTTTTCAAGTCATTATCCATCCCATACGAAAACAGCGCGCCGCTTACCGCGCCTACTCCGGTTAATTTCGATATTCTCTTCGAAGCCCCTCCCATTGAGGCTGATAGTCTACCGGGTCCCTCCAGTTCGGTTAAGAACGCGAACGAGGGCGATGTTGCGATGAATTAAAGGAAAGATCCTGGGAGGATCTTTGGAGGGCGTATGTAACGGAACGTTACTCGTTACTTGTCCTAACTAGTATGCCTCTTACTTAAACATGCTTACTATCCATGTCCTATGCCTTACAATAATTACCCCTTTTAGTTATCCTCTATTTCTACGTATATAAGGGGTTTCGATGTACTCAGTACGATAGGTTCTCCAGAATCATAACTCCCCAGTTTACAACGGTTCTATCGAGCACCTACACCAATCCGTGTGGCAATACTGTGACCTCGTCACTCTACTGTTACACAAACTTCGCTCCTGGAAGGGCGTCATCATGTACTAGCGATGCATCATGCTCAATCTTGTTATGTGCAGCCAGTGCGTGGAGTGAAATTCCTTCGCCAATGTCGCCACTGGAGCATGATAGAAATCCGCCAGCGACAAGTGTAGTGGCGAGTGGTAAAGAAAGGTGATATATAGACGTGAGCGAATCAATCAGGGATGAAGCAGAGATGCCTTTCCCTGAGCGATTACTGTTGATAGAGTTAGGGTGAAGATGGCACGAAACGTGAAAAGAAAAGACATACATATATCCATGATTTGCAAGTGTGTTTAGGGCCGGACAAGGTGACCTTACGTCTCCCTGTCCAGGTGCTATGAACGCATGCTGACCATGGGAGGACATCCACGGACGCCCCTCGGGGTGTTCCGATTGGTTATTGAGTCGATTTCGACTAGGGAGTAATAATACTATCCATGAGGATAAGAGAGTTACTGTCGCAAATTTAAAGAATGCCTGCATATCGAAAAAGAAGGGGAGCATATTGAAAGAATTAAGCAGTCGCTGACCAGCTGTAAAAGAACGGGAATTGATGATTTCCTACCTCCACGATGCATTTTACTTATAACTGAACCGTAAGTAGCAGGGAAAGAAAGTTCTAATCGCATCGCATCGTTCTGACCGAAGATTGCAATGCAGGGACTGAAAACTGTCGAAGCCAATGTTAAAATGGCTGTGCGTATAGATGGAATATCATGTATCGTTGGAAACTTGGTATACATAGATTCCCTGACTCAAAAGATATAATTCCTTTCTCGATCAATTCATCAATCCTAAAAAATTGCAACTCGTATTTGCCGATCAATTGTGAGATCAAAGCGATGCAGTGTCCATTCGGAACCCATATGCACGACTGTATATGACCTTGGCTATAACTGTTTCAGGACGAACATTTTACAAAGACCAGACTATCAAATCGTACCGGATTTCACAACGCCTGAGATGAGATCATTTTACCTAGTGAAGATCACAGCTGCATGGCTTTCTAAAAGCACTCAGCAATAATCAATTCAATCCCATTGGATCCGCTGAGCATAAGTCCTGATATTTGAAACAAACGCTTCCTCTATCTCATTGCCCGCACCTGTAGCTACCTTCACAATGATCTCGTTCAAGGTTGTAGAACCGAGAATGTCAACATGGTCGGAAGTGTTAGCACCGCCTCGGGGCATAGATGGGACTGGACGATGGGAAAGCTAGGAAGTAAATTAGAAAGACGAAAACAGGACACAGTGACAGAAAGTGATATTTACTTCAACGACAGTTACATTGATGCCCGCAGGATTCCATCTGCGCCTCTTCCACCCTTCCACACACATAGCGCCAAGACTGATCAGGCTGACTGTCCCATCACCTTCGCCCATTTTGACGCCATTACGAACCTGTAACAGACACGTTCTACGATGAGACATAACAGTTGTGTATTGGGGTATCCAGAACCAACACGATTATGCATACTTTGGGGTTCACAGTTTCATCCGTGTAATCTGCATCAATCCAGCTCTTTCTCAGCAAAGGCATATCCAACGGATTACGAGGAGTCGACCCAGCACAGGGACTAGTTTGATTAGATCCTGTATCTGGATCTATACAGAGAGGTGATATTCCATCGGCAGCAGATTCGTCATGTTCAAAATCACCGCGAGTGTACCAATATGAGCGCTGTAGCACAAAAACGTCGTGAGCATGATACACAGATATATGATGGAAAATATTATTCAGGTTGATGGCCTTACCTCGGTCTCCTTCCCATGTCCGTAAACACAGAACATCTTCATCGACGGGGCATTGGGTAATCTGTTTCCGAGAGTCAAAACTAGTTCAATGCTGAGCGAAAACTATGGGGAGCGCGCACTTGACCTCGAGTGGATTAGTCCATTTTGTGTGATCTCGGTCATTGCGATTCAAGGCGTCTTCATTTCTTTCGATTCCAAAGGAATAATTTGTTGCCATCATTTTCTGCAATCATGCCTAGTGCATCAGAATCGAGATAGCAATTGGCATCGAACAGCATCAAACACACCTGAAAACTCGAGGGCGTATGCTCCAATATCCAATCCCCTGCCATCTCTGAAGTCATGTTCTTCACCCCAACCCCATTATCCTCTTCCATCAGGCGTGTCTCCGTCTCGCCTTCTTCTGGAATAGGTACTGATGCAGGGATACGTCTGAATGAGATAAGTTCGCCATGAGTGTGACCGCTACGCCGCCCTCTTACGTCGTTTGCATCGAGCACATTAGAATCCTCGCTAGGATCATCTGGGGCAAAGGTCGAATTGCCCCATATTGTATCCCCACCCTGCATGTGAGCGTGAGCGTGACATGACATGGTGTAGGTCGGAAGTGCAGAACAGGTGAAATGAAACATGCCTTGATCCACATGCTCGCACTTCCGGCCCAGCTCAGAAACAACTTGCGTCTTTCAGCACGAGAGAAGAAACGTTCTAGGACTACTAAACAGTAAGCGACCTACCCGTCAAAAGATCGTACCGATGACTTGCCGTAAGATCCTGCAGGATTCATTTGTACTGTGTCCTTCATTTCTCCAGAAAGGAACGCTGCCATAGCTTTGGCCTACATCGGCATGTACGTCAGTAGATACACTGTATACAAGCCAGACAAACGTACGACACCCTAGATACAACGAAAAAACAAAGGTCAGCGATCACGAACTTTTGTGATAGAAATTCAACAAAGAATGGAAATCCGCAATGACTTACCATATGTGTTCCAGCGATGGATATATACGCTTCTATATGATTCTATGATTACACCGGTCAGTGACTGGGCGTCTGGAAGATATCAAAATTGCCGAATCAAATTAGTCGCTCACCTCAACCCAGTCAGGACCGCCCCCGCCATGCTCTGGTGATTCCACCCATTTGAGGCTAGAGTAAGAAAGTAGAGGAGTCAATGAATGAATTAATCAATGTTGTATTAATGATAAGACTCACAAATACTGGAAAGAAAAACAACACAAAGAATCAGGCTAGGCATTCACAATCAATTGAATGCGAGTAAAATGTTTAGTACCAGAAATATCTGTGAACGGGTATTGATTGAAGGTGGGTATCACATTATTAGCTCTGAAGGAAGATGGACACACGGTTGCACCCATTGAATGAGCAGCCACCACTGTCTTTTTCTTTTGTCGTCTCCTATAGACGTATGTGGTTTGGGCGGTTTCCAACAAAAAATCACAACAGAATTACTAACTTGAAACCTTCGATTGTAGTCTTCAATTTTGAAAAGTACCCGTCTCTTTCCTCCAAATTCCAGTAGGATAGCCGCCAATCGTATGGGGCGAGATAAAGATTATTCGTGTCATAATTTACAACGGCCAGATTTTCGACAATCTTGGACCTACGCGCCAAAGTTTAAGCTGAATTTGATTCCAGAGCAAATAAACACTCACCATATCCAATATCCTTGAATGAAACTGCTGGCGGCGTCTATTCCTTCCGCCGCACGTATCTTGGCGTCGGGAGGGTCAAGACCAGTAACAGGATCAAGCATCATTGCCGCGATCCACCTATCTCGATTGAATGTGACTTGCGAGAGCATATTGAGACCCCCCCAAAGTTTTTCGCGGAAGAACGGCCGGTATTCTGGAGTAGTAGACCACGATTCGAGACCCTATAACCAAACACATCACAAGACTGAGGATCGGTGGAACTGTGGGGGCGCTCAACGTACCGTGGATATAACTCCAGGGATCAACACAACCGGGTACTCAGCCGATAAACCTCTTGCCTTCATTCTCTCTCCCACTTGGAACTCTCTACCGTCTCGATTAAACTTCCACAGTTCAGGTATATTACTTCGAAGTTTATTCCACTCAGTTTCAAACCGGGAAAAGTCGAAATCAGGAAGCTGCGGAAGGGTAACGTCGTACTGATCCATGAGTAGCGTGAGCTGAGCATGCATATCTTGGATGTCAGATGGTTGAACGAAGGCGAAGGCAAGGAGGATTCCGACTGAGGAATGAAATGTCAGGGTCGTCCAAAATCAGTATCGTCAAGCACGCACATAAAACACCAAGAGGAAAGAGAAATTTGCGAGTAGCAAACAGTGAGCTTTCCTATATCCAGTCAGTATAGCAGGCAGCCGGAAAAACTGAACTTACATGTTTCCGCTTCAGTTTGTTCACCTCCGTCTGCAGTGAATGTTTCTTGTTCCATAGCTCGAGTTTCACTGGGTCACTGGTCTCCGGTGCGGGTGAGTCCGTTTGTGAGGGGCCTGAATCAGAATCCACGTCTTCATCTTGAAGTTGTATCGTTTTCTTGAACCTATTTCTCATAGACATCGTACCCAGAAGCTGGCCGGCGTTTATCGTGGCGTGTTATAGTTTTTCATCATGCATGTGAAATTTCCACGAGTATTTCACGTGACGTATTTCATCAAAGCAGGTGATGAGCAATAGCTATAAGCGCGTCTTAACCTCAACCAACATGGAGGCTAGCTATCGCGCAGAACTGCGGCGCCAGGCCCACCAAGCCAATACTCGTGCCTCTACAGACAAACTACACATACAAGAAGATTTTCGAAATATATATAGTGAGCCTCGCTGTTCCGTGGCATTTGTACACATAATACAGACTTGATTGATTTCGCTCCAGCAACTCTCACCGAAGGCCTTTCCTCTGAAGAATCGAAACTTGCCGCGAAGCCACCACCACCTGAGCTCATGATGCTGGTCGTGCGAAACATGATATATCCTAATATCCTCTCCGCGTATATCCCGGATCTCCTAGAAGTATTGAGCAACATCGAGAAATGGCGTGCAAGGGCAAATGGTCGAGCTGGTCGCGCATTAGCGTGCGACGGATACTGGCCCCACTACCACAAACAATATTCCAGCGGCCTAACTGATAGCGATCGAAAAGTCTTGCAGGTCATCTCCGACGCTCATGAAGTAACTCGAACAAAATACGTTGAGATTCTCAAGCAGTATTGCAATCTGGTGACGTACCAAGTTGAAACCACTGAGATCTTTCAATCTCATGTGCTAATTTTTAGCACTTGTACTACATATGGACGTCCAAATCTCCAGTAGACGTTAAGCAAAAGTTCATAGAAGTGTTTCGAAGCTATTTTGCATCTAGCATAACTAATCTGTGTACTTCCTTTCAAGACTTGACTCCCGATGAGCTAGTCAAACTTTGGGAGGTGAGGAAAGAATGGGCTGACTTTGTTGCTGAATGCATGGCAAGTGGCTATTCCGCCCAGTCAGTTTCTTGTCTCTCAGTTCTCATATCCTCACTCAAATCCTACCATCAATAGACCCCATGTCAGAGTTCCCAACCAGGAACAAATAGTTGCTCAAACAGAAGCATATCTTGTTCTGGTCCAGAAGGAGGTTGATGCGCTAGAGCGAATTTTTAACGAGGATGCATACAAGTATCGAGTGGGTTGAGACTATGAATGTTGTATGTACATGTATGTAGAAGTTTCGTATTACTATTTGGACATTGATAATGATATAACTGACAGAGGACAATCCCCCCTACCCACTCTAGCTACCTGACCCTTCTACGAGCAGCGAAGCCTAAGTCACATCGAAGGCATTTTTTGTGCCTGCATATCAGGACACAGAGGAAACGATTCCAATGCTCTCATGGGGCTCTCGCTCCCGAGTTCAGTATGTAGGGGAAAGAATACAAATTCTTCTTCGTTGTGAGACTCTAACTCAGTAAGGCGTTGACAACGACAGCCGCGGCGTAGAGATAGGCGCTTATATGTGATATTCTCTCACGCTTAGCTAGATACCGGTCACCTCTTGCTGTTCCTCTTCGCAAACACCGTGCTATCCTTATTCACCGTTGGCCATTCAAGTCATTCTGGACGAAAGCTCAAGCTCCTCTTTTCCCTAATTAACGACATTCACGACTATTTATTCCTCCACGATTTACTTCATCAAGCTTCACATGCACTCTCGCTCATTTTCTGCTCAACTTGCTTAAACACAATGTCAAATATCACGAATGGAAGATGCTGGGCGGAGCTCAAGCCTAATTCCCCGTCGTTGCTGCAGAATGGAAATTTGGTTTTCCAAGGTACGCCGACGTCATTCAAATTATCATTGCCTTGTTTCAAACGTTTCTTTTCTGTCCAGCTCATCATGTCAGCACTCTAGGCGAACTAATGCTATCCAGATGATTAATACTTTTTTTGCTCCAGGTTGGTTGGATTGTCGCTGGATTCTTTACCACAATAGCCATCATTACATCTGCTTGGCTCATAAACAAGCATTTGGTGTACTACACGAATGTAAGAACTGTGTTTAACCATTCATATGCGCCTAATCAATGTTATTTAGAAACGTGAACAGCGCTGTGAGCTTCATCAATTCATTATGCCCATTTGGCGCTCTACTTAACACTCCAGTTCAGATATCGTTCGCATCCTTTTCATGGTCCCGATCTATGCTACCATCAGCATGGCTTCATATCTTTTCTGGGTGTGTACCTTGGCCTACCGCAGACCCTCAGAACTCACTGGATCTTTGCTTAGAATCATTCCACTCCTCTGCTCCTTGTCCGTGACGGTTACGAATCTACTGTTTTGACATCATTCTTTTATCTACTGCTCAATTATCTTTCTCATGATCCCGACGAGCAAAGGTCTGTATTTATCAAAAACGGCTTGTCTAGGGAGTACGATCGTGAAGCTTTGAGAAAAGGAGAGTCTCCAAGTAGATGGGTTTTTCCGCTCGGATTTGTAAAGTGGAAACCAGCGGTACGTCGCCTTTCTTGATCCACCTAACATCCCTCCGACTTGCGACGTTTCGTTAGGATGGGCTTCTATTTCTTCAAATGATGAAATGGGGTGTGCTGCAGTATTGTGTTATTCGACCTACGTCAGTCAGTCTTTTTAACATCCTTCTGGATGCAACCTGATATTTTTCAGCACTACACTTGCAGCTGTTCTCCTCAACTATGTAGGGTTATATTGTGAGGATTCTTGGGGTCTTGGTTGGGGCCATTCATATGTACGTCCGAAGTAAACTTCATCTCATAAATACTGCTCAAAGTGTCGTTCCCCAAGATCACCGTCATCGTCTCAATCTCGGTTACCGTCGCAATGTATTGCTTGATCCAACTCTATGTACCGGTATCAAAAATCCTTGCACCTCAGAAACCTTTGCTGAAGTTGTTTTCCGTCAAGTCCATCGGTGTGTGCGGCTCCGGAGCATAGTATGATACCATCTGAGCTAACGAGATTGTAGTATTTTTAACTTTTTGGCAAGCAACTTTTCTTTCCGTCCTTAGCATGGTCGGTGTAATCAAAGACGTAAGAAATCCTCCTCCTTAACCATACGAGTCTATATTCATACGATGGATACATCAAACAGACGACATATATGACTGCAGACGATATCAACATTGGTATTGGAGCTCTTTTGGAAACTTTTGAAATGATGTACGTCTCAATCGATAAACATGAATTCTGTGCACCGAATCTCATTACTGTGCAGGCTTTTTGGTTTCTTACACATCAAAGCATTCACATATAAAACGTACAGGCCCAGGGAGTCTGATTTGACGGAACTACCAGCTTACCGCATGTCCCGCTTGCGTGCTCTCGGGCATGCTGTGGATTTTCGCGAAACTTTCCGAGAACTCTGGATAGGGAGTATCTACCTCTGGGAGAAGATGTGTGGACATGACCCAAAACCAGACATCAATGCCCGACGAGTAGCCCACTACAAGAATGCTTTTGGACTTACCAGACCGCCCGGGCCAGTTATGAAAGAGCCAAACGAGAAAGTGGACCCTTTGCGTTTTCCTATTATTCGTGTGGAAAAAGAGTACTACGACGATACTCGGGGAAGACAGTGGCTTGGTCACGGAAATGATTATGGGTACGGAATATATAGGGAGAAGAGTGACGATTTGGAAGTACAGATTGAGAGGGAGCTGGAGAGACGTGGTTACGGGTCTCGTACGTTCCACTTACTATTTTCCCGGTTCTTTCTAATTACAAGTACAGAAAATCCTGGTGGAGGTCATACCAAGCCTCCTTCAGATGTGGAGGATATTGGCCACTCGCACCAACCCCGGAGATCGTGGTGGCAGTCCATATACAATCGCATTTCCCAATCTGGCACTGAAGATGATGGCGTGGACCACACAGTTGTTCATTCGAGGCATGCCAGTCAAAGGAAGTCAAAGTCAAGAGATCCCTCAAAACTACGCTCCCAAAAGGCTTCCCTAGATCACGTTGCAACGACCGAAAGTCGATACGACATGGACGATCCGCCACCTCCGAGTCTCTTCCGGTCTAAACTATCATCAAGGCAAAGTAAAGCTGAGCGAGGAGTGTATTCTCCTGTCACGCCATATGGAGACGAAGACATGTTAGCCCCGCTTTCAGCATTCAATGGGTACCAGAAATCTTCTAAGCGCCAGTCTCAATACCGAAATTCGGTACAGAGACAAGAGCCGAAGATTATGTTTTCACCTCCTACAGCAAACTATCCTCCACAATTCAGTCCCCCACCTGCCAGCCCTCCACCTCAGGCGTTGTTGGCTCCGACGATGATGATGTCCCATGGCGATGCCTCGGCAGATAGCCTACTAGGCCGTGTTTTTCCTTCGAAATCTTCAGATGCTAATTTGACTGTGCATGGCACTGATAACACGCATTCGACAGGATATGTACGTGCTGTCCCGAGGACTGCACTCCCGTCCCGGGAGAGTGGCCATGACATTGGAGTGGCCGGCGAAAGAAATCCAGTCCACAATCGGGCTTCTCTACCTCCAAGTATTCCTCAAGCAATGACAGCCTACGTAATTAATCCGATGCGAGGAGCCAATTCTGAAGGCAACATGTATACAGAGCTTCGACTCCTTGATAATGTGGATCATGGTCCAACGCGATTAGCTCGACTACCATCTCACCCTCGTCCTCCTCTTAACCCCGACCCACCAAATGAATTTTCTCCTGGTCTGCGCCGTTCTTCTGCTCGAGTTGGTCACAAGCAAGCACAGACGCGACGATCCGCGGGGATGTCACTTCATCCACGGTCAAAGCATCACTCCTTACCTGCCGTTTTCACTATTCCCCGTCCTTTGGCTACACCTTCCGCAAATGCCTATTCGGATGATCACATGGCAGGCTCCTCGTTTGCCCAATCCTACCAATTCTTAGGCTCTTAGCAACATTGTGTACCAACTGTCAACCTCTGGTAGAGCAGTTTGTGCTCCTGCCTTTTCCTTTTCGAGTCAATTCTCTGTTTGGGTGCGATTTCTCTCTGCCGTGTCGAGTGGCCCCGGACTACACAATAATCAGGTAACAAGTACATAAACCTCCTGCTCGCTCTCAACAATGCTCCCATGAAGGAGTAATTCTTCGAGTAGGTCTACGATCAAATCCAGGGTTCAGCTACAGCGAGGTCCTTGATCATGACAATGACATCTACATTTAATCTGACGAACTTTCACGACAATCTCATGGCCTCAACCACTCCGATGTTTTCACCTTCTAAGTTCTCACTTTGATTGAACTGGAATCTTTTTAATGTTATCTAAGTTTATTTAAAGATCACAAATATTTGGCTCTATTTGGCTATATCGTAGGATTACTTCGAGACAACGAAACCATCGATCATATTCCATCCTAACTCCTCATAAGTCCAACCGAATATGTTCCCTTCACCTAAGATGCGTTCACCGAAGCCAATGAAGGTGAGAGTTCGGTGCATGTTGGGTTGTAGGTGTAATTCATCTATGTTTTTCATGTCCTCATCAGACAGTCGAAGAAGCTGCAACCACCAGTCAGTTAGCCAGCAGATATTGATGCAGTCAATATCCATTACAGTCATGTTGCTTTCCATGCGCGCCTTGTTTTCTGTCTTGGGTATGACAGCGGTCTTCCTTTGAACACCCCAACTAAGGAGAACTTGTGCTGAGTCAACATTGAGCTTATTAGCAATAGATTTAATCGTGTCGATATTGAATAGACTGATAGCCTGGTCGGTACCGGTGGGCTGACCTGTATAAACAGATTATCATTAAAATGACATTCGAGATCCAGTGTATTGCAGACCTAGCGGCGAATAAGCAGTTAAAATGATTCCCTTTGACTCGCAATACTGCTTAAGGTCATGCTGGGGTAAGCAGGGATGCATCTCGACTTGGTTCGTGACGGGAACAACCGTGCATTGTGGGAGGAGAACATCGAGGGTTTTGATCGAGAAGTTCGAAACCCCAATACTTTTTACTTTGCCTACATTCAATATTGGGGGCATTAGGACGAGGATTATGGACTGGGCCATTGAACTCACCACCCTCCAGGAGTTTTTCCATGTCCTTCCACGTTTCAACAAAGGTGGGACTCTCATTAGGACGGTATGTGTTATTGCCCCAAATTTCCCCGGAGTCTGACGAGTGAGTACACGATTAGATCTATTTTATCTGCAAAACAGGATTGTACTCCCTGACCAGGTTTACCAGCTTGAGGCCAGTGCATAAGATAAAGGTCAATATATCCGCAATCCAAATTATTCAGACTTTCTTCAAACGCCTCGCGAACCTTTCCATGGGCAGAATTCCTGAGTTGAATGAGCATCTTAACCTTTGTATTAAATTCCAACCTACGGCAGTTTTGTAGTGAGAAATATCTCAGTTCTAGGAATTCCCGAGTCCCGGATGGCTTTTCCGACTTGCTTTTCGTTACCTGTAAGGAAGGATGAGCTGACTGTTACATCGGAACAGGAATCTCACTACCATATCCTGCAGCCTATCCAGGATTCAAATTAATCCTGATTAATTGCGACTCAACTGCAAGGATCCATACCGTGTCGAAATGTCGATAGCCCGTCTAAATTGAGTTGTTTGACCATTCGTTGAAAATCAAGTACCGTCCCCCACCTTGATAGCATTCAAGCACATATAATACACTCGTTCATCTTCTCCAGGGATTCCCATCCAACACCTTTGAGGCGCTGTCAACGACATTGCAAAGACTTGAACCCGAGGGTCGCTCACCCTAGTCCCACAGAGGGCATCCGAGTACCGTTATTTAAGGTCAGAGAAGGGATATTCGCAGTCATGATAAAAGCAATAACAGTTGTATGTAGTAACTAGTAGAAAGGAAAAAACAGGTGTTCATCGATTATCAAGATTTATCCGGGACCGGTAAGTTTGGGGCCCCCGCCGGGGTAAGGCGGATGGATCAGTAATTCTCGTGTTCCCGCTCTTGCCAGATCCCTATGCATCCATATACATATGGTTTCACCCAACACATGACCTTCACTCCATCAGCTCTGAAGTTATGAATCATCACAAGGATGGGTTCACGCCGTGTGGTCATATATGCCTTGTGTGTTGAATGAACCTCTCCACAAATATGAAAGAATATGAATCAGAACTGAATTGACCGTGATCAGCTTGGGTCTTTTCCCCAAGGATATTTCCCCCGGTGCAGAGGAGTATTGTGGCTCGGGAAGTGTCGTTGGATCCGCGGGATGTGGTTCGTGGTGCTCTGGCTCCGACGTTGTTGGTGCTGGATCTTGTCCCGGAGTCGGACGAGGCACCAGTACCCAACCATCATCCAGAGCCTCCGTTGCCGCAAGACTCTCAACCTATACACGTTTAGACAATACCATTGTAGTCTGTACGAGTTGAAAGACTCACCGGTACGACCACTTGAGTAGAGGAGCTAAGAGTGCCAGTGAGTTCTGTTCCAAGTTGAGAACTGCTCTCGACCTAGATATACCGACCGAGTAGTATGCGTTCAATGACATATATTGTTTTGGAAGCAGTGGGTTACTTGCCGTGCTAATGGCACCTTGTGCATTTGACCTCTCGCTGATGCCTCTTGTTGACTTGGAAGAGGGAGTTTTGGTCGACACATCGCGGCTGACCTATGTAGGAAGAAGTTGAGCTCGCATTGAATAGTTAATGCGTCAACCAACAGGCATATCGCTTACCGGTGCGCTTACCGCACTCGAGACACTCCCAAGGAACAGATAAACAACTAATTTATTGAAATGCATAGTAACGGCAAAGTCAGATATTGCGTTTTGCAAACAAGCGGAATCAGAAAAGACAGAGAAGGAACTTGACCAGCAAGTTGTGGACTGTTGTGGAGCTGTTCAAGCTCGATTCCCTTCTTTATAAATGTCGATATATGTTGTTACGCGAGGCAGGCTTCCACAAGAGAACAGCAGGGAACAGCAGGGAACAGCCTGGAACAGCCACATCGTGCAACGCCAATGACAAACAGGAATGTATAAAGCGCTCCTCCGACAGTGTTGTCTTCCATATGTAAAATGCATGATAGGATAGCCGGAAATATTAAGTAACTTCAAGCACATTGGGTAGTGGTGATGCTTTTAGACTGTAAAGAGATTGGCTTGGTGACCAAGCCCTCTAAGAAAATAATCAAAAAATTTGATTAAAGTTCGCCCTCATAGAGGGGCGGTTTCCGGTCTATCAAGAGAAGAGAAGGTACTTCTCTGCAGTTCTATGCAGAATCTGAACCAAAGGCTAAAACAACAATTATGCCTCAAGTTGTGCATCCGAGGTCTTGCTGATACCATACCACGAACAAAGTAAAGTGTGATTATGGAAACTAGGCTCCACTGGTGGACCATACCTTGCTCGGTACATCATAGATTCAAAACGCGCGCGCATAGGGCGTGTGGCGAGTGGGCACAGGGCCTTTAGAGTTCATATGCTATGTAGGTGAAGGATGATGAGCTGAAATTCAAAGTGTGCCTGCACATCAAAAACTGGTCCAATGCTGGGGTACTAGAATAGACCTTGAGAGACCTTGCAAGCAAGGTGAAAACCTCAGAGATGATCTTCATTTGATATTCGTTCATCTTCACCATCTTCTTCGAACTAAGATAATCGCAGTGATCAGCGCATCAGAGACATGTGGTACTGAATGAACTAGGATCTGCACTACACCAGTCTTATACAGTGCACTCCAGGGACTTGTTTGTACAATAATGGCATACATGAAGGAGGGAGATCTTAAAGTCATAAAAAGTGAATTATTTGTATCGCTCTATATATCCAATGCCTTTTTAAGGCCCAATTTTCCTCGTTGCAAGCGGATTGTAAATCCGTTTAGGGCCTCCGCTTCGAACCCGTTCAAAGTGTATTCCGGGTTCAATACCTTTCGAGCATTGATCTTTTCGAGCACCATTTTCGTTGCTTCTTGGGTCCGACGGGTTTCCAAGTCATCTGTATCTTTTAATGGAGAGGCGACAGAGAGAGCTCTTTCCAAATCTTGCGGACGAACAACCGGTGCAGTGAGATCGAGTAGTTCTTGTGCGATGTTTGAGTTGGAGACGAGCTCGATGTGGGATTCAGGTGCAGTGTCACTGAACAGCTTCACGCAAAAATCAAGTGATTCCTGCAGTTCGCGTTCGTACAACCGTACACCCATTTCCGCATTGCCTTGAATAACTTTTATAGTAATGATGAAATTAAGCCGGGCGCGAATTCGATAATCATATTCTACTTACCAGGACGCAAAAAGGCAAAGGCACGGTCGTAATTGTCTTCACCAATATCGGATAAAATATTCAAATTCTGAGCTCTAAGCTGCTTGTACGCGCTCAGGACTACAAGCTGAAACCTATTGAGACGTGCAATCAATGGTCTGCTAGTATCAGATGGCTGGCAGAGCAAACCTTGTATAACTTGTTGCAAATCGGGCCGTATGCCACTTCGCTGCGTCTTCTTCGGTGCAATCACCTTTAATCGACGCACTCACACTAGCAGCAGCAGACAGTGCAGAGGTTAACGCCAAATGAACGCCGCTTGAAAAGAAAGGGTCTATGAAAGCTAAAACACAACATCGACAGATCGCAGAATTATGAAGAGTTAATGCTTTGTGTTGTGAATCTCAAGATCGAGACCGACCTCCTGCATCACCAGCGATTCTAAATCCTGGTCCGCCATATAAAGGGGCAGAATAACTGTAATCACTCGCGCTCTTCACACTACCCTCAACGAAAGAACCCTGTGCAGTTATCAGTTTGATTATTCCGGGAGCTAAGCTGAGCATGGTCATGTATCGCGTCGCAGTTGTGGAGCGAGCGATATGGGGAAGAGAAAGACCCGAAGGAGCAGGCTGATTAAATTCCGTGTCATCGTTGTGCATTTTTTGATTCCTGCAAAATCCAACCGAGGTAGTCCCGTTATTGATAGGGATAAACCAAGCCCAACCAGATTCATCTAGACATATACATTTCAAACAACGAATTCATTCCATTCGAGCCACTTACCCAGTAATGCCTCGAAATAGGGAGCGCCTTCTCGCGGTGTCCCGACACCGTAGCTTCCCACATTTTCCCAATAGCCCCAGATGGCAATGTTCTTCAACGCCTGGTTGAAATGTCGATTGTTAAGATACTTGGTTGACATTAAGCCTGCTCGACCTGAAGTGTCTATAAGATACTTGAAGCTAGTAGTGCCTCGAATGGCTGTATTCGAGGTTTCTTTACACGAAGCTTGTCCTTTCCCGGGCGGTGTCAAAGCCCAAGAAACAGACGTAGGCTTCTTGATTTCGAAATCGTTGACATATTCAAAGTTCACAGCGGTGGCCTTGGTCTGTTCGAAGACAGAAGCTCCACAGGACCGAGCATGGTTTAAGAGAAGGTCGTCGAACTCGGAGCGTACCTAGAAAACAAAAGAATGAGTTCATAGAATAAAAACATACATAATTGTAGAACCCTTACCACATTCCATGAACTATTCTCTTGTCCAATGGAGACGAAATCAGTGTCTGTGGGTCCTATCATAAGTGAATGCCACAAAGAATTCAAAGGGAATATGCTAACATGCTTCCTGCTTGTTGTGATTAAACCTGATAGCTCCGCCAGGCTAGAACGACATAGTGTGAACCGAAGACCGGGCCACAGAAGTAGAATATTCGAGGGATCTTACTTTGCGAGTGAAGCCGTATTTTGCGACTTTCTCCTCCGCTCCAATGAAACGCAAATAGCCTCGTACAGAGGGAAGTAGGGACTCCCCGATATGATATCTATGTGTATGGTAAGTTTGGCAAGTATTGTACGGTAGACCTTGAGGTAAAAATGCGTACCTGGGAAATTTAGCAGCTTCGAGGACAACTACAGAAATTCCCTCGCGGGCGAGCACAGAAGCAGCATAGCTTCCAGAGGGTCCACCTGCCATGAACAAAATATATTTAACATTCATCGCGTTCCGGATAGATGGGACGAGCGCGAGACCAACCTCCTACAATAAGGACATCCACCTCCTGGTCGAAAGAAATTGTGTTAAGTAGTGAGCTTAAGAGCAAATAGAAGACTCACCGAAGGCGGTAAGACCAATGACAAGGTTTCGATGGTCATTGAAGGGGCGAATCAATCAATTGGCGATAGACAATGAACAATGGTAGAAGCCGAAGAAGAATATTCGATAAGGCTGAAGCGAAAATCCTCTGCAGTACTCAATTTTTTATGAGCTACTTATAGGAAAATCAGAAAACTTCTGCTGAAATGAGGCTGCCGGATTTTACTCTCGAAGCCGAGGGACACAGAACTTGGACACATACGTACCATATAGTAATATACCAACTTATGGTTAAGTTTGTTTCTGCAGGTACGGGACCACACGACTTGGCATTTCCATGACGAGCATCTGCATTTTTCTTCCACCATTCTGAACAGATATGATATAAGATCCGAGCGGTGGGGCGCTCGTGGTGTCCTTGAAATGCACCAAATGCGCATAACTAACTATGACTAGAGCAACTAGACCGCAGTGGGATCAGCGATGGACAGGCGAGGTATTGAACTACATACGGAGATATACGCTTCATAATCAGACCCGGATCAGACCAAGGCGTTATGGAGAAGCCAATTTGGAGAGTTGTTGCCTCGAAGCTGGGTCTAAATAGGGCTGAATTAGCTTCCTGCCTGCGTTTCAATGTAAAATTAGTCCTACAACGTACTAGCTTGAAAGCAGTGTTAGCGCCACGGAAAAGAAATGAAGAAAAAGAACGAACAGGTCATAAGTATGTATCTTGATTTAGTGCGATACATACAGCAAAAAATCGATGGAATGGACGATGTTCCTCATCAGAGCTAGTCCAGATCGAACAGTGAAATGAGAATGAAGTACATATTCTGTCTAATTATTGTTGAGTGAATGAATGGAAACGCAGGGGTCGATTATATGTTGAAAATGCCGGTTTGAAGAGAGATGTGAAGCGCCTAATGATGTTCAGCGATGAGGTCTAACGCTGAGCGGAAATCATGAAGCTTGAGCAAATGGTTGGCGTAGCATTCCAGAAAGATTTCCATCAGCTAAATTTTTTCGTTGAGAACTATCGAATCAAGCGCCAGGGGACAGACTAGACTGGAATTCGGAATATGATTAAGCTTGATGCGAGTTAGGTCAAGTCTGGTCAAGTAAGACCCTGTCGGGATCTAAGTTAGGAAATGATTAGGCAAAGAATAGAAGCCAAGCGTACACAAAACGTTCCTCAAGTGTAAGTACCTTGCCTCGCTTAGTGTGGGCGATTTGCTAGCGTAAAGTTTGAGCACAAGTCATATGCATAAGACGTTAATGGACGTCGACGATCATCCATTCAGCTATATATCGTCACGTGCAGATGTCATTTTGACAGTACACATTCCAATTATTCCATCGAGGGCAAGAGAAAAAAAGAGGCTGAGAATACTGGGTGAGTTTTTTGTAACTGTAAAAAGCGTGTTTATTGACGTCTTCTCCGTGTAGTCTACCAGCCAACTTTACAAGCTTCGCAAACGCGTGTTTTCTCAGTGTTTTCTCAAATTCCGCGTCCAAACTTTGGTCCCCGTACTGTGTTGACTTTCTGTACTCATGATAAACTATTACTCTTCTTCATCCTTCCCTTCCTCCGGTCCCGATTCGTCATACGTAATCGAATCTTTGATTTTCCGCGTCTTTGTCAAGTGGATGAGTTGAAGAAGGGCCAAGACCAGAAGTTGGAAGGCTTGAAAAAACAACGTCTACAACATTATAAATCAGTTCGCGATCGGTGCAATGTGAGACGCCGTCTACTTCCTTTTCCCCTCAAGCACCATACAATGTATGAAACCCGTCAAGACCTGGCTGTACCTACCAAAGTGAGTGCTTGCATTGGCTTTTCCAGTTCACCTGTTGTAATCTTCGTCAAACTTGAAGCACGTCGAAGTTCTCATTATCGGTGGGGGCCCAGCAGGAAGTTATGCAGCGTCCGTTCTTAGCCGCGAAGGAATCGATGTCGCAGTCTTGGAGTCGACGAAGTTTCCTAGGTGTGTAACTATGGTTCTGGTCCATAAAATGACTAACTTTTCTGAGTCCAGGTATCATATAGGCAGGTTACTCTATTTTCAAAGCTTGATTCCAAATCGTAATCGTATTTGGTGCGATAGGCGAAAGCCTCATACCATCCGTCCGGCCATACCTTCGATTTATTGGCGCGGAGGAAAAGATAGTTCAACACGGGTTCACGAAAAAGGTGTGTAGTAGCACGACAATGCTTTGTATACGCGTAGACTGACCGTATACTTCTAGCCCGGTTCTGCTATCAAGTTCAACCAATTCAAGAGAGAAGGCTGTATGTGTCGCATTTTCAACGTTTCTTTGTCTTTCATGATAATCTACATGGCATATACCCACAGACACCGATTTTGTTGCATTGGGCGCTGATAATAACGCATGGAACGTGGTGAGGATCGTTCGAGCATACAGTATATGCTTCATAGAACTGACCTACGGACTATACTCTAATGTAGATACGCTCTGAGTTCGACCATTTACTACTCAATCATGCGCGGGAGTGTGGAGCCAAGGTTTATGAAGAGACCAAGGTCACTAATATTGCGTTCGACCCAATAGACCCCGAAAAGCCTGTCTCGGTCTCCTGGACGCGTACCTGTACCGCTCAATCTCCTAATGCTTCTCAGAACGGCACTACCAAGGCTGTTCATGGATCCACCACATTTACGCACCTGATCGATGCTTCTGGTCGCGCTGGCTTGCTATCTACTAGATATCTCAAGAATCGACATTTCAACGCATCGTTGAAAAATATCGCCGTTTGGGGTTATTGGCACAATCGTTCCGATGAAGAACCTGATAACGAGCACGATAAAGAAGACCACAAGCCTAGGGTCGGCATGTACGGTAAAGGCACTTCGAGAGAAGGGGCACCATGGTTCGAAGCTCTGACAGACGAATCTGGCTGGGCATGGTTCATCCCCCTACACAACGACAAGACCTCTGTGGGAATTGTCATGAACCAAGAACAATATAACAAATCACGTCCTTCGTCTTCCGACGCTCAATACGAATGTTCTCTCGTCGGCCGTTATTTAGCGAACCTGCGCTTGGCTCCGGGAGTGGCACGTTTGCTTTGCGGGAAGGACGTCGTGCATAATGGGTCAGATTCGGAACACGAAATACAAATTCCTATCGAGGAAGAGATTTTACACCAGCAGGCGAAGCTGGAACCCGGAAGTGTCCGCAGCGCCAGCGACTTTAGTTATTCCGCTCCGAGTTATGCGGGAAATGGATTCCGGATTGTAGGAGATGCGGGAGGTGACCTTTCAGAACACCACAGCGTTCGACTTGATTCCTAACGATCTTCCCTACCTTTTTTTAGCTTTCATCGACCCATTCTTTTCGTCTGGTATCCATCTTGCTTTCACCGGTGCACTTTCCGCTGCCGCGACGATCTGTGCTTCTCGTCGAAGAAATTGTACCGAGGTTGAGGCGGCAATGTGGCATACGAAGAGGGTGGCAGTGAGTTATACGCGGTACGTTTACTTATAATTCCTATAAACTGCTAGCTGATTATCGGATAAGATTCCAAGTCGTTGTACTGAGCGCCTACAAACAGATGCGTGCACAGAGCATTGACGTTCTATCAGACGTCGATGAGGACAATTTTGATAGGGCTTTCACTTATTTGAGACCTGGCAAGTGCCCTTTCGTGTCAAGTTTTACCAGCGGTGATTTATCTGAAGGTGTTTCTTAGTCATCCAGGGAGCATCAGATATGGGTTCCCGTTTGTCTGAATCCGAACTCCAACGATCGCTCGATTTCTGTATCAATCTCTTCAACCCGACCAGCCCGGAGGAGCATAAGGCAGTAGAAGGTCGATTGGCGGGCTTAGGGAGATATAGGGAGTTAATGGACGTTGCGAAGCCATTGGTAGACCCAAAGTCATTTGAAGACGTACTGAAGGTGACACCGACCGAATGCTCAGCAAGATCCACGGGATGCAAAGAAACAGAGGCAAATACGTATTCAGAGTCCAAGCCGAGAATGGTGCTGGACAAAATCAATGCTCGTCGCCTTGTACATCCCGAATACGCGATTAATAACCTAGAGGCGGAAGAGCTGCTAGGATGTGCGATCAGGCTGGAAAAAGGTCGTTTAGGGTTGGTGAAAGTTGCATTGGTCCGATGAAACTGCTGGAGAATATATAGTCTTTGCTAAACTGTGATAGACCTTATACTCGTAGCGATGTAAAGTGCTTCTATGGTCGCTTAACTGAGTATGCTAATACTGTATCAGTGCGGGAAGATTCCCACGAGATACAAGTAATCATGTCATTTCTGCTAGGTCCAGTCTCGGGCGCGCTGGTCGCTGGAGGGGTGAGCTCTCCAAGTTTCTTTGCTCGATATCGTGGGCTTTTATGCTGAACTTTGAACTCTGTTGAAGATATATTATGGGTTTTCGAACCTCATTCAAGCGAGGTGAGTTCGAAAAAGCATATCCAATTCATAGTTCCTGACATCCTCTCCGGAAAAGAACGAAGCAATTATCCACAGAGTGAGCTGCATTTTCTTTGTGTAGCTGTGCTCACACTCAGTTTCACTGGAATATTTTTCCTTGAAATTATCCACAGCCTTCACATCCAATCGACTCTCCTCCTTCATTCCCCGACTCCCGCGTGGATATCGACATACCCATCACCTGCAGCTTCCCGCATCGAGCATAGTCCGTTCATATCGCTTATACAAGCTGGCTGGAACGAGCAACTAGAAAAAGCTTTTGTAGGGGTTGGACAGGCTGACAAGCATGTATCTAATGCGGTTGGAGAGTTCAGGCATTGGGCTGGAAGGAAACTGGCAGGGAAGGATTAATGGGACAATTAGCTCTTTAGTTTTGGGCGCGAAACTGCTTGAACGCTAGTCCATCTAGAGGAAATTATCAAAGACAGAGAACCTTTCGGTGTCGCAAGTCAGAACTTAGGGTCTTGGAATATCGGTTTGCCAGTGCGTCGTGCATAAATACTAAGTACTAAATATTGATGGTACATAGTGTAGCTAACCCCTCCTGTGGTACACAAGTCGGCTAGTCCAATCAGTTGAGAGTTAGCCTGGTTGCAAGGGTCGGTGAAAGTAGACCTAAAACTTTAGCCTGAAATTCGATGCTCGTCAGACTGGCCTTTCTTACTAGTCAACCTGACTTTGACCGCCATTACTTCAAATGTCCTCCCGAGGATAAGGAGCTTGTTGATCAAACACTGAATTTAGCCATGGGCATAAGTTGCCTTTTGCAAACAGAGTATACTCAGAGTACGAAAAACGCAATGGTATGGGATGGGTAACAAGACGTAGGAAAGGAAATAAGGGGAAAACCGACGGTGAAGGACGGGCTGATGGCACAGGTAAGGATAGGGGACAGCAGTTCTTGATTTCTCTCAATCACCACACTCTGAACTTGATTAAATCTTCCCGGGCAAAACAGAAGGACAATGAACAACACTCTGGACAACCAGGGGGGGGGGGGGGGCATTCGGAGAGTATGAGAATGTAGAGGTATCTCTGCCACTGAGAAGTTCGTCGAGGGATGAGGATAATACTTTTGTCACTGTACCGATGTTAGATACAGGTTTTCCTTTCCCGAGTCGCGTGACTACCTGGCCCCATTCTCAACCTCTCACCACCATGACCGCCACACCTGCCGCCGGCAAAGAGCTCAACTATATGTTCGCGCATATCGAAGACGATAACCTAGTGGAAGACCCTGATGATCCGACGTTCGACTTTGGAGGTCCAGGAGATAATTTCATTTCCTTCATAGCTCCCATTCGAAAACAGCGACCGCAAATGGGTTCTTCTAGTGCGTGGCTCACAAACAACTTTTTATAAACTCAATTCTCTGCCTAGGTCTCTGAAACTCCGATTATGTATGCCCCTTCCGAGACTCTCTGGGATCGTGTCGCAGAATGCCCGCCTGTCGAATACAAGACCGGATATTGGCGTTTGGGAGTCTGGCCCTCTTCCTGCCCCTGTTTCGCTCATCGATCCCGTCTCCATATCCGTTTTTATCGTTCCCCGTTCTCAGTATGCACAGCTGAATGAGGCACGGGACAAGTTGACCGATTTGCGGGTGAAGAACATCTTTCAACGTCCCCAGAAGGCTCCTTCCAAGGGTGCAACCGCCTCTACTTTCATCAACGACCACAAATTCAATCCTTGTGAAAATGTGAGAAGATTAGCTGACACGCTCCCCCGGAGTGGTGGATCTACGGATTTCAATATTGATTTTGGTGAACGGTTTGCAAGTGTTTTGAAGCTTTCGGCGAAAATTTCAAAACTTTTACAAGGTATTCAAGCACGCGGACGCTTCAAAAAGCCTTTGGGGATGCAAAATCGTGTTCCAAGCATGTCTAGAAGTCACGTAGTGAACAGAAGTGCAATTGAAGCATTTTGCACCTGTCTTGTGCTAGAGGTTCTATGTGCATCTCCCAGCCACTCAGGCTCATTCCTTTCATTGATGTCTTAGTTGAGGCTTTCCACCATTCCTGGTGCCTCTGAGCATACTCGTTGGGGATACTTAGGCCTTATAACCACTCGCGATACACCCTATTTACCTTGCGTCTTTATTTGCAATATACAACTAGTATGTTACTGGCTGATAAGTACAGATGTGACTGAGCCAAGGAAGGGTGTGGTCCATGGCTATGGAGCCGAGTAGGATATTCATTATATTCTTACTACCACTGAGATACTCGTTCCCCTAAATAAAAGAAGACCTCAGTAACTGTTTGGTCTGGACACAAAAATGCTTCAACGATTGTCCATCGGGATGAATCGAAGAGAACCTTTCGGTGTTCCAAGTCATTGCTACTGCAGTGACTCTATCTTGGAGCAAGGATGAATATCGTCTTCAACCATTAAAAATTAGCGGTGTGCCAGTCCGTCGTACATAAATACCCAAGTACTAAATACCAATGGTAGCGTAGCTATTCCCTCCTGTGGTATGTACGTATGAAAGTAAGACTCGAAATCTGAAAGGTCCTTCACGGTATGTCATGAACCAATGTCCGTCCTGTCCAAACCCTTGTGCAATATTCTAGCCGCGTCAGAAATCCTCTCATGTACCTCATCACCACCGCTCGATGTCACCTTGCCAAGTATGCCTCTCAAACAAGATTGATTGCTCCTAATACCATCAAAATGCCAATCACAGCAGTAACAGGTCCCTGACGCAACACCGATGCTGCCGAATTGTTATTCGTTGTGGCGGACGTTGTTGATGTTGAAGGTGCCGCTATCGTCGAAGTGCTAGTACTGACAGCAGGTACAGTCGAG
The DNA here is from genome assembly GCF_021015755.1 of Lentinula edodes. NCBI lineage: Eukaryota > Fungi > Basidiomycota > Agaricomycetes > Agaricales > Omphalotaceae > Lentinula > Lentinula edodes. The sequence continues at coordinate 467,514 of NW_025764340.1, forward strand.
AGCGAAGCAGAAGGAAGAGTCACAAAGCCCGAAGTGCTACTGCCTGCCGCCGACAACACTGTTGTAGACAATGCGCTAGCAGTAGAGGTCACCTGGGTCGACGAAGTTGTAGAGATTGCTGTGGCGCTGGACGAAGTTGTTACGGCTATTTGAGTGCTGCTCGATGTAGTAGAAGTGGTAGAGACTACAGATTTTGAGGTAGTCACGGACGTAGTAGACGGGGGTGGTGGAGTGGACGTAGTGGAAGGAGGCGGCGGAGGAGGGGTGGTTGAAGTCGAAAGTGGTGGCGGAGGAGGGGTGGTCGTTGTAGTCGAAGGTGGTGGCGGCGGAGCGGAGGTTGTGGTCGTCACTTGAGCCGAAGTTGTAGTCTCTGGAGCGGGAGTCTGCTTACTAGTTGTGCTAATCTGCTGCTCCGTGCTACTTGTTGTTGCTCCCGATCCTTGAGCAAAGCCTTTGGGGCACGTACTGGGTCCAGACGAGAATTCTCCGTTCTATGGAATATTGTAAGTGGATGCATGATTAGAGACAATAACGCGCTCACCTGCCCGAAATATGTACATGCACCAGAAGCCTGATAAGTGCATGTAACTAAGTGAGTCCTCTTTAGTGTCATAATCACAGTGGTTGTGTAGAAGGAGTTCCTTACTGAAGCCATCACCTGCATCAGTTCCAGGAGCAACTAACGGTGAGCCATTTTTGTCTGCAGTGGGACAGTCGACGGCAGCCGAAAAAGTGACGATACTCGAGAGGGAAAAGAAAATCAAAATGGTCTTGAACGCGCTGCGCATGATGCTCTGTGTTTCCGTGAAAACAGTACGATGAATTGAAAAGATACCGAAGAAGAACGAAGATTTAAAGAAAGCAAGGCGCACGCAGTGCAAGGAAACGAAAGAGTAAGGACGCTGGCGGTGACGACGGGGAAGAAACGGAACAGCATCGATGATTGAGGGTTTTTATAGTTTCATCCAGAATTTCACACTGTTCCTGCTGACGGCTTGGCAACATAAGCAAGGTTGATTTTGATATGCTTGAAAAAAAGTCAATTGGTTCAGAACGAATATAGAATGATGCCGCGAAATGACGGTTCGTAACTAAGGGAGTTTCCTCGAAAGATAGAAAAGACTTACTTGCTTGTGCATGTGGCAGCTCTTCAAGCACATTGCGTCCTCACGATGAGCATGCACCGTCAAGTTCTTAAATAATCCACAAAAAGCGAAAGTATTAGTGAATGTCGTTGGAAAGTTTGATTTCAAGGAACTGTGAGGCACCGACGTTTCGGGATGTCGAGCGGGTGCTTGTTGTTGCTACGTCGGGTCGATATGAGCAAGACTTGACATTTCACGAAATTATACGAGGAGCAGCTCATTATCCAGGGTCGAAGCACAAGCAAGCTCCCTCTTTTCAGTCACCAACATGCGCGCCTCTTTCATTATTTTTTCCCATCCTCTCTATAACCATACATGTCTGCTCCTCACTTACTACACCATCTCGCTCTGGGACAAGATGTTTGGCGAGCCAAATCATTCTCAGCACTGGATGCTAACTTTGTACAAGTTGAAGATCTCGCTGAAAGTCTTCGAACTTCAATAGACAAAGATGCAACTTACGGAGACGCAATCATTGCACGTATACTTGAGCAAGAAGCACCTGCGTTTGGATTCAATTTAACCGATATTCAAGTGAGCCGTACTTGTTTCTTGCGCAGCTTAGTGGTTCAATCGCTCATGTGGTATAACCCAGCAACTTCTCATGGATTGGTCGAGTTCCGACAATCTTCTCCAGTCCGTTGTTCCAGTGACTGGGGACAGCATCAAAATTCGAGAATGGTTACGCGCGCACGTTATCAACCAATACGCGAATGTTATGCGACCATCTCGCCTACGTCTAAACAACACTGAGTCGCCATCAGCCTCTGCCACCCATCAAGCCCAAGTAGTGACTAAGAAGAGGCCATCGAAGCTTCAGAATGGAAGTAGATCTCGAGACAACAAAGGTTCGTATATTACATTGTTGCATATTTTGACGCAAAATCCATTCCCTTATCAGAAAACATACCTCCAGGAGTCTTCAGAAAGGCGCTTGCTACATCATCTAAAGCACGATCTCCTTCATTTGTCACGAAGCGTCAGCAAGCTAGAGACGACCTTGAACGATGGACAGAGAAATGTAGGGCTGATGCTCCCGCTCCCACTCTAGTCAGTCGTGCTTCCCAGTACTTCGAATCCCCATACTATAATCATACATAGCAGGACGATGCCAATGACCAAAACATCGAGCAAGAACATCAAGTCTCCCTGAACGCTCTTCCTAATCCTGAATTCACGTCTGGCTCGCAGAGAGATATCGCCATGGATGATGTAGATATGACTGTTGAAGATATATTGGTTCGTGGCAAGAATTGTTGCTTTGCTCTCATTGCTGATCTTTGCAAATATGTTGCAGACCACGTCGACGCATTTGGTTTCGTTGCCTCGAGCTGGGCCTGTGTTTCCGAGTTCATCGAGTAATTCTAACGCTATCAAGAGCTCCGAAAAATTCTTCGTCAGATAACGTGCCAACATTGGATTCGTCTGTTACGCCATACCGCCAACCTTTGATTCGCCTTCCGTTGACGAAAGTAATGGTCCAGTACATTTCTTCAGTTCCTCAAGTGATTTTCAACCATCATTCAGCGGGATATCTGAGTTGTGATTTGACTTTACTGGTGCCATCCGCCAATGCTCCTCCTCAACTATTTACACATTTACCGCTGTGATCACATCTCCTTCCACGCTCGCAACATCTACAAACTTCATCGCTAGTGTTTCTCCCAACTTTGAATACAAGACCCTCGTCCCACGAGTCAAGAATCACGATAGCAATCACGAGTCGAGTGGTGGTCCTCAGCAATCCTGTCTTCGTTCCCGGAATTCGCCCTTCACCTCCTGTACGCCGCGCGAATACCTCTTTCTCGTCTCCTCTGTCGCCAATCCAAAGTTCGACAGACCTCATACCAGACTCCGCAAATCACGAAGTAGTTTTGTCACAGACACCGCCATTACCGTAAACCCCAGCCCCGGTACCTTGGATACCTTCTAATCTTAGTCACCATAGAACTTATGATAGCCTGCACGTCGGATTGCGAAATTCCATGTATTTCATGACATTGTCTGACGCTGGATCACCTTTTGCTCTGGCCTGTGAGAGCCTGTGAGACTGGTGGTGATCTTGTACTGTCTGATCTGTTTCGTGGATTCCCAACTGCCCCTCCGTTGATGCGGGAACGCTGTTAACATGGCCTTTTTCGAGCGAAAGCTCGGAAATGCAGACTATGTAATTCTGGGTTACAGTACTGACAATCAACCTTCACAAAGCAAACGCATCTGGAACACTTACCATGGATTCTTTTCCCACATCATTCACAGTTTTATTGACTTAAACATACCTATATGTACTGCCATCTTACACTCACTTATGTTCAGTATATACATCCCTCGAAGGCCCGGAACCTGACGTGAATGACTATCCCTGGCTCACTCGCAGATATACAAGAATTAACCAACATTGTTATCACACGGAATGATTCCTTCCGAGTTGGTCTCACGGATGTTGTTGAATTCTAGAGATTCTAGAGACGAGGTAACTATCACTCACAGCAAATACAACTCCACATGAATGCCTTCCCACCTGGCGGACACCACTATGTACCGTTTTATTTGACTGTTTTATGACAACATTTCTCGTTCGTTTCGAGCGACGTTGAGTTGACATAGCTGTGACATACTACTTTGTCTTCCAAAGCCTCTCATCAGTGCAGTAATGCCATACTTCCCAACGCACGGTTACAATAGTGGCACTATGTGTTGATCTGTAGCTCTTCGTATTATATTCCAACTGGATCTTTCTGCTATGCAAGTGCAAGTGCAAACAAACTAGTCGCAGTAAAACTCGGGAACTGAGCAAGCCAGGCGCAAGGAAGCTGATCCAAGCGCCATTGTTGATCTCTGTGTTTCGAATTCAGAGTATTAGGACTGAAGTACTTATCTTCAATTATTAGGAATCCTGAAAATTCGGATCATTTCCCAATGGAAAATTTCGGGATCGGGATGAAGCAAGATGTACCATTTGTTTATTCAGGTTTATTCTGCCAACGCCAGACTGACAAGAAGCCAATCTCGGGGATGGAGTGGGATGTATTGATATCGTTTCAATGTTGAACCATACTGAACCGATTTGATTGGGTTCGAGGCGGTATGATTGCGTGGACAGTGAAAAGACTATGAAATAAGGTCGTCGATTCGTCGATTGACGCAGGTTCCCGGGAGATGCGCATGACTGACAGATATGGGATTGATGAAAGTAACAGTAGAGATGATAAGCATTGATGCTACTGAATGTAGCATCGAATCAAATCCTCTAAGCTCTTGAGAAATGACAGGAAGTAACACTGCCTTAAAGCGGGTTGATGTAGGTTGATGTCCGCTGGCTTTGTGCGTATGGCTATGCCACTGTGATATGCGTCTGCAGCTTCGTTAACATAAGTCCGAGAAACAGACTCTAGGCTGAGCTGCGCGGGAGGGGCGCTGAATGGCTACGAGCTCTGCCGCAGATATCAAGATACAGTATCGTACACGTCCGAATCCAGAGACTAGACGACCATGATATTCATTGAAAAATATTCCACAGTTGCCGTGCTTCTAACTAGACCGTTTAATGCAATGAGCGATGCAGAAATATGTTGGAACAATCAATACACGTACCAAATTCACACTCTGCCATCCTCAATACCCTTTACAAATTCCTCCAGACCGCTCCTTACAGCTTCCAGCCTACCGGCTTCGTCTTCAACCTTTCCAGCGTTTCGTAGCCGGATTGCCGCTCGTGCCTCTTTGGTAAACTGATAGGACTTTTCCAAGTCAGAATCGAGCTCTGCGTTACGAGAAGGAGATATGGGGAATGTAGGCACAAGGGAATCCAGTCGAACTTGAGAGACACGAAGAAGCGCAAGGTCACGGAGAACGTCCGGAAGTGCAAAAGATTTACTTTCTTTCTTGGAAGTCATTTACTCTACAAAAGATAAATGATTTCATTATGTCGCGTGTGTGGCGTCGTTGAGGGCAGGTCCCAAATTTCTAACCACCTAGAACTACAAGTCAAAGCCTGTCATATCCCTCTTATCAACAAATGAAATTTACTGAAGACGACGATTCCTTCTTGGTACACTTCATTGCGGAAAGTCACTCGGAATTCAAAGGAAGAAAAGGGGAACTTTTGTACAAGAAACTCGTTCAACAAGTAAGCAAGAAATAACATTCACAGTTTATATGTATAGAGTTGACCGAAATTCTATCCAGCATGCAGATTCTCGTCATTCTTGGAAATCCTGGCAGCATTATTATGTGAAACATGCAGACTATTTTGATCATCTCATCGAACAGTATCAATTGGAACACAGTATTTCAATCCCACCAACAGTGACAAACCAGATTCAGAAGAGATACGGATTCACAGAAGCTGAAGATGCTCTCCTTGTGGAACACATCGCGAAGAACGATCTGAGTGGACAGAGGAAAGGCCTGTCGTTGTACAACGTACTTTCTCAGGTGCTGCCTTTCGTTGGCACTTCACATCACATTGAGAAAGTGCTGATTTTAAGTTTCTAGCGTGATGGGAAGCAACACGAAAGAAGTAGCAAGTCCTGGTGTCACCGATACTCGAAGAATGCAGATTATTTCGACAGACTCGTCGATATATATCGGCGCGAACACAACGTCAATAAACATCTCATTTCTACTTTGGGAACTCCTGTTGATTCTTCTTCCGAGACTTCCGTCGGCATAAGTTCGCCCTCGACGTCCCGCAGTCGTCCTTCTGCTTCTTTGCCGCTTCTTTCTGCGCCTAAGTCCACACGCTTCAAACGCGAAGAGGATATGAACTTGGTCGCTTATCTCTCCGAAAACACATCTTCGTCCCCCAGGATAGGTCTTGATGAGCGGAACTCATTCAAATTATACTCCAATCTTGTCAGTACTCGTTTATTTCTTCATTTCTTCGTTGTGTTGAATTCCATTAATTTAGACTCGATCGAATGCACGCTCTTGGGCGGCCTCCCGATCTGCAAACTCATGGTTTATCCGTTATACATCGAACATGGCGTACTTCGAGACCCTTATCGAACAATATCGATCACGAAACAGTACCACTCCCTGTGTTACGCTAGGGAAGAGGAAACGCGATCCTCGTGTCTTGCCTTCTTCGTCCACATCTGCATCCTCACTCTTTGAAGACAACAGTTTCATCGGAAAGGAAGATAATCGACAACGAATCTCACACAGGCCGAGAAAAAGACTGTGTGGTAGCGGCTCTTTTCGGGCGCTCGACGGTGATGCTGTCGATAGGGCAGGAAATGAATACAATAGGGATGAAGATCATAATAAAGCATATAGAAGGAGTAAAAGACTACCTGCCGCTCCTTCATCTCGAAGTCACGGCAGTGATAATTCGGGCGAGGAATCAGACAATGAAGAAGACACATCTACTCCCATTGAAGAAACTGGATCACTTGGCAGAGCAGGTTTTTTCCAACGGGAAGGTGCACACACTCTATCCAGTCTTACGATGCGATTTACCAGGCGACATCTGCGAAATTCAAGGGCGCAGGATAATGTCCAGGACGAGGATGACGACCTTATAGAAGTAGACTCATACTTGCGAGGATGCAGTGTCGGTAGTGTGGAGTCAAACATGCAGAGTGCAACGGACCCGCCAAATTCGCACTCAGATAAATCTTCGGGTGCAAGAGTCCGATTTGCATCCCCTTGTGTTTCAGCAAAATATACTTCCACTACCATCGCTACTCTTTCTCCGTCTCTTACTGAACCACAGGAATTTTCGGCAACACCGATTTACGTTTGGCGCCGAGTGAAAATTCTTCCTAGAATTCAGACTGTGACCAGCACAGACCGTCCTGATACTATGGCGTTGAATTCTCCGTATGACTCGGATGACTGTGTGTCGGCGAATGCCGATGCGAACAATGGCTTAGCCTCAGTAATGCCTGCACACTCGTCGAGACGTCTGCGTTCGAACTCATTAGTCCGGACCCGCAATGTCACCAAAGATTCGGCGACGGATCCGAGACATCCAAAGACAAAATGTAGAGTGAGTACGCGGCTACAAACTCCGTCTCCATCTACGTATCAATCATGCCGAACACGTAGTATGTCTAGCTCTGCTATGAAGCTAGGAGGATGAGGTCACTAGCTCAACAAGAGTGCAGCTTTTTGGCATCACAAAACAACGCCCAAATAAATTCGTTCGTGCTCTATATGATGTGTGTATACAATCACCGAGGCATTCTGCATGCATGTTCCTTTCCATTCATTCATTCTTGTCTTGTTCCTGGTGGCTGTTGGGTGCTTATTCTTTAGACGAGCTCAAACCAGCCTCAAACAATCCGCACCGAGTCCGCACACCATATGTATATCCGCTTGGAGATTACTTTACTCCGGTTCAAAGAATTCATTCAATCGAACGTACTTGGTACAAACCAAACCGGATGCTTAGCCTACTACTTCGTTATCTTGCACACCATTTTCCAGAGACTTTAATAGGCTTGGATCTGCTTAGATCTCAATAACAGTCTAGATACAATAGGATACAACCTCTCGCTTCGGGCCCGCCTGCTGTCACTTCCTGCTTCTTGCTAGTTGCTACTCTCAAATATTCGGATCCATCACCGAATCGGATCACACGAACCTTTTTACCTGTTTACAGCTGTTCGAACTTCGCTACAGTTTAAGTATAAGCCTTTCTTTGTCATGACCCGTCTTCAGTCCAGTCTCATTTTGATGCTCGAAGAAAACGGAGGGCTTTCAGTGGCTGGTGGGGGGTCAATATTTCGCCGGAATTTGGCTAAATACACAACATGCGTTTGCCAAAGCTCAACAACTGATGATAACACTTTGAGCATAGTTAAGGTGACCCTGACCTCAACATGCACTGGTATTAATGATACAAATCTGTTCAAACCGAATATGTACTCGCGACTGAGACGCTCTGACGTTACCCAATCTTTTGGCTTACGCACGAGGTCGGAATTCACTGGGTGACGGTCAGTCTATCATTCCTCTATCCTTCTTTCCAGTGATAATTGTTAATTTTCCGGATATGGTTCACCGCTCACATAGAAGGATCACCGGCCCCTTGTAATTATTGCAATGAATATGCTGCAGTGTATGCACTGCTTTACATTCGGGAAGTGGTCTTCTGAAACCAAATAATTCTCAAGTTACCATCAAGCTTTGAACGGATGCCCACAGAAGACATCAGCGAGTCAGCAACATATAACGTTTGTTTGACTCAAACCTCAGCACGAAGTAATTATGAGGCCATTCAGGGAGACGGAATAGATCAGATGATTTTCGCGCCAGACCTGGAAAATCTCATTGAGTCATTCGCAGCGCCGCTATATTCAATGTCCGTCCCTGTTTGACCAATGGAGGTACTACAATGCGAATGGACTTGCGTGGAAGTTGAACAGCTATTACAAACACTCCATTTCTTGATCCAGTGTGTTGGTGGAGGGTCTATACATATTCGGTTTCCGAGTACTGCGTACAGCCTAAATCTGCTTGTGAGTCAGTCTCGGTATCCATTCTTTAAAATCTTCACGAACCAAGCCGGGATCTTGAAAGGTTTAAAGGATGGAATTTCGAGAGGTGGGCCGCACATACCCTGCAATCCATTACTCACCCTATCTTCATGTATCCTACAACTGATATAGCTTTCCGTCCGGAAGTTCTGGCGGTAATCCTAGGTGTAGTGCGCATCTTCCTCTTGATCGTGCAGAGACAACATTTGTACTGACCACCTGAATCTCCTCTGAATGCAGGCTAATCACCTTTTCTTCCAAAAATACGAGCCTTTTGGTCGAACAGTGCTCTATGTCCTGGCATTACTGCTCGTCGAGCCAGTCGTCCTCTGCCTTTTGCTAGCTTATGCTAGCCCTGCAGCGACCGTGCAATGGACCAACTACATCTTTGCATATGGAGCTTTCTTCGCCTCCCTATTATCCTCCATCATCCTGTATCGGCTTTCACCATTCCATCCCTTGGCAAAGGTACCTGGACCCATGATGCACAAAGTATCGAAATTGTGGTCCGTATGGATATGCTGGCAAGGACGGCAGCATACCGAATTCAAGGCGATGCATGACAAGTATGGACCTGTAGTTCGAACTGGTATGTGGGGCACTTGTATCTTGTTGAATATTCAAACTCCGTTTCATCATGAGTTGAGAGACAAGTCGCAACTGCATTTGAAGTACCAGACCTATGATACTTTCACCGCAATCTCTGCATGGGGAATCAATCGCGCTTTGATTCCCGCTCTGCTGTCTTTTCTGTCTCTATCATCTCTCCTATTCTAAATCCGTCATTCTGTGATATGAAGTCTGATCATCCTACATCACTTCATAGGTCCCAACGAAATTTCCGTCATCGACCCAAACGCCGTGACCGATGTCCTTGGCGCGGGAGGACTGCCAAAGGGAAAATGTGAGTGCTCTAGGCTCTAGTTTGACTGAAAGGCGTAGATGTCGAAGACTGACTTTTTGAATGATACGTCTACTAGGGTACCTCGCTCGACAAGACGAACAAGCTCCCTCAAATTTGCTTACTCTCACCGGAGAGAAGCATGCGAATAGACGTCGAGTTTGGAATCGTGGGTTCAATGCGGGTGCTCTGGAGGAATACGACGAGATTCTAGCTAAAAGTGCTACGCAGCTTGTTGACGGAATACAAGCCCGTTCAGAATCGCAGGGGGAAGTTGATTTGACTACTTGGTTCAATTACTTTAGGTTTATATGTCTATTTTTAAAAGTGGGGGCACACCATACTTACAATGTTTTGTTATCTAGCTACGATTTCATGGCAGAGTTTGTGTGAGTACTACAAAGTTTACTTCCATGTGCTGGGTCGTGTGCTCATCGCGCCTGTCGTGTATTAGATTCGGCGGAGGCTCGGACATGCTCAAAGAAGGAAAAGACGAGAAGGGGATCCTTGAACTGCTAGAGCACCACATGATGTGGGTCATCTGTTTATTTCAGACTTTTCCCTTTCAAATCAGCTCACTATCTTCACCCTATTTTCAGAACAGGAGCCCTTGTCTCTCACATCCCGTGGTTCTTCTATCTCGGAAATAGGATACCCGGGGCGACCCAGTCGACTTTGAAGATGCGTGCACATGCTATGAAGTGGGTACAGGATCGTTTGAAGAAAGGGGCTGAAATAAAAGACCTTTGGTATCATTTGACGGATGAGGCAGCACGCGAAAAGGAAGAGCAGCCGTTAAGGAAGGAAGTTGTCGCCGATGCACTAATGGCGATCGTTGCCGGGGCAGATACAACAAGTGTAAGTGAATAATCAAATAAATTTTGCAGAATTCAAAGCCTAAATGAAGTTAATAGGTGGCGTTGACAAATTTCTTCTATTTAATCCTCAAACATCCGGAGCATTATCAGCGTGTACAGGAAGAGGTTGATAGAGTGTATGCAGATGTAGATGCGACTGATATTTCGAAGCAGTCAGAGCTCAAATTTCTGTCGGCTTGCTTGTAAGCGATTACGAACATGAGTCTTAATTGAACGCTTATGAATGTATGCTAGGGATGAAGCTCTGCGCTTACTGCCGCCTGGTTTGACTGGCGGACCAAGGCAAGTACCCCAAGGTGGACGAATGATCGTTGGATAGTAAGTGCATCTCGTTTGATGATCTGGAAACCTAAACTGACTGAAACTTGTCCAGTTTTCTTCCAGAGGGCACACAAGTCTACCTTCCTCCATATGTCATGCATAGAAATCCCGAATGCTTCTATCCTCGCACCAACGACTTTGTTCCTTCTCGGTGGCTCTCTGCCGCGGACTCGGATTCAGACTCGGAAACCTCATTCTCAGAGAAGATACATGACAGAAAAGCTTTCCTTTCCTTCTCATTCGGGCCAGCTAATTGTGTTGGAAAGAAACTAGCAAGACGGGAGATGCTTATGGTGATCAGCTTGATGATGCAGAGATTTCGATTTGCATTTGCCAAAGATTTTGACTGGGAACGATGGCCACAGTCAATGAAGGACTTTTTCGCGACTTCAAGGGGACCTCTGAGGGTTGTCGCTCGGACGAAATAATAGAAGGGATTGGGGTCAGACGTTGGAAAAGTATTTAAAGCATCATCTGTTGGACCGGAAAGCTACCATAGTCACTTACGCGTAAAGTAATAACAGTGTATCAATAACCCAATGCAAGTAACTTATTAGTAAAGACTTTATCAACAAGCTCATGATCAGTGGAATTGAAGTTATTGAACGCGTATATAATTCTTGTTACGGACGCCACGTGATTTCGAAGCACAGTGTGCGAACGCCCGAAGTTGAACCCTGAACGTGAACTTGAATCAGAATAAACCATCGCGTCTCCTTACTTGCTTAATCTCTTTTATGATCGCTGAGGTACACTGCTATGGGGGACAGTCTACTCTTTGAAGGGCGTACGAGGTCCAAGTTAACTCTCCCAGAAGCCTCAGTCGAATTATCTCGTTCGCCGCTAAAAAACGCACGACTAGCGGTCAGAAATCGGTCTCGATTAGAACTTGAAGAAGGAAGTGAAGCCAGAGTGGAGGATTCAGCGGAAGAGGATGAGATGAACTTGTCCCCGAAGAAGCTAGGAGACAAAAGGTCCCCTTCTCCAAGTACATCGACAGATTGGCCTCGACTAAAACGATTTAAGTCGTCGCCAAAAGGAAGTGATCTTGAAGCCAACATTGCTTCGAAACCCGCACATTCTCGCCACCTTTCAGACTCCATCCTGATTGTTGCCAGAACTCGACGCAAACGGTCCGCGACCACGTCGAAGCCGAAATCATCGAGTAGTTCGACCACGCGGCGTCAATCTCCCGCAGTTCTGCCTCCGCAGAAGGAGAGGGCTCGTTCTGTTCCTGTATTTCCTTCATTTCGCGATTTTCCAGTTATCAACATCAACGACATTCCTACTTCTCCTACTCGACGTCGTCCTCCAAGTTGGGAGCCCAAACTCAGAATAACCTCCGGCTCACTTTTTCCCCAGAGCCAAACGTTAGAGTCGATCCCTGACGAGGCTGGCGAGGAACCAGAGGAAACGGTTGGAGCTGCTCGTGGTGTCGTAGCAGAGATTTCTGTCGATGCACCTTTACCTGCTACTCCTAGACAAACGGACGTTCTTGCTGTGCCAGCCGACATTCACGCTGTTCCACTATCACCACTTACGCCACTTCCTGAAACACCTTTCTTCAAGAAGGTCACTGAGAATGTTGACAATACAGAGGATCGATTCGCCGCTTCAGGTGAGGGGCAGGTGTGTATTCCACCCTTATCGGGTCTCGTTTCTCTGAATTGTTCGCAGGCCCTCTTCCGTAAGGAAGAACCTAAAGCTGTCAGCGAAACTACATCTATTGAAGCCGTTGTTCCGGTGAAAGTTTCTCGGAGTCGTCTTCCTCGGCCAACGAATGCCACCGCATCTTCATCCAAAACCAATCTCAAAGGCGTTGTTCCGCTCCAAGCGACTTCTAACCGCCCTGCAGCATCAAGAGGTCAGGAAACGAATGCATTTGATGTGTTGATGCGTAGAACGGGGAAAATGCAAGCGAAAGAGAAAAAATCTACGGAAATGACTGAGATTCCCATTCACCTGTCAGGCGTGAATGTGGACAAGGCCACAGAGATCGGTAAGGTTACCAAGCAAAAGAAAGGCTCAGACATGAAAGGTAAAGGGAAAAGCGGCACGAACGTAGAGGTTAAATCGGGTAGCACTTCCACAATTATAGGGAAAATGAGACCGCGTACCAAACCTGATGTCAAAAAACCCGCCATACCACATATCTTCCTAGAGGATGAGGGTGAGGATCTTCCAGGCGAATTGTCAAATATTGGCAAAATCTCTGGTTCACCTGCCTATCCTCTACAGCCACTTCCTACTCGAAATTCACCATCACCTCTGGAGTTTGGTGCCTTGCCTCCGAAGAGCAGTTCCCCCGACATTGAAGAGAGATTGATTGGCGTTGACGAAGCAATATTGACCATGGATGACGTTAAAATGAAAGGGGCGGATGAAATCACTGTCGAGCGACACCCTGCACGAAACGACTCACTTCCTGCAATAGACACAAACGTAGTACCCCGAGTGCCTTCACCACTTTTTTCTGAACCCCCCACTACAGCACCTTCACCACTATTCTCTGAACCAGGTCATCGCGAAGATGAATATCCCAAGGACGGTGCCCATGACGAACATGTGGACACCATGGATAAACCGGATGTGACTGCCCGAATTTACGACGAACCAATGGAAATTGAACCACACTCTCCCTCTCTCACAACGTTGGAGGTAAGATCTTCGCCTAGCCTGGAAATTAATTCTCGAACCCGACGACAGAAAGTCGCTCGGCCTCCTCTTCCTCCTCGTACGACCCGAAGTGCTTCCTCGAAGGTGCCAACTAAAGAATCAACTACGTCGGGACGCACGAAGAAAGTTCCTGTATCTCGGAAGGCGGGTAAGAAGGCGGGTAAGAAGGCGGCAAATAAGGCGGTCGCTTCTTCTGAAGTGGCGGATGTTGCCCCTTCAGCTGTTGCTTCTTCATCATCGATCGACCTTTCTGGACACAAGGAGTCTCCTGCTGATGTTGACATATCTAATCCTCAGACGCTCCCTGTATTCACCGATGATGGTGAACCCTTGTCTGAACTATCAGACTTACCGGAGGATTATCTAGATGTAGAATTGCCTTTGAAGGGCGATGGTGGCGAGGACGTGGAGATGGAGGCACCCTCAGATACAGCTGAATCCCGAATGAAACCTTCCGGTGATGAAAAAAACTCAATCCGCTTCTCACCAAAAAGGAAATCGCCACGAGGCTTGAAATCTGAGGAGGCTGCCCCGGAAGGGGCTTCAGCATCGTTTTCTGTTGTCTCGCCTCCTTCGCCCAATTCAACTTCAACGGCCCCGCTCTCAGCACGTTCTACCCGGTCAAGCAAAAAGTCGGCAATCCCGGTCCCTATTACCCCAGCTCGGCCCAAATCATCAATCTTCAAGTCGCCCGCGGCACCAGGCATCAAACCGGGTTCTGCGCCTTCCTCACCCACCAAACTTACTAAGTCTTATTCGATGTTCTCTTATGTCCCAGTTAGTGAGTATCTGGAATTATAGATATATTTAACATGAACGTCCGCCCTGATTTTCAAAATTACAGTGCCCCATTTAATCAACTCCGACACCAGTGTTTTGGCACGACTCGACCATGCATTGGCAGCCCTTTCCAAACCCCCTCCCGCTCGGGAACCAACGCGTCCAAAAACTAGTATGGGCTTCAACCGTGACGATCCAGATTCCAGTATTGAATTCGAGGGGGGGAGTACGGATGGTGTGTTGGAAAAGGGAAAGAGAAAATCGATATCGACTGTTGGACTTGGTCGGCCAAGCACAAGTAAGGCGTCGACTGCAACCTCCAATGGTCACGCTTCCAACTCCAAACCCGCATCATCTATGTCGTCCTCCTCTGAATTATTGGCGCAGTCGAAGATGTCCCAGTTCCTTCCAGTAGGCACAGGTCCTGGCTTGAAGAAGAAGAATAAAACTGCTGTGGTTATGCGTGGCGGACGACTGGGAATGTCGATGCAGACTGGCACTGGGAATCGGTTCCCCGTTGGTCCCGGCTCACTTGGTTCCAGAGGCAAGAAAGCTAGCCAGAGGACCACTTTACCCAGTGTTGTCGCTAGTCCCGTGAAGGGCGGTGGTTATGTGCACCAAGATAACGATGTAGAAATGAGTGACGGGGAAGCCACTAAACTTGATATCTCTATGAGTGGGAATCAAAGTGATATGGATATTTCTGAGCTAGAGGCCGTCATGGGTGGCAGCAGAGAAGGAAAAGCCAGAGAAATGGGCAATGGCTTGAACAGACCCCCAGTTACGTTGAGTCAGTCAATGAGTGCTCTGCCGAATACGACTACCATGGAATTGATGGGTCCGCCTCCGCCACCGACATCTCCTCCTCGCCGAGCGGGTCTTCGTAGCTCCAGTAGCTCATACCCATCTTCTGGTAACACTTCCCAGCCTCAAGCTCCTCCGAAATTCGTTCCCGAGTTGACCGTGTTGGAAGGCTGTACGGTATTTGTGGATGTATGGATGAGCGACGGACAGGATACATCATCACTTTATATTGATATTGCGAAGAATCTGGGTGCTCGGGTGTGTGGGCCTCTGAAACATTTTTTTGCTAGTCTCATTCTGAGTTGCCAGGTTGTTAAGAGAATTGGGCCACAGTGTACGCATGTTGTGTATACGTCTGGTCGTGAAAGGACTGTGGAGCAGTACTTGTTCGTAATGTAATCCTTCGTCTTTTCTTTCTTTCTACTGATGTGTTGCTGCTCAGTGCCCTGGACGAAGCAAAACGACCGAAAGCAGTAGGAGCATCTTGGCTCAGAGACTGCAGACAAGCGGCTGCGCGTTTAGACGAAGAGCGTTACCTGGTCGACCTAGAGGAACATAAACCCGATCCGACAAGTAATTTTTTCTCTCTGAAGGGCGATAAGGATAAACGACACAAAGTTCGTCTTGTTTGTTGATAAACCCCGTAACAATGCCTGAAGCTTTTTTCAGCGTCGTCAATCGTATATCCCGAAATTCTGTGGCACAGATGATAACGGAACCGAAGATGGAGACATATCTATTGATGAGTCGAATACCTGTGAGCTACCGATTTCTCGAGATCCTTCGTTCTTGGCTGACTGTTTCTTCAAGCTATGGTCGACGACGAAATGACGCCTTTGGAGAGAGCACGATTGAGACAAAGTACAGCAGGCTCTTCGTCGCACAAATGAAATGCACAGGCATCATATGATATGATGTGATACGATTATGTTGTGCGGGATTTAATCCTGGCGACTTTTATGAGCATAATGATTTCCGCTCAGATTTGTGAACTGTAATCTTAATATTCTTATTTCCGATTTGTCTTTTAACATTCCCTATACGGCCTACCCTCTTTTTCATTTGTTTCCACATTATGTATACCTACCATCGTTTGTCTGCCTAAAATAAATCACAAATCGGTCTATCTGTATGCGCATACGTGGTACGAATGAGAGCGTGGTGTTGTATCGGCCAATTGAATGCGAAAACGAAGCAGTGTTGAAGTCAACAGTTGGCTCGAGTCATAATCGACGAGATCAAGGTATAGATAAGATCAACCACTCAGCTTCTAACCTCCCAATACTTCTTCTCCTCCTCACGCGATATCGTTCAAGATGTCGATCATTTACATTGATGAAGCCACTGGCTCAGATACCACAGGACAAGGAACAGAAGCCCAGCCTTATCAATCTCTTGCTTTCGCCATCTTCACTACTGCTGATGCCAAATATCTCATTCGTAAAGACGCAAATACATCCTATGATGAACCCACTCAATCTGCAATCAAAAAGGGCAAAAAGGGTGCTGACGGATTAGAGAAGAAACGGAAGAAAGCGGAGGAACTTGCTGAACGCGAAGCCAAGGAAAAGGGCGAAGAACGGGAAAAGCGGGAGAGGCTGTTGGAGGAGAGTAAAAGTATCGTTCTTATTGAAGATACCAGTCTAGCAAAAGCTATCAAGGTATTCAACAATTACTTTTTCATCTTAAATGTTGTATATCATGAACTCTGTTCCAGGCAAAGATATCACAACTTGCTGAACATCGATCTAAACGAGTTCGTGTCTTCGGCTGGGTCCACCGTCTACGACAACAAAAAGACATCACCTTTGTTACTTTACGCGATGGTACAGGATATCTTCAAGTTGTTCTTTCAGGCCGCGTCGTAAGTTGCTATTAGGTTTATCAGGTTTATCAATCGACACTCAGAAATCGATAGAACCAAACTTACCATGCACTCACGCTCACTCTAGAATCAACCGTAGAACTTGTAGGAATGCTTCAAGTTGTGCCAGAGGGAAAGACCGCTCCTGGTGGACACGAACTTATCGTCGATCACTGGCAACTTGTAGGCGCTGCACCCGGCGCAGAGGACGCCTTCACTAACCGTTTGAACGAAGTAAGTCTGCGATCTGTATATGCATATCAAAGTTTGAAGTCGAACTGCAATTTTCCAGAAAACCAACCCTTCGATCCAAGCTGATCTCCGCCATTTAGTCCTCCGTGGTGAAACTGCATCTGCAGTACTTCGACTGCGCGCGGCCCTTCTGGCTGCCTTCCGCCAAACATTCGTTAAACATTCCACTATCGAGGTGACACCGCCATGTCTTGTGCAAACCATGGTAGAAGGTGGCGCGACGTTATTCAAATTAGACTATTACGGCCAGCCTGCGTTCTTGACGCAAAGCTCCCAGCTATACCTCGAAACGTGCTTACCAAGTCTAGGTGATGTGTTTTGCGTGCAAGAGAGCTTCCGGGCGGAGAACAGGTATGGACACTCGTTGTATTTATCAAATAATTTGGAGGCTAAACTTCTGACTCAATAGTCACACACGACGCCATCTGAGCGAGTATACCCACTTAGAGGCTGAACTCGGATTTATCAACTTTGACGATTTAATGACCCATATTGAGGCAGTGGTAAGTATCTCAATGATAGTCGTATCTTTCATGCAAACGCCGCTTTTTCTCTTTCCAGATCTGCGAATCAGTAGACATTCTTCTCGCCGATCCAAGCTCTGCCGCTCTTGTCAAACAGCTTAACCCAAAATTCCAACCTCCTGTACGCCCCTTCCTACGTCTCTCCTATGTGGATGCCATAACCTGGCTCAACGAACATGGAATCAAACGTCCTGAAGAGGACAAGGATGGGAATGCGGTCAAGGACGAAAACGGGAAAGACATCATGGTTGAACACGCTGTGGGAGATGATATCGCTGAAGCTGCAGAGCGGCAGATGACGGACATCATTGGGAAGCCGGTCTTTCTGTATGGATTCCCCGCGGAGCTGAAAGCATTCTATATGAAGAGGATGCCAAAGAAAGAGGGTAGCAATGCGGTGTTCACTGAGAGCTGTGATCTACTGATGCCCAACGTTGGGGAGATTGTTGGTAAGAATATCTCATGATCTAAATTGTCCAATTCAATCGCTCATCTTCATCGTTCGCAGGCGGTTCAATGAGGATATCAGATTATGACGAGCTGATTGCTGCGTACAAACGGGAAGGAATGGATCCCTCTACATATTATTGGTACACGGACCAGAGGAAGTACGGTACTTGTGAGCATGGGGGATATGGATTGGGAGTCGAAGTGAGTCTGATGCCCATATATCTATATTTTGAACTAAACTCTGAAATCATACAGCGACTTCTAGCTTGGCTGGCAGACCGCTACACCGTTAGAGAATGCTCACTTTACCCAAGGTCAGTCAAATTTCCAAAATTGATTACATGAGCGCTTATCATATTGTGCGCAGATGGCCCGAACGAGCTACGCCTTGAAAGTTTTCATGTTTGTTGTAGAATGTGACGATATTATTCATGTAGTTCGATTATCTTGTCTGGGCTTCTTACGCTGATTTGTGGGTGAATAATGAATACTGCCCTACATCAAATTCAAGTGGTCTGAAATCCTCGACACTCTTTGGCAGATTTGCAGTCTTTCGAGAATCACCAATTTAGAACACACTTCTGAAGTAAAAGACTGGCTATTTCACTATGTACAGTTTTTGATAGTCCGAGTAAATAAAAACCAGCAACGCGCAATGCGTGAAGTCACTTGATTACAATTTCGGCGTAACTTTCATGTCATCCCCATCCCGATCAATCTCCAGCGACAATTGTGTGTTAGGATCTGTGGAATTGGGTGCACTAGAACTTGATAAGGGCAAAGCAACGGTAACACCGGCATTATTGTCATTACTGCCTGTGTGTTCATGTGTGGAATTAGGCTGCGCTACAGGAGTGGAGGTTCGACCTTGGACGAAAGAGACAATGTCCGTTACGAATTTTTGGCGGATGGATGGAGGCTCATTTTGTAGTTCGTGTAACCCGTCCTGTAGATAGTATGACACGATGAGCGTTTAAGTCCAAGATGAGGAGAAATAGAGAACGCGTAGGTGACCGCGGCATGATGTGAGAGAATATCTAGAGAGCTCTTACGGGATATATTATAATTTGTTTATCCTCTGCGTCGATAACTTTGAAGAATGTTTGTGTAGCCTTCGCAGACGTAACTTTGTCGGCGTCGCCGTGGATAAATAGGACCTATTTGATCAACGTAGGACACACATTGAATTCATCATCGAAACGGGGAAGAGCAAGATTGAACGTACTGGAATCTTCTTTGGCCAGTGATGGCATCCTGTCGATAGCAATTTTTCGCCCTATGGAAAGAGAGGTCAAAAAGACGGGAAATAGGATTGATTGTGGGTCCAACGAATCCACCAACAACATGATGCAACTCACTTCCGTTAACATCTCTCCAATTCCTCTCAGGGATCCCGTTGGTTTGATCAGTGGGTCTTTGGAGTACGCGTCGTTAAATTCCGGTGAATGAGATAGGTCCTGCAAAAAGCATATCATCAATGAACAGCATACACCTTGAATTGGTTGATACTTACGTCAGGGCTGACAGCAGCGGGGATCAGGCTATATGGTGATATAGTTGCGACTTTTCCCCCTAGCCAACGCAGGGTTTTGGACGCGGGTATTGTTTGTTTGATCAAGGGACTAGTAACAATAACTCCGGTCAATGAGACCACGGTTTCTGCATGACGCGGGCTTTCGTAGGATTGCTGGGTCACGAAACTCAACACCTCGCCACCACCCTACGCAAATAGGCTTGTCAGTGGGAGGATACCATTGAAAGATATGTTCCTCACCATGGAGTGACCCATCAAAAACACTGGTACACCGGGAAACTCTTCCCGTGCTGTACGCACCGCCCAGTCCACGTCCTGCATCTGGTCTGACCATCCTGTTTTGCCCCAAGAGCTATTTTTACTGCGACACTCATTGTCCAGTGCTGTTCGTCCAAAGCCACGTTGGTCAAAGGCCCACAATACAATACCATTTTCTGCGAGAGATGGATGTATGTGCGTGTACCGACCGACGTGTTCTTGGAAGCCGTGAACGAAGACAACGAGGGCGCGAGGAGTACCTGACAAAGGTGCATAGATTCTGGTGTAAAATTGAGTGTCTTGTGGGCCAACGATCCACCTTTCAGTCATCGTATGAGATGCTGGATTCGAAGAAGACATTTCGGGAAAGAAGATGGTCGTAAAGGTCAGAGGCAGTTCTATTGTTTCATGATAAACGTAAGAATGCGATCAAACCAAGACCGTCACAAAAATCACAGGACGCCATTGTTGGTTTTAGCAGGCAGAGGATCTCGCTGTTATGGTTAGAACTTAAGTAAAGCTTGCAAATTGAAAGTGGCTAGCGCAGCTTTGAGCGGGATAGACGGTCCGCTGTTTTCGATTCCTATCAGCAACTACCACTTTGCGCGAGGACAAATTCTGGTTCACGCTTCATGCCGCTCAATGTACCAGGCATTCTAGCTCCCGTACAGTTTCTGGTAAACCCTAGAATAATTGTCCCTAGTTTATCAGTTAGAGGTGCGCTTTTCTCTCTAATTTTTGGCTGCTTACATGCTAATTCAAGTCGACGACAGAAAGATATTCGCCATCTCGATTTTGACGCGTTAAAGCGTGCAGGCTATAGAGGAGCTGTTTTTGACAAAGATAATTGCCTGGTGAGTTCTCAGTGAAAACAGTAACTATAAATGCTCAATTTACCAGACTCTTCCCGGAAAGGATACCATCGTACCGGAAATTGAAGACGCGTGGAAGGAGTGTAAACAAGTTTTTGGTAAGGGCAATGTTCTCGTCGTCAGCAACACTGCTGGAGCACATGTGGATGCGGGTGGAATTCAGGTGTGTAATTTGTAAGACCTTAAAGAAGAAAATGCTTCAACCTGATATTCCCTGCACACAGGCCGAGTCTGTTCGACACCATCTCGGAGTTCCTGTCCTCTTTCATACGTCGATGAAACCTGCATATTCATGTGTGAAGCAAATTCGTTCTTACTTTCGCTCGCTTCGAGATCCCATCAAGGACAATGAGCTCATCATCGTCGGAGACCGCCTGTTCACGGACATCGTAATGGCTAATCGCATACGAGAACAAAGTTGGACCGAGCGTTTTTGGTTACGCTCCCAACAAAATTCAGGCTATCCTGCTGTAGATTGGAACACACAGAAGACAGCAGAACCGCTCGCTGCGAACCCGTTGCAGAACCTGCTTGTTTCGACACCGCCTCCAACCAGAACGACACTAGGCATATGGACAACAGGATTATGGGTCGAAGAAGCTACTGTCATGCGATTTTGCGAGAAAAAATTGTTGGAGGGAGTGAAAAAATGGGTCATTGCGCCCGCCAAAGCTCGGGCCCAAGACAAAGTCTCGACCCTTGCCGGGCTAGAAGCACGGTCAACGGAAAACGGAGGAAGCACGAACGATGAAGACCCGCTGACGCGTGCCTTCGTTCGTGACATACCTCCACCTGCCCCTCCTCAGAAGCAAAACATGTTACGGGGCATTGCTAGCTTCTTCCAGGGCATACAGTTTAGACGAGGTAATTGAGATCGTGTTCCTCATTGTATGTAGATCTGTAGTCCTCAATTTTATCTCTCAATCATTACCCTTCGACGATTACTCGAACGATATCTTGGTCAATTCTGCTCTCGTTTTGTTTTCAAAATGCCGTTTCAAGCTCCGCCGCAACCTTTGACTAAAACCTGTTTATTCTCCCCCCGCACAGAAACCTCCCAGTGCACATGTTGAAATGTTAACTCAACGCAGATTCTTTCCCTATCTTCACAGAGAATCATGGCTAAGTAAGCACCCTCTATTACGCGTTCGGCCGCAGGGCGGCTAGAGTTGGTCCAGAGCTTTTACGCATTTTTAGAATTCATGGTAGGTATTCACCGTAAAATGCTCACGGAACGGAGTTGTGCGCGGAGCTCTGTTCGATTCCCCCTCTCAAGGCATTCAAAGGCTGGTTTTCGGGAAGTTTCCGGTATACCATCTGAAAATCTATCGCAAGAGATTACATACGACGAACTGTCTAAAGGGCTTTCCAAAAACAAAACGACGCGTCCTCACTGCGGGATATCTGGCAGAGATGTTATATATAATCTGGACTCGTTCCTATCCTCCCATCAAAAGAGCAAAATCGTTCCGTCCATGACTACTCAACCCCAAGATGGTCAACTCAAAGCGGCATTTCAGTTATTTATTCTCACTATTGGAGTCCTTTATGGATTGGCACACCTAGCTTGGAGAGTACTACGCTGGCATTTCTTCAATCGCTACTCTGGCATCCCTGAGATTGAGAAATTGGGAACCACACGTTCTCTAGGGCAGAAATTGGACGGGACAGCAGTGATATGTGGGGGAAGGTCAGTAATATTTTACTACATAGGGCTGCTTTCTCATTTTGTGGATTACATCTAGCATCGCTGGACTACTCACAGCACGAGTATGTTCGGACTTCTTCGAACGCGTTATCATCGTCGAACCAGAAGAGTGGTTGACCACCGAAGATGGTATGCGCAGGTATGGTTGGGAACAAGAGCACAAGCGCACTCGTGTCATGCAATACCAATCCCTCCACGGTTCGTTTATCAAGTTTGGACTTACATCCGCATTTGCGAGAAAATGATACCGTTGCTTCAGGCGGCCAAGCTCTCTTGTATACCGGACTTCGAGAACTTTTCCCCGATCTGGATGAACAGTGCCGCTATTCAGGGATGACGTGAGTGACCAAATAGCTCTGTCTCCAATCTGATACTCATATCATTCATTTCTAGTATATATCCAGCGGACAGAAAGATGAACTTTGCAGGAACTCCCATCCCAGCTCCGGTCGAATCATATGGTGGAAACTTGCCCAAAGCAATTCTTGGCAGTCGATCGGGCTTCGAAACACTTCTGAGGTACATTCTGAATTTTTAATTCTGTTCACAATACAGCCCTCCATTGATTCGCACTCTCAGACGGTTGGTGTTGGGTCAAGGCGAGTATCGTAACGTTTCGCAGATAGCTGGAACTGTCATTGGTGTATCGCCACACTCTGATGACTCTTCTCGCATTGGACGAGTCAAGATTCGGCGAGCGGACTTGGGGGTTGAAGAGCTCGAT
The DNA here is from genome assembly GCF_021015755.1 of Lentinula edodes. Classification (NCBI taxonomy): domain Eukaryota; kingdom Fungi; phylum Basidiomycota; class Agaricomycetes; order Agaricales; family Omphalotaceae; genus Lentinula; species Lentinula edodes. Next base: position 490,692 of record NW_025764340.1, read on the forward strand.
GCAAGCTTGGTGGTTGGTACGTGATACTACAACTTTGTTCTGGGAAACGAGAACATTGAGAGTAGCTACGTTTAGATTGCACTGGAACAACTCGTGCTGGACTCAAGTGGCTGTCTCAGTCAGGCTATGGTACAGATGTCGTCCACGGCGACGGTAAACTTCCCTTACAAGACGCAAAGATATCATTCGACCAGAAGTTGCATTATTCCACTCTTATATGCAATGTCACCCCCGCCACTCTGGAAAAGCTACCAGTTCCTAGTAATCAAAAATTAGAAACTATCTCGTATGGGTTCGGGGAAGATGATACTTCAAAAGGACGGCGGATATTCGCCTTGACAAGGATGGACGGTAATCGATGTATGTCCAATTTGTTCACTGAATAAGGGTGCATGTTGAAACCGCCCGCAGTTCTGATTTTTGCCGGCCAATCTAGCGACGAGACTGTAAAATACGAGTCTCTTGATGCCATGCGGTCATTAGTACAGGATTTCAAGACCTACAAGGATCCGATTCCGGAATGGGTATTCGAAACGATTGATATCCTCGAGGAATCTCAGCCGGTGATCCATTCTTCTCATCTTCGCGTTCGTAAGTCGATTCCTGTTCCAACTTGATTGTTATTCACAACTCTCCGCTTCCAGCCCCCACAGCTTATATCCGATATCATCAAACAGCGAACCTACCAAGTAATTTTGTAGCGCTTGGAGATAGTGTTTTTTCTAGTGCGCTCTTTCATCCTTACTGCTAATATTTCTGAGCGAAACTTTGATCTGTGTAGTTGATCCTATATTCGGGTACCAGTTTCCGTCTTATTGTTTTTATTTGCACGTATCTGATCATTGCATTGGATAACAGCCAAGGATGTACGAAGGCTTTATTGGGCGCAGTTGCGCTTCACAAAGTCCTCTCTACCAGAACACCAGCGGATGCCAAAGAAATACCTGGAAACTTTTCAGAACAGTTCTTCAAGGAACACTTCAATAAGACAGATAGTTTTTGGTAAGTCCCCAATCACTTTGAGATATGTATACTATCCTTAACGGGATTGGGAAATCAGGCAGGTCACTCATCTTCTGGGTAAGTAATGTAAACTATCATTCAGTCTGGGTTCTATCGAACATTCTTCATGCGATCAAAGATTATGGGATTCCCAGTACTACACCATTACCAGGAGAAGACCTCCAAGTCGGCAGTTTGATCCGTTGGTATCTGAGAAGAGTACAGATTCTTGCTATAAAGGTCAGAATAATTAATAAAAATTTGGCATACATTGGTATCCTCCGTATGTCACATCATTGACATGGACTCTGACTACATAGGATGCCCAAGCCGCACGGACCTTCTGGGATGGAGCTATGGGTTTTGGCACATCCATTGATTTCTTCCATCCCTCGCTTGTTCTCAAAACTCTGTTCAATACAGTAATTGGGGGATGACCATAAATTTTTTTCAGCTGGGGTACTCTGTACGGCATTTGTACCATTCAGCTCGCGCGCAAGGGTATTGATTTTTATTACAGATTTATGCCTCTCAAGAATAAAGGACGCAAACTTGCCACTACATATAGATGAAAGGACTTTCACAATGTTAATATACGGCACCATCACTAATCCACCTGTAATACTTTCCCTCTGTCAGCGAACATGGAAGCCATGCCATCAGCAGACGGTATTCCAAGTCAAGGTTGAGCTAAGAAATAATATTCGCTCTGTTCATATGGTTGTGACTCGGGTGACCGGATGCGATCGGTATTAGTACCCAAGGTGCAGAGTAACTACTGATACCGCTGGAAACGTCAACCTATGTACAAGAATCATAGACTTCAAGCTTCAATACACTGTAAACACATACTTTGATGAAGATTGTTCATCACCGTTGAACACATACAGCTGCACAACTCTTCACAACTTACAAGTGAGGATTAGTGTGGGCCTGTGTGGGCCTGTGTGGGCCGGCTTCGAAAATCATGGTCATTGACGTTGGCGTTGATGAAGATTTCAGGGTAAGCAGTTGAAGGACCGAGTACGAGAGGGAATTTCTCTGAACCCTCGGATTTATGAAAAATAAATGTCGATACTGGTACTATGTAGGTGCGTTTATGGATACAGATCGGCGGCGCTGATTAGAAAGTTCAACTCCACGTGACATCTCCAGTGCCTCAAGCAGGATAAGTTATTTGAGTGTCCTCGTATATATCCTAGATAATATCATTTGTAGGTAAGGTCGGTATCAATATAGAAAGGTTTTGCCTGGGGGCGAAGCCCCGCGCTCCCACCCATATATGAGGAGAGGGCTAGATACCCAAACAGAGCCAAGGCTCCTTCCCAGCGCACTCCGAATAAGGTGAAGCTGTACCCCATTTAGAGCTGAGGCTTTATAATATAGATATAAGTTGACTGTTGAGTATACATGGCATTATGCATCACAAATAAAGACCGGCGAGACTATAACAAACCCATAAGAATGGCATGACACCCAAAAGCATGTAATTGGCATAACACCCGAAATCGTAAGGAGGCATAACACCCGAATAATAAAGAGGCATAACACCCAAAATAATAACAGGCATAACACCCAAAATAATAATAGGCATAACACCCTATAATAACAGAGCATAAAACTCGATGTCCAAAAATAATATAAGGCGGTCTTGCAAATCGTTGCGGCGATATTATTCGGCAATATCTTGATTCACTACCTGGGTATTAGTGACACTGTCAGGTGTGATGGTGTTTTCCGACAGTGGTGGCATATCCCCGATCGGAGAACCCTGGTATGGAGGAGATGTGTCTGAGGTTGTGTTGGATTGGAATGGGTAGGAATACCACAATGACCCGCCGCGAGCTTTTGCCATAGTATCCTCAAACTCAACTTGACTCTCTACCTTAGTCCATTCCGAGTCATACACACTCTGGATAAAACCTGTGAATTCGAGGTATTGTTTGTTTCTGATTCGGAGTTCCGCTGGCTTCCAGAAGGCATAGAGTTTGGCTGTATGACGTTTGTTAAGGAAGAATGAGAAGTGCTGGATAATGAATTGTGCTCGTGTACCAGCTGGACCTGCTGGGTCGCGACTTGTCTCGAATCTCATGTAGTTGTTGACACACTCGACGAAAAGAATGTAGTCGAGGCCTTCCAGTTGATCATCGTCTGCGTATTTGATCCTGAGCATTTTCTTCAGAGCTTCGATGTCGATGAAATAACCACTCTTCCTGGGATCATTTGACTTGAATTTTTTATGCGGAAGTGAGTGGGCGCGGGCGGAAATGAACTGTAGAGCGTTGTTACTGAAGAAAGGGAGAGGGATTGGGGAGACGTGTGCGATTTCGTATAATGCATCGTGGAAACTTGCTTGGAAAGGAACGAGCGGATTCTTCACCACGGGGACCAAAGGTTCAGCCAATCTTCTCTTCTTCTTCTTCTCCTCCTCAGCTTCTCTGCTAGTATCCTCCTCTCTCTCCCTCTTATCTTTGACCTGAATCTTCCGACTCTCCATCCATTCCAGGATGAAATCCGGAATCAGGTGCTTCAAGGAGTCAAAACGAATTGGGTTTGTACGAATCTTCTCCCATTCCTCCAGCTGGATGGTGAGTTCTGAAGTGACTGGCGATGGTGACCTGGTGTTCTCCGGATCCCTGAGATGCGCTGCTTGCTGTAAGTCGCGACGGATGTTATTTGCATTGTTCTCTTTGTTGAATGTTAGACGCGTCGTTATGTCCCAAGAAGCGAACATGTTCCGAGCTTCGACACTACTGTGCGTTATATGCACTCTGTCAGGATTCTGTAAGGTCGGTCGACTACGTAGAGGGAGCTGCATGGTTGTATCCGAAAATCACGACAAAAGATGAGGCTGTAAGAGGTCGGACGGTGAGCGTCGAGGGTGAGAACGAACAGGCGCCTAATCGAACTCAATCGCCACTCATTATCTTATCCTATGATAAGCCAACCTGCGGTTGACTTATCTCGGACTCAATCTATTGGACCAACAAAATTGAACACACAAGGAATTTTATTCTTACAAGTCGCAAATGTATACTATCCCTCAAAATCTGAAAATGGTCTCATACTAGAGCTGATCGCTTCTTCGCGTCTTCGCGTTACATAAATGTTTTGAACGGCATGCTATGTATATCTCAAGCCTGTCTCAAGCCCACTCCGAGTCCACTTCTCAGTCGATACATTTGCTAATCGCTTTGAACAAGTTCTTTTGTCAAACAGCGATGCCACTGGATGCGGTGAGCTTCCTCCGGCCGGCTCCCCGCCTATGTAATACTCACCACGTACGGGCTTTTCCAAAATATACAGTACGCTGTCTGCGTTATGGATGCCTTAAATACATGCACCTGTACTGTAAGTTCTTCACAAACAGAATCGTCTACCTCATGGTCAATCAAGTCAGTCAACTCAAAGCTGCAGCTCAGCTGCTTGCTATCTTTTATGGATTGACAATCCTAGCTTGGAGACTACTCCGTCGATACCTCTTTAATCGCTCCTCCGGCATCCCCGAGATTGAGAACATAGGGAAGACACGTTTTCCAGAGCAGAGATTGGATGGGACAGCATTGATATGCGGTGGGAGGTCAGTAGCTTTACATATATGCGAAGGCATCTCTCTCAGCCCTATGCATCATATATAGCATCGCCGGACTACTCGCAGCACGAATTTGTTCCGAATTTTTCGAGCATGTCATCATTGTCGAGCCTGAAGAATGGTTGACCAGTGAAGATGGTATGCGTAGATTCGCTTGGGAGCAAGAGCACAAGCGCACGCGTGTCATGCAATACCAATCGCTACACGGTTCGTTGAATCATTTTGAGATCGTCATTCACATTTTAAATGATACCGTTGCTTCAGGCAGCCAAGCCCTCTTGTATGCCGGACTTCGAAAACTATTCCCCGACCTCGCTGAACAGTGTCGATATTCAGGAATAGCGTAAGTGACTATGATATTCTGTATCCAGTCAGATCCTCACGTATTCCACCTTGTAGTATTTATCCAGCAGACAGGAAAATGAATTTTGCAGGAACGCTCATCCCAGCTCCAGTTGAATCGTATCATGGGCATCTGCCGGAAACACTTGTTTCCAGTCGAGCGGGCCTGGAAACACTTTTGAGGTATGTTCACAAACTGCTTCTGCCTCTGTGCTCACTATCATAATCAGACGGTTGGTACTTGGCCGAGGCATTTACCGCAACATTGTGCAAATAGCTGGAACGGTCACTGGACTATCGCCACATTCTGATGACCCCTCTCGTATCGGTCGAGTCAAGATTCGGCGGACGGACTCTCAGATCGAAGAGCTTGATGCCAACTTGGTGATTGGTGCGTGGCGCTAATGCATTATCTTTCTGTTGTCTGTTGTAACGGGAACTTCGCGGGTTCCTTCATGTAGATTGTACCGGAGTAACACGAGCAGGAGTCAAATGGCTGTCTCAAGCAGGCTACGGCAGCACTGATGTCAACATCGACGGTAAACTAGACCTTAAAGACGCAAAGATATCGTTCGACCAGAAATTACAATATTCCAGTCTTATATGCGACGTCACCCCCGATACTTTGAAAAAGTTACCGATTCCCAATGATCAAACAACCGAGACCATGTTCTTTGGGTTCTGGGAAGACGATCCTAACAATGGTCGCCGATTTTTCGTCATGACCAAGGTAGACGGTGACCGAAGTGTGTATATTTTGGCGATAAACTACTAGAGATGCAGGTAAATACTGAAACCCTCCCGTAGTTGTGATCTTTGTCGGCCAATCAAGCGACGATCCTGTAAAATACGAGTCTCTCAACGCCATGCGATCATTGATACAGGATCTCAAGACTCACAAGAATCCGATCCCGGGATGGGTAATTGAGACCATTGATATCATCGAGGCATCTCAACCGGAGGTTCATTCTTCCCAGCTTCGCATACGTGAGTAGATCATCTATTTGAATTTAGTTGTCATGGTTTTTAAGCTATCTGCCCTGGCCCCTCAGCCCCCACAGCTTATATCCGATATCATCAAACGGTGAACCTACCAAGTAATTTTGTAGCCCTTGGAGATAGTGTGTCATCTGGTAAGGTCTTCTATTCCAATCAATTTCTTGAGTTGACTGTGATTTCGTGTAGTGGATCCTTTATACGGGTACTAGCTTCTTTCTTGATGAGTCCTCTCACCCGATTGTTCATTGAGTAAATACCAGCCAAGGATGTACCAAAGCTTTATTGGGTGCGGTTGCGCTTCACAAAGTACTCTCTGCCAAAACACAAGTGGACACCAAAGAACTACCTGCGGACTTTTCAGAACAGTTCTTCAAGGAGCACTCCAAAAAGACAGACAATTTCTGGTAAGCACTCCACATTTTGAGATAGATATTCTATTGTTCCTAAGAGGATTGGCATTACTCAGGCAGCTCACTCATCTATTGGGTAAGCAATCCAATGATAGCATATGGTGTCAACTTTACGCTCTATTAAATCTCCGTCCCTGTTGAAGATTATGGTATTCCTAGTACTACACCATTGCCAGGAGAGGACCTTAAAGTGGGCCGTTTGTTGCGTTGGTATTTGAGAAGAGTTCAGATTCTTGCCACAAAGGTCAGAACAATTAATTAGTACATACTGCTATTTTGTGTGTGTTGCACTACTCACAGTTTATCAGGATGCACAAGCTGGACGGGCCTACTGGGATGGAGTCATGGGGTTTGGCACATCTGTTGATATTTTCCATCCATTCATTGTGCTGAAGACTCTTTTCAATACCTTGATTGGAGGAGAATAAGAAGCAGACCAAGGTATCATCTGTAAAACCTGTATTTTCGGCTAAGAGCTCGAAAGCAGCTGACAGCACTGTCCAGCTGGGAAAGCGCTCCCAGCAGTATTGAAAAACTGCTGGGAGTGCTTTCAGCGCTGGACAGCGCTCTCCAGCTAGTACCCTTGCTCTCGCGAACATCCAGGTTTTGCAGATGATTGCCCTTATATCATCTTTTGTTTTAGATGAGTTTTATGATGCTCAACAGGCTAGGTCAATCTTTTCCCTGTTATATGCACATGTTTCATTTAGATCCTTCAGTTAACATGTCGTCCATTGGAATGTTGAGTACTGTGACATCATCTTATCTGAGTATTCATTGTTGCTGTATATTTTTTGAGTAGGATGACCATATCATAAGTTGAAGATGATCACCCAATTCTTGAATATTTTTTAAACATCTCCACACCCTACCATTGAGCAATACCACTCCCTGATCTCTCAGTTGAGTGTGTCCAAGGCTGCCGAAAATGTAGGAAAAAATGGGCGACAGGCCAGAGAGTGTAAACAAAGTGAGTGAAAGACTGAGAAGTGCAATTGAGACCAACAGGAAAGACCATGCGGGTCACATCTCGTAACGGATCATAACGAGATGTGACCTGATGTAATGCAGTGTCCCCGTCAGGGACCTGTCATTCCATCGACCCGACGGAGAACTGCGCTCCGGACAACGAGCGGGCAATCGACGGCGGCGGGAGCAAAACAATTCATTGTTCGATGCTTCCGCCTCCCCTCCTCCACTTCAGCGAGACTCCTCCAGTTCAGCGAGACAAGAGTAGCAACAGCATAGAGTAACTTGGCAAATGTACATCGCAGTCAAATGATGAAGAATGAGACATGATGTAATAGCACAAACGAGCAAGAACATAAGGAGGATGAATAGAATGGAAACTCACACTTGACAACATTGAGGTTCCATGATCCCTATTGCGTGAAGGTATATGTATCGAGAGAATATTTATCAGGTCAGATGACAAATAGGATAGGACGAAGCAAGAAGTGAGGAGCTGGTGAGGACTGAGACTGAGTGAGAGTGAGGAGAGGAGAGGAGACGGAGATCAGCAGTTCCGAGGATGTGGATACATACTATGTAATCATAATAATATTGAAGTACTGTATGATGCATATTGCCGTATCTATTGTATGCATCATGCCATCCAGGTCTCTATTTATTTAGACTGACTTCATCTCAATCTTGAGCGCAGCTGCATGGTACTTGGTGGGGGGATGCAGTTGAGATATGAACTTAGCTTGTTATGAGGTAGAGTATCAGTCCGCGAGTATAAATTTAAGATTAGTGAGTGGACTTGAGCTTGCGAGCAGGCATTATACAGCCTGATTTTTTGTTCAATCGTACAATTGAATGCTGATAAGCGGCGCAGATGTGCTATAATATTGTTCTTAGACGTTTGGTAAAGTAATAAAGTAATGAGTCCGGCAAGCTAACGTCAAGTCACTGCATTGTCTTTACAGCTAACAGTGGTATCATCTTTTGAATGCTAGATCCTGTCTTTTCAGCTTTTCTTCCCTGCTTCAAGAATCACGAAGTTTAGTGGACACGTTAAAAAGACCATGCAAAGGTCAGGGAGATTACTTTTAACATCGCTCATCTCATTTAATCTCCGTTTCCTTGAGGGGTGTCTCGAAAGTTATGTGTTCAGGTCGCAATGATAGAATTACAAACATGATTGAGAGACTAGTTACAGTCATGTACATACAAGGTCATCGAGCTCATCATCTTCACTATCAGAAAGCTCGATGACACCCAAATATTTAATGCCCGACTGGCTATACTTGCTACTCTCATCTGTTACAAAGGCTGGAGTATGCTTGTGTTTGCGTGTGCTGATAGATACCTGTGAACTACCTAGGCAGATGCAGAATAGTTGGTTGTTTGAAGGAGACGAGAGAGATCTGGGTACTCACTTGATGCTTCATTACTCAAACCCAGATCATTTCGGTGTTGGATCCGAACAGATATGTCAGAGTTTGGACGTGAACCTACAAAATTCAAGGGTAAACGGAGGATTGAAGTACAAAAAGAATGGACTAACCGAGTAATTCACTCAAATGATCAACTTTCCCTGTTTGATTCGTAGCCACTGCGAGCATGGGAACCGGAACATCAACTCTGCGAGTACATTGAACAGTTGAGGGAGGGAGACCTGTAAGCTGAACGAAAAAGGCAGTATCAAAAGTGATGGGAATGCTCTCATCGACATGCTTTGCTTGGAGATTCAATGCCTTGTGGTTCATGACAGTAGTCGATAGAGTAGGGATATAGTAGTTTCCCATGCTGTTTGTCTCAGGTTGACTCTGCAAGCGGGGAACTAGGAATTCCGCCTTCTGTGTATTATAACCTATATATTTCTGGAAAAAATTCATTAGCATTGTATGTGAAGCGATTCGATTGTACATACCGAGGAAAGCATTCGGATCACAATACCAGGCCAGAGATGAGTGTGAAAACGCTTCAGGGCAAGCATCGGAGACCAGGCAAAGTGCTCGGCACAAAATTCGGAAATTCCGGTGACATCAGGGAGTGTGGGTAGGCTGAGAGAGACCGGGGCAGGATTGAGCCCAGGTGAAGAACTTGTCAATGGCTTTAGAAATGCGTTCATGACATTGACATCTTCAAGGGTAGGAAATTGAGAGTCCCGGAGGATATCCGCCCGGAAAGGACTACATAAACCCATTTTACCTTGTTCATTATATTGAATCTCATATGCCATATCGCTATTCAGTTTGCGGAATGCTTCAGAAAGCTGTTGCGGCGAGTTTAGGAACAACTGGTAGGCGTTGAGAAGATCATCCCCAAATCCACTCTGAGCAAGGCCGCGAGCAGTTTGGTGGCCTATGCCATCAACACCGCTACCGAAATCATTCTGAAGCAATAAAGCAATCAGAATGAAACCTCCCTGAGAGTAGCCTGTGGATTCAGCATGGTAAACGCGCGCATCTAGATCTCCCCAGAGATTTCTCGGCTCCTTCCTACGTAGAATTCAGGTCAGATATACATATCAGTGAATGCAAAGGAGCAGTTGTTACGGTACGATGAGTTTCATTATAGATCCAACCCCAAGGGGAAAAACATCGCTGTCTTTAGAGAGCACAATATCAATAATACCCCGTTTGTACATATCTGAAAGCTCTGCTTCTGCTTCACCTGGAGCCTGTGTTTGTGAGGTAAGCATTATTCGCGTAGACTGGATAGAAACATTTACTGTATGGCTATAGTAGCCAAAATACTTTATCAACTTTCTCGAATGTGTGTAGTAGTCTGATTCGCGCGCGACAACTCGAATTCCTCGTTTGATAAGTGGGCGCCCATCACCGTCATAGACAAAGATGCAATGTGCACCGGCCTTTGATAAACCACACAGTAGCTTGAAGAATTGTGTAAGGGTCGAGTCTGATGCATGAAGGCGGCGATTGGCATGAGAACCCCTATCTGATGCACGGAAGCCATCCAAGAATGAACTTTGTAAGGGTGAGATACTAGAGATATGCATGGCTTTGGCGATGACATACCTAATGTCAACTCCAATAATCACCGTACGGGAACGGTGGTGGTCTTTGATAAAACCATGCTCCATAACAAAGTTCTTGAGCTTGCAAGTAAACCCAGCTTCATCTACTAACTGTTTGGGATATACGATGAGCTCAGAAAGGTCACAAGGGATAGACATGATAACTTACAGGCCAAAGATTCTGGATGCCCATTATGGTGAGTGCAAGGGTTAGAGGAGCATCGCAAGGCAAATCTCCTATTCATGAAGGGGTCAAAAACCGGCCCGCCGGCGAATGCATTAGGTGTTCCTACGTAGATATGGATATATACAACATAAGTATAGCGTCTTCCTATATAGAGCTAGATGCATGCGTAAGTCTGTGCTCTACGCGCCCTCACAAAATGCAAGGGTAGCGCCATCTAGGAAGAAGCGCATTTGCACTGTCCTATCACCAGGTGCAGAATCTGTCGAAGTCGGTGAGTGGGTAAGGCCAGGAGTCGGAGGGCTTGTACTAGCAATGAAGGAAGATAAGGCGGAGGCACCAGCACCGAAAACGGTCCTTTGCTCTTGTGAGTGGGTTCCGCGTCTTCCATAGTTCCACTAGATATGGCAGTAGAGCCAAAATAGGCATCTGTAATTCGGATGGTGTCCATTCCAAAGCAAAGCTTTCACGCGTATGAGTTTGTCTTCAGATGCCACAGTAACCCAGTCAGCAGTTTCCATTTTGCCCTCGAAGGAATCGCCTGATCACACAGAACAGAGCCGCGTGCTCTGGAGAGCAAATTCGACGTCTTCAAAAGGTTCTGCGAGACACGTTGGTAGAGCCGAAGTTGATGCGGACGGCCACAAGGCTCGGATTCCCATGTAAGCTTATCGTTAAGCTATAAGGTGAGCCCCCGCGCGGAGATCTTGCCAGGAAGCGAGTCGCCTGCAGCACGACGCCTGTAACAAATGAAGATGGGAGGTGGAGCCCAGATTCGTGTAAAGTTGTACAGAGTACCACCGGAGAAGGACGCATGGGAATCAGCTGAAGGAGTGCCCTGTACAAGTGTCCAGCAGATACCTATGGCAAATAAAGACGGAGTTCAAACGCGCGCGGTGACGGAAAAACTGAAACTGCCAAATTCGGCTTGGCATGGGCGTAGTGGTGGTGAAGGAGGATGGGGGAGAGGCACAAGTGTGAGGGAAGATGGGGGAGAGGTACAAGTGCCGAAAATGGTCCTTTGCTCTTATTGAGAGCGGAATCGGCTCGGCGTGCCCGTAGTAGTGATGATGGAAGATGGGGGAGAGGCACAAGTGCCGAATGGCGCTTTGCTCTACCTGAGAGCGGATCCAGCACCTTGCACGACCCCACCGAACACAGCAGGAGAGTCAGAACAGGGACCTGTAATTTGGATAGCGCCCGTTCCCATACGAAGCTTAGCTTCGCACGCGAGTTCGTTTTTGGAAGCTACAGTCAGCCAATTCCGTTTCGCCCTCGAAGGAGTCGCCTGGTTGAATGGTTTTCGAGAGCCGGAGTTGAACGAACGGCTTCAATAGCCATCAGAAGAATGCTCCCAGAAGCTCTGGAGCATCGAAGAACTTCGCGGACGAAGCGGTTCATGGAAACGGGGTTGGTGGTACCAGGAAGCAAAGTGGCAAATAAAGATGGAGATGGAGATTGAATTTGACAGTTTCTCTTCAAGGTCGACTGGTGGAGCTGTTGCGGGAACGGCGGCACAGGAGCTGGTAAGAAAAAGTGGAGGGATGTCCTGAGGACACCATATTTCACGGAAAGATTTAACAACTTGATCTGATGACCTATCAAGCTGGGATAAAGCAATGGAAAAGAGTCCACGCACCAAGCCTGTTCTTGTCGCGAGCTTCGGCGTCTCTAGGCGGCTGTGGTGTTGTTTATGGGCGTCATTGGGATGGCTCCGAATCGCTTTACGGAGAAAGCGGATATTGGTGAAAAAGTCGCAGAAGAAAATGGAGGATCGAAGCTGAGGAAGGAGACAGAGCCAGCAGGGGAAACGGTGCTTGTGTGAGATGCAGGATCATTGGGGCAGGTGGGAAAACGTATGGTTACAGGCAATCAGCAGGCAATGGAAGTGAAAGAAACGGAGCGCGCACTTGTAAACGGAATCAACCACGACCGCCGTCACGCGTCTCTGTTGATTGTGTCCTCCCCACCGCGTCCACCGACCCTCTTCCTCAGATGGGCTTGAATACAGGTGAGTGATTTTTTCTGTATCTATATTTACTCTTCTTCCACCTTGCATGTCCCAGCCAACAGACGCCCAGCCCATCATCTAGGCAAGGCTCTGTTGGTTGAGGATTCGTTTGATCGCTTTTTCAAAAAAAATCTACCTCTCCTTGGCCTGTTCCGTTAACATAACTGAAGCACGTTTTTGCTCACAGGAAATGTTGTTCCCACTGCTCGTATAAGATTCCCTTCATTTGACCTATCTTCTGCACTCGAGGCCGACAACAACGCGCGCATCGCTGCTGAAGATGCTGGAGAACCCCTAGAAGATGGAGAGATAGAATTCGAGGACGAGGAAGCCGACGAGGAAGCCGACACAGAAGCAGTACCCTCAATTAATATTCCCAACATTGCTCCCTCGAAGTCCCGGAACAACAAGAAGCATGCGAAACTTACGAAACGATCGCGTGCTAAACGCGCTGCTGAAGCTGTCGAACGTGTCAAACTTCACGAGGCCAAGCCTTATGCCGTGGAGCTCGCTAAAGGAGCTGAGCTAGTGAAGCTCGAAGATTTCGATGCAGCTTCCCTTCCTGTATCCTGTAGTGGATGGAATGCTAACCCTCGGAAGAAGCTATCCCCTGGTCTTCTGAAGGTCTGGAAAAACCTGGATGCAATCAGCTCGCTTTCTGGCCTCAAGCTGCTTAAATGGGACGGAGCGTGCGTTTTAGCAATAGTTTCTAGGTTTTTTGGTAGACTTATCCTTTTTTAGGACCTGCGTTGTCCTCGTTGACATTCAAGACCGCATCATTGCCGTTCTTGGCGGCGTTCCCAGTGGCTCAGTAGGATATGAGTGGAAGAGTGTCGAATCTGACGCTACTAGTGCTATGAAGCAATGCTTTGAGGCCAGTACTTTCACGCAAGCTCAGAAGCACGGCCGGCGCGGAGATTTCGCTTCTAGAACTGTAGGTTATGGCTATGGAAATGGGCGGGTGAAGCCACAGAATTACAAGATCTCCGGTAGAGCCAACCAGAAGGCTATGCGCGAGCTCCTACAGAACAGGTCCATCCGGCGCATATCAGGCTTCACAAATGGTGCCGTTTTCCTGCTCCCCAAATCTCCTGCGAACTAACCATCTTTAGTATTGTTCAACAGCTTCTGCCATAAGAACTATGTCGAATACAACACCACACATCACGAGCTTCTCCAAAAGCATCCAGGTCTTCGAAACGCCTTCCCTCACACTTCGTTTGCTGCTGTTACCTTCAACTTGGGACCACAATCGTATTCTCCGCCTCACATGGATCCTGACAACCGAGCCTCAGGGTGGTGTGTAGATACTGCCATGGGCCCTTTTGACCCCGACAAAGGTGGTCAACTAGTCCTTTGGGACTTGAAGCTGGTCATCCGGTTTCCCCCAGGCTCCAGCATTCTCTTTCCGTCTGCACTGATCACACATTCAACTATACCCATACAACCTCATGAAACTCGCTACGCCATGATCCAATATTCCTCCGGTGGAATTTTCCGATGGCGCGACAACGGCTTTCAGTCAGACAAATCTTTTTTGGCTAAGGCTATGTTAAGATCATGTACACCGTGTAACCGTGCCAAGGCCACAGGGTGTCTAAGTGCGGAAGACGAATGGGACAGTAGTGAAGTTATTAACAACACCGCCGTTACGCCGTTAGTCCCCGGAGAGCGAGAGTAGAGAGAGAGGAGCTAAGTAGCAGCCAGGTCGGAGCGGCGGTATCGCCGATGACGAGGAGCGGACCAGAGAACGTCAAAGTCCTAAGGTCGAGGAGAACGTACTTCGAGGCGTTGAGCCTGAAGACTTAGAGAAGAGTTAAGTTGAGAAGGGAGATCTAAGTTGATCTAAGTTGATAATTAAACTGAGGAACTACAGTAGCGTACAGGCAGTATTTATATCTACGGAACGGCGCATCGGTGCGGAGCGCTAGACTAACTACTAGGAGCTATACGAGTAGTACCTGCAGGGTAGAGTAAAAGACAATAAGGAGAGACTAGCACGAAAGAGTAAAAGACAATAATGAGAGACTAGAACGAAAGGATATGTGTAGCGAGAAAGAACAATAGGAAGAGATTACAATAAGAGCAGATCTTCGGAATACCGAGCGGCGGAATGGAGGCCCGTGGCATGGACTTGACAGTATCCCCCTCTTAGGCTTGAGCCCTCGAAAGCCATTAATACCGGTAGTTGGTTAGTCACCAAGGAAAAATTTTAAAGGCCGTCAGGATCGGGGATTTGGCCTATCAGTCAGCAGGAAAATTTTCGAAAGCCGTTAGTACCGGGAAATGGCGTTAGTCATCAGTGAAAATTTTCGGTTCACCGTACACCAAGTACAATTCGAAGGAAAATTTTCGCTGGTCCGTGCGCAGTTTTGCCGTATAAAAGGCCCAGAGTTTCGCCGGTAGGACCCAAGTTCCCAAAACTTCTAAGTCCAAAAAATGTCCGCTAGCCGTACCACCACTACCACCCTCACTTCCGCTACTACCGCTGGGCCTTCGAGGTCCCGAACAACAATTCCACCACCCGCCGACCCTGTCGACAACGACGAGGAGGAGTTGGAAGAAGACGACGATGAGGCTATCCGGCGGGCGGAGGAGAAGGTCCGCAGGATGAAGGCAAGGAAAGCGGCGGCGGCGGCGAGGAAGAAGGCCGAGGAAGAGGCAGCTAGGAAAGCTGCTGAGGAAGCGCAGAGGCAGAAGGAGGCGGCAGCTCGGGAGTTGGAGGAGCGCCGGAGGGTAATGGCGGCGGCGGCCACCGCTCGAAGTCAGCGGGGTTCCTCTCCAGGAGGAAGTTCGGTTTCCCTACGACGACCAGTGGTGGAAATTCGAAGGGAAAAGGGGAAAGGCAAAGCCAAGGCCCAGGTGAGTAATCGTAAGTTTTCGACAGTAACCTTAACTAACATTCCTGGTCTTGTTTGTAGCCTGTTGGCGGGGACCCTGACGACGGCGGTGACGGCGACGACGACGACGACGACGAAGATGAAAGAGTTCCCTGCGAACGATGCAGGAACAAGAAGATCCCTTGCCAGATGCAGGCTGGCAAGAGGAGTTCAATTATTTGTAAACCCTGTCACGACGCAAAGGTCAGATGCTCGTACTCCGGGCGTCCTTCGACGGTGAAGCGAGAGGGGGGAGGACAACCGATCGGCGAGCGCCTGGCGATCTTGGAGAGCCAAATGGCTCAACTGCTGGCAGACAACCGGCAGCTTCGAGAGGGCCAGTTGAAGGACAACACCTACAACCGCCATATCAACCGCAAATTGGACTGGTTGATGACGGACGCCGCGAGAAGGAGGAAAACGCCACCGGAGATGCCGGAACCAGGGCCTTCGCGGCTGCCGAAGAAGAGGCGAAGGGCCGTGGATAGTGAGGAGGAGGAAGAGGATAGGAGGATGGAAGAAGAAGAGGATGGAGAAGGAGAGGAGGAGGTAGAGGAGGAGGGAGAACCGGCGCCGAAGAAGGCCCGGTCGGAGAAAGGGAAGGAGAGGGCGGAGTAGAGTAACATCGGACATCGGACATCGGCCTTCGGCCTCTTCTTGTATACTTCTTGTCGCCCTGCCCTCGTTGTACAATTTTCTTTGTTGTTTGGTCTTTGTATATATAAAAAATGTTAACTCGATTTGAGATCGGAAAGCGAATGGGCCGCGAAGCGGCGTAAGAAATAATTAGTTCGAAGTGTAAATAGTATAAGTATGAATGAAATATAAGTGCAAATAGTTCGAAGAAGAATGTAAGTAATTAAGAAAAGGAGATAAACACTCAATTTGCTATCATCGTGTTTATCCTCTAAACGCACAAAGTAGACTTCGGCGGAGCGCGGTGAAAAAGGGAAATGGAATAAAATGATTTTTTGTGATCAAGGTCCAGGTTTGTGAGGGTATCGGGCGTGGAACGCCGGTACAAGTTCGTCAGCATGTAATTCATCAGCAGCAACCCAAGAGAACTCATCGTCGGTACCTTCATAACCGGCCCACCGAATGTAATAACGTAGAGGACAACGTTTATACCTTCTGTCCAGCTTGGAGTCGAGGATTTCGGCAACGTTGTACTCCTCTTCCCCATCAACTTCAATTGGAGGTGGAGGAGATTGAGTACGATTTGGGAAAGGATTCGGCGTAACCGGCTCCAGCTGTGAGACGTGGAAAACCGGATGAATGCGGCGAAGATAGTCTGGGAGCTTGAGCTCGTAAGACAAAGTACCAGGTCGACTGATGACCTTGAAAGGACCAAGATATTTTTCTGAGAATTTTTCAGTAGGACGAGTAGAACGAATGTGCTTAGCAAGAACGAAAACTTCGGAGCCGATCGGGAACTCCGGGTGCGAGATCCTTTTCCTGTCAGCTTGTTCCTTGTAACGAGACTGAGCTAAAAGGATTTCCTCTCGAAGGAAGACGTGGAGTTCATCGAGATTGACGACGAAGTCTCTGGCTAGATCAGACTTCATGTCGACCTCGGGCCGAACGGTGATATTTGGGTGGTATCCTTTGTTAGCGAAGAATGGAGTAATACCAGTGGAAGCATTGGGAGCGTTATTATAGGCGAACTCGGCGATCGGAAGTAGAGGCGACCAGTCATCTTGTTGGTAGGAACAATAAATCCTGATGTACTGCTCGAGAGTCTGGTTGACACGCTCAGTTTGCCCGTCGGCTTCCGGATGATATCCAGAGGTATAGTGAAGTTCCATGGAGAGCGCTTTACCGAGAGCCCGGAAAAACGCCGAAACAAATTCGGAACCACGATCGGAAGTAACATGATTAGGGACACCATGCTTAGAGAAGACGTGAATAACAAAAAGCTCAGCTAATTGTTCGGAAGTAATGGTGTCGTGAGTTGGAATAAATATAGCTTGTTTGGAAGATCGATCCACGACGACTAGGATAGCTGTATAGCCATTCGACATTGGTAGTTGCTCAATGAAGTCCATGGAGATGGAATCCCATGGCCGAACCGGAACCGGTAAAGGTTTCAACAAGCCGTAAGGCCGGTGACGGCGGGGCTTATTGCGACCACAGATAGTGCAAGAGGTAACGTAGTCACGAACAAAGTCTCTGACCTTGGGCCAGGTGTATTGACGACGTACAGCTTCCAGAGTGCGGTTCTGGCCGAAATGGCCGGAAAGTGGATGATCATGGAAATAGCGAAGTACTTGAAGGCGAAGATCGCCGTGATTAGGAACATAAATACGGTCGTCAAGGCGTAGTAGCTTGTCGCTACCTAAGCTCCAACGTTCATTGGAAGGATCTTTTGCAAGTTCCAAACCAACAACGGAGCTCGGATCGGCGGGAAGGGCGAGAATGATAGCTTGGTGTAGGGCTTCGATATCCATGATAATCGAGGCTCGTAAGGCTGGGCCTTCCAGGAAGGTAGCTCGAAGAGACGCAGTGAGTTGTTCGTTAGTAAAGATAGGACGAAAGTTATGAGGGTTCACTTGGGCGTAGCCGATATCCCCCTCTTTAGGGTAGACGTCCCAGCGTCTAGTTATCGAATCGGGTTTCTCGCCGAGTTTCCCCGGTCGGAAGCGAATGACCATATTAAATTGATGTAAAAATTCAGACCATCGGACCTGTCGGCGTGTGAGAACCTTGGTAGTAGAGAAATACTCAAGATTCTTGTGATCGGTGACGACGTCCACCGGATCACCCGAACCTTCCAGATAATGACGCCAAGCTTTAAAGGCCTCGAAGATGGCCAGTAGCTCTTTGTCGTGGGTATCGTAGTTGAGTTCCGCCGCATGAAGCGTTCTGGAAAGGAAGGCTAGAGGATGAATTTCACCGTCAGCATATTGGATGGAAAGAATAGCCGCAATGGCGTAATCGGAAGCGTCAGTTTCCACAATAAGTGGACGATTCGGCTCCCAATGGGCCAGTATCGGCGCAGAAGTAAAAGCAGTCTTGAGATTTTCGAAGGCCTCTTGACAGCTGCTGTCCCAGATC
Organism: Lentinula edodes; assembly: GCF_021015755.1. NCBI lineage: Eukaryota > Fungi > Basidiomycota > Agaricomycetes > Agaricales > Omphalotaceae > Lentinula > Lentinula edodes. The sequence goes on from NW_025764340.1 coordinate 509,153, forward strand.
CAGGACGCGCCTTTTCGGGTAAGCCGAGTCATCGGCACAACGATATCACTATAATTATAAATAAAACGACGATAGAAGTTTGCAAAACCCAGGAAGGACTGGATGTCCTTAACCTTCCTCGGAACCGGCCACTCTAGAACGGTCTGAACTTTCTCCTTGGACATAGTCAATCCGTCGGGAGAAAGAATATAACCCAAATACTCAACAGTATCCATATTGAATTCGCACTTGTCGGGGTTGGCGTAAAGCCGATGTTTCTGTAACCGCCGAAGAACTTCCTTGACGTGTTCTCGGTGTTCTTCTGGCGTATCAGAGTAGATCAGAATATCGTCAAGATAGACGATGACACAGACATCGAGCATGTCAGAGAAGATGTCATTAACAAACCGTTGGAAAGCCGCAGGGGCGTTCGTAAGGCCGAACGGCATGACCTTCCATTCGTAAGAGCCGTAGCGGGTCCGAAAGGTGGTTTTCCATTCGTCACCTTCAGCGATTCTGACTAGATGATAAGCGTGAGCGAGATCCAATTTGGTGTATATTTTAGCTCTTTTCGGAGCGTCGAGAAGATCTGATATGAGTGGGAGTGGGTAACGATCCTTTTTGGTAATACGATTGAGTCCACGGAAATCGACGCAAAGGCGAAGTTTGCCGTCTTTCTTCGGGACAAAAAGGACCGGAGCGCCGTGAGGAGAGGATGATGGGGTGATGGCACCAGTAGCCAGCTGTTTGTCAATAAAGTCTTTAAGGGCGACTAGCTCCTTTTCAGACAAAGGATAAATACGGCCGAGAGGCGGCGAAGCGCCCTCTTCCAAGTCAATCTTCAGGTCGTAAGGTCTGTGTTCAGGAAGTGAATCTGCAGCAATCTCGTCGAAGACGTCTGCAAACTCCGCGTACTCTTCTGGGATAGAAGGATGGAGTGGAGGGAAAGTAGGAGTGGTGGAAGAGCGGTCGGCGGCGCGGGCCGCGACCTCTGAGTGGATAGCACGAAGTAAGATGGGTTCCATACCAGCGTCCTTGCAAGCCCTGTTAAAGACTGCAGCACTGACAAGTGCAATGTCGACTTCGGGAGTTTCCAGTTGAGCAGCGAATTGAGAGACCGTAGGGTAAGAATAGATGGGTTCAAAGGGGAATTTGGACGAAAGGGGCTTGGCCCGTAAAGTCCGAGAGCGGGAGCGAGAGCGAGAGCGAGGTGAGTCCCCAGGAGGGGTCTCCAGAATTGTCGGTGAAACCGACGGCGGAAGTTCCGGTAGCGGAACAGCGACCTTTGCATCAACAGTGTTGACGGCAGAAGGCACAGACGTCTGTGGAGAATCAAGGTGTGAAGTGTTACGGAACGTAATGTTTCGAGATGCCCAGTCAATCAACGGATTGTAGCGGGATAAGAAACTGTAACCTAGTACTGCTTTACAAGATGAATCTAAATGTGTAACATAAAAGGGTAATAGAAGCAGCTCGCCGGAAGGGAACCGAACGGCGATATTCGCCATATCGGTAATGGGTTTAGAAGATAATGAACCATCAAAGAGACGAAGATTAACAGGAGAGATTTTGGTCGTAGGAATAGAATTTTGTGAAACATAACGAGTATCAATGAAAGAGTCAGTAGAACCAGAATCAACAAGAGTAGGAAATTTAAGAAGAGCAGAGATAGGTTCGGCCGGCGCGGCCGAATCGGACAAAGGAAATTCAGTAGTCAATGATATTACAAGAGATCGTTCAATGGAAGAAAGAGCGGACGCGTTGAGATATAACTCCCCAGGTGAGGTACGAACCTGATCAACGCAGCTCCCGTTTCGTACCGGGGAACAAGAGCTGCGGACTAGTTTTCCGATTCCTCTTCAACAACCTCAACGGTTGCTTCGGGGGTTTCTTCAACCTCGGCAGCACGGCCCTTCGATTCTCGGGCCTTTCGCTTGTTGCAGTCAGCAATCTGATGCTTACCACCGCAGAAGAGACAAAGGTTGTTCTTCATCCTTCTTTCCTTCTCGGAGGGAAGGACTTTCCCATCTGCACCAAGATGGTTGAACGCGGGGCGCTGACCGCCGGATTGGCCGGAATTCGAAGAGTTCTGGGGCTTACCATTGTTGTTAGGCTTACCACCAGAGAAGGGTTTAGGCTTCGGCGTGAACGGCGCCGAAGAGCCAGATGGCTGAGAGTTGTTTTGCTGGTTAGTAGAACCAGTCTTGAAGTCCGAGGAACCCTTCTTCGGGTTCCGAGCAACAAAAGGCTTACCAGCCTCACGCTTTCTAGTTTCCTCGCGTTTCCAATAACGATTGTCAATACGAAGAACTTCTTGACGGTAATCGGCGAGCGTCGCCGGCTCGGGCAAACGCGCCATTTCGTCCTTGATGCGCTCAGCTAAGCCTCGTCCATAAGCCCATTTCAGGGCAGCAGAATCCCAGTTGGTACTAGCAGCCAGGGTGTTGAACCGGATGTTGTATTTCCGGATGTTCTCGGTTTCCTTCATCTTCAGATTACCGAGAGAATCTTCGGCCTCGCCTTGGGCGTCGTAAACGCCGAAATTATCCTGAAGCTCCTTTACAAGGGCTTTGAAGGAGGACGTCCAGGCCGGCAGCGAGTCGAGGTCCGGATCGAGAATATCAGGGACAAACCATTCTTTGGCTGACCCACTGAGATAGGAAAGGGTGTAGTTCACCTTCCGTTGGTCGGTGAAGTACTTGGGACGGTCATTGAAGACCAGGGCGAGATTGACGAAGAACGTCTTGAGTTTTCGGGGATCCGAACCGTCGAATACCTCGGGTTCCTTGACCTTACTCTTAGATTCAGAGCTGTCAGAGGGACGGCCGAGTGCGGCGAGAACGGTACCGAGGGTTTCAATGGAACCCTTGAATCCCGAGAGAAGATCCAACATAGCTCGTTGCTCGTTGGGGATGTCAGGAGAGATTGGGGAACGAGGACCACCAGGTCCACCAGGACCACCAGGTCCGCCGGGGCCGCCGGGACCGCCAGGCCCACTGGGGTCACCAGGCTCACCACGCGGTAAACCGCCGGAGTCGTCATCCAGATCGTCATTGTTGTTGTCGGCACCCGGATCGTCGGGATCGACAGGAGGGTCTTGATCATCGTGATCACCAGTGTCCAAATCGAAGTGAGGAGGTGGGTCACGAGGAGATTCAGAAGCAGCTCGACGTTGGGGTTGTTTTCCCGTACGGCGGGCTATGGCTTGGAGAATTGGAGAATCAATTCGAGCAGTTGACCGGCCCCGAGCCGGAGCGACCACGGGGGGTTGTCCACGGCGAGGGGTCAAGACTTGGACAGGTTGTCCGTCACCGGTGTACAAAGTGCTGTACTCAAATTGCTGATCTTCTTCCATGGCTTCAGGAAGAGTTGACGTAGTAGGAACTGTGGCTGGACCGAAACCGCGATTACGGCGACGTGGTTGACCGATGGCAGAGATAGAGTCGGAGAATGGGGCAAATGATTGGGCTGTAGTGAAGAAAGTATTTTCTTCGGAGTTAGCTCTAGATTGAGCTCGAGTTTTCGGAGGCATAAAAAATGATATGTCAGTACGACGTTAACGGATTGAGTTTAATTATACTGTTAAGATCATGTACACCGTGTAACCGTGCCAAGGCCACAGGGTGTCTAAGTGCGGAAGACGAATGGGACAGTAGTGAAGTTATTAACAACACCGCCGTTACGCCGTTAGTCCCCGGAGAGCGAGAGTAGAGAGAGAGGAGCTAAGTAGCAGCCAGGTCGGAGCGGCGGTATCGCCGATGACGAGGAGCGGACCAGAGAACGTCAAAGTCCTAAGGTCGAGGAGAACGTACTTCGAGGCGTTGAGCCTGAAGACTTAGAGAAGAGTTAAGTTGAGAAGGGAGATCTAAGTTGATCTAAGTTGATAATTAAACTGAGGAACTACAGTAGCGTACAGGCAGTATTTATATCTACGGAACGGCGCATCGGTGCGGAGCGCTAGACTAACTACTAGGAGCTATACGATGACACGCCTAAATTTTGGCTAGACGTCTATGCTGTGAATTGTGACATTTTCACGTATAGATTTGTATCAAGAGGACTGTAATTGAGACCCAGATTGACAGTCAAAGTCGATACTGAATCAGTCTAATAAGTTGAAGGGACCATATACCCATACTACCACAAGTTGGTCAGTTTACCCATCCCCGATACTACCTACGGATAGCAGTCTACCTGTTTGTCAAGCAGGATTATACCAGACTCGGACTACATCCGAAGGATGACCATTCACGTATGACATACCAAGGGTATTCTTATTGGACCTTACACTGGCAGGAGTTTGGAAGAACTTACTCAAGTGACCATGAACCGAGGATTGACTCGAAATGACTTTCTAGAACTCAGGAATTATCAAATACTCCTTCTAGAACAAGATCAGGCATTAATCTAAAAGACTGCGATTTAGTCTAAGAGACCAATCAAGTTGCATGGTTAAGGAAAATGACTAGAAGAACGATCGAAGTACTGCGAGGCTCCGAAGACATATCAAATGAATGTCAAAGAGACCTGACGTAGAAAACATTGAAGAATGCAATTAAATGAATACTATGCGTAACTCCCTTGATAGAGTATAGGCACAATGGGTGTCTGTTGAAAGAGAGAAGCAATTAGTTTAATCCAGATGAATCAGATTGATAGGATTAGAATCGAGGAGAGCTGATTTGCCTCCGGACGAGATGACAAACGATCGAAGTAAGTGTTGAACCGCAATGACAGTTGAACACCATTCGAGTCATTCTCTAAAAACAATTAAATTAAATGAATATTGAAGTACCTACCTATGTTTGGAGGTATACTAGAATCTTGGAACCAATATGGACCAAATAAGGACATGTAGATTCAAATTAAATGGTATCTGACTGAGTGTAGAAGTTTCCTTGCGGTTCCGAACGTTTATTGTATTAAATTGATTGTACTATGCGCCTCTATATTCTGTATGTATAAATAGCGATCCGATGTATCTGGAATAAAAAGTGATTTTGGGACGACGTTGCAGTGCTAATCCGTAAAAAGGAAAGACACACTCCCGCCAGACTGAAACCTCTTCGCTAGCAGCCATTCGGGCCCGGCACTTGTGAGTATAGGAACGTTGTGTTCTGCTCCTTGTGACTGCGAGAAGTATATCCAGTTGTTGGGTATTCTTCGAACTTAGGATCAGTCGTTGGTCTTAAGGGCAAATCACGCTGTGTGGTTGTGCCAGCACATAGTTCTAGCCCTCTGTAGGGGTCTGTGTGTTTCGGTTTTAATTTACTTTGATTCAAAACCCCCAATTCTTGATATACCCATATCAATACAAACCAAAGCACAAATTGTGCTGAATCTACCTTGATCAAAGGAATACATCGAATCCTTAGAACGATTCAAATTGATTGATCGAAGCTTCGTACTTAGCTCTCAAAGCTTTGCGGAACCTTTGCCAACGCTACCCCTTGCTATTAAATAAATTTGATAGCAGTGAACTCGCATATTGTGTATTAGATTGGTTGGTTGGAGTGCCCATTAGATTCCTTCCTTTCTCTTTCACACAAAAACGAGGCAAGCTCGTTACCGCCGGGACCGCCGGGACCACCAGGACCACCAGGTCCACTGGGGTCACCAGGCTCACCACGCGGTAAACCGCCGGAATCATCATCCAGATCGTCATTGTTATTATCGGCGCCCGGATCGTCGGGGTCGACAGGAGGGTCTTGATCTTCGTGATCACCGGTGTCCAAATTGAAGTGAGGAGGTGGGTCACGAGGAGATTCAGAAGCAGCTCGACGTTGGGGTTGTTTACCCGTACGGCGGGCTATGGCTTGAAGGATTGGGGAATCAATTCGAGTAGTAGACCGGCCCCGAGCCGGGGCGACCACGGGGGGTTGTCCACGGCGAGGGGTCAAGACTTGGACAGGTTGTCCGTCACCAGTGTACAAGGTGCTGTATTCGAATTGTTGTTCCTCTTCCATAGCTTCAGGAAGAGTCGACGTAGTTGGGACTGTAGCTGGACCGAAACCGCGATTACGGCGACGTGGTTGACCGATAGCAGAGATAGAGTCGGAGAATGGGGCAAATGATTGAGCTGTAGTGAAGAAAGTGTTTTCTTCGGAGTTAGCTCTAGATTGAGCTCGAGTTTTCGGAGGCATAAAAATGATATGTCAGTACGACGTTAACGGATTGAGTTTAATTATACTGTTAAGATCATGTATACCGTGTAACCGTGCCAAAGCTACAAGGTGCCTAAGTGCGGAAGACGAATGGGACAGTAGTGAAGTTATTAACAACACCGCCGTTACGCCGTTAGTCCCCGGAGAGCGAGAGTAGAGAGAGAGGAGCTAAGTAGCAGCCAGGTCGGAGCGGCGGTATCGCCGGTGACGAGGAGCGAACCAGAGGATGTATAAGTCCTAAGGTAGGGTAGAGAGTGCTTCAAGGCAGTGAGCCTGAAGACTTAGAGGAGCACAGAGTAAAGGAGGGAATCTAAGTCGATAATTAAACTGAGGAACTACAGTAGCGTACAGGCAGTATTTATATCTACGGAACGGCGCATCGGTGCGGAGCGCTAGACTAACTACTAGGAGCTATACGAGTAGTACCTGCAGGGTAGAGTAAAAGACAATAAGGAGAGACTAGGACGAAAGAGTAAAGACAATAATAAGAGACTAGAACGAAAGGATAAGTGTAGCGAGAAAGAACAATAGGAAGAGATTACAATAAGAATGGATCTTCGGAATCCCGAGCGGCTGAATGGAGGCCCGCGGCATGGACTTGACAGAGCAATAGATCCTGATGTACTGTTTGAATCGGCTTCCGGATGATATCCAGAGGTATAATGAAGTTCCATGGAGAGCACTTTACCGAGAGCCTGGAAAAACGCCGAAACAAATTTGGAACCACGATCAGAAGTGACACGATTAGGAACACCATGTTTAGAGAAAACGTGAATAACAAAAAGCTCAGCTAGTTGTCCAGAAGTAATGGTGTCGAAAGTTGGAATAAAGATTGCTTGCTTGGATGATCGATCCACAACAACAAGGATAGCTGTATAACTATTTGACATTGGCAGTTGCTCAATGAAGTCCATGGAGATCGAGTCCCATGGTCGGACCGGAACTGGCAGAGGTTTCAACAAGCCATAAGGCCAATGGCGGCGAGGCTTATTGCGACCACAGATGGTGCAGGAAGTAACGTAGTCACGAATGAAGTCTCTGACCTTAGGCCAGGTGCATTGACGACATACTGCCTCTAGAGTTTGGTTCTGGCCAAAATGGCCTGAGAGTGGATGATCGTAAAAGTAGCGGAGAACTTGAAGGCGAAGATTGCCATGATTCGGAACATAAATACGGTCATCAAGGCATAATAACCCATCACTACCTAAGCTCCAACATTCATTGGAAGGATCTTTTGCAAGTTCCAAGCCAATAACGGAGCTCGGGTCCTTCAGAAGAGTGAGAATGATAGCGTGATGCAGAGCTTCGATATCCATAACGATAGAGGCTCGGAGTATCGGGCCTTCTAAGAAGGTAGCTCAAAGAGATATAGTTAGTTGCTTGTTAGTGAAGATAGGTCTGAAGTTGTGAGGGTTGACTTGCGCATAGCCAATATCCCCCTCTTTGGGATATGTAAGACCTGGGTCAAAATGGGTCTTAGGGTAGGTTTTGGTATGCGAAGGTTTATGTTGTAGCGTGCTAGGAGCAGGCTGGAGCTCGAAGGGAGCTACGAGAACCGCGACCGAGGACGGGAATGACCTAGTAGTGGTTGGAACGACGAGATGGTGACCCTTGTGGGGTTCCTAGGAGGTCCAGGGAGGTCCCTAATGCGTAGGGAGGTTCAGGAAGAGTGCGGGACCGTACGATATTGCGTAGTAGGAGTTGTACTCGCTAGAACGTCAATATAGGATCGAGTAGGTAGTTTATGCAACTGGGGCTCGAGGGTGTAAGCTCCCGAGAAGGGATACGCCAGGGAGGGTAGGTCCCTGGGGGCTGGGGTTGAGGATGGTCGTCCTCGAGTGTGGGAGGTGGTAACGGAGAAGCAATACGTAGTTCGACGTGAGGGGTAGCTTCGACGTTACCTAGACTGAGGTCCCGAAGCTTACGAAGTAGCTAGGGAGCTCTGGGAGGTTTGGGGAAGGGTAGCTCACCAAGCGGGTAGGCGTTGGGGAGCTTTAGTAATGTTCGAGGGAGCTTGGAGACTCACTCGGAAGGCTTAGACTTGAAGTAAAAGCGTATATTCGATCGTATAGACGATCAGAGAGACGATAGACAGTAGTAGAGAGAAACAGAAGTAGAGAAATAGAGAGTAGAGAGAATTCCGTATAGGTAGCAGGTACAAAGGGACAGGGACTGGACCTATGTAAAGGGTGTGTGTTCAAAATATACCAAGCTAGGGACGTTTATGTTACAGAGGATACTTATATAGGTGGGCTGAATAGTAACGGGACATTGTAATAAACGAGCATCTAATGGGGTTGGCGTGAAGTGCGGAACCCATGAGGCTAAATTGATAGGGGATTGTCCGGCGGCGTACGCGAATCGCGGAGCTGCCGCTTCAGATGGAGGTTAGCGTTGGTGGGGAGGTTAGTTAGGGTTCCGTGGTTCATGGAGGTTTTGTGGGAGGTTATTTGGGAGGTGTAAGGGAGCTGATACGCTGTTCTGGGATGTCTAGGAGAGTGACTAGGGGAGCTTTTGGGGCAGGGCATGACATTACCCCCCTTTTACTCCTCCGAGCCTCCGAGGAGGTTTCACTTCGAAATATCATGTGGCTTTCACGTGATCGAACTTTTTTCGTTTATAAGTTCGTTTTCCCCTCCCCGTCCGCCTTCTTTATCCTCCTGCCTGTCATCACCCGAGTAAAACTCGACTGCCATGACTGCGCCTCACGCTTCTACCTCTGCCGCGGTTTCCGATGCTCTTGGCGTACCTCCCTCCTCCCCAAATCAACGCAACTCTGATGTGGACGAAATCGTAAGTAGTGTGGAGGAACCCTCCCTTGGCCAGCTATCTCTTTTCAAGTCTGTCTTCGGTGTGGGGGTCTCACTTGCACGTTATATCGTCAACGATCCGCTGTGGTCTACCTTGGCTGCTGCGGGTCTGCCGTGTCCCACTTGCGTTCGAGGTAAAAAGGAAGGCAGTTGCTCGCTTGTTCCCCATCTTGCTCGGTGTAGCAACTGCGATGATAAAAAGCCGTGTGTCCTTGGACGATTAGCGCGCTTTCGATACTTTTCTCGTAAGTGCTCTCGCGACTTGGCTTTCGCTCGTCGTTTTCTGGAGGTCCATGGAGACCCGGGTCAGCGCACCCGCTACTCCCTCCCGACTGAGCAGTGGCGGGTCCTTTACGATCGCGTTGAACAAAGCACTAACTCGACCAGTGCACTCCTTGAATTGAATCCCTTGGATGATCAGGATCAGCGTGAGCTTGATCGTCAGGAGCTTCGGGAGTTTCGTCAGCGCCAACCGTTGATTCCTGGACCATCGACGTCGGTTCCTCGTACCTCCCGTTAGCTGACGGTTCCTCAGTAGTGAAGTTATTAACAACACCGCCATTACGCCGTTAGTCCCCGGAGATCGAGAGTAGAGAGGGAGGAGCTAAGTAGCAGCCAGGTCGGAGCGGCGGGATCGCCGATGACGAGGAGCGGACCAAAGAACGTTCAAGTCCTAAGGTATAGTAGAGAGTACTCCAAGGCGTAGAGCCTGAAGACTTAGAGAAGAGTTAAGTTGGAAAGGGAGATCTAAGTTGATAATTAAACTGAGGAACTACAGTAGCGTACAGGCAGTATTATATCTACGGAACGGCGCATCGTGCGGAGCGCCAGACTAACTACTAGGAGCTATACGAGTAGTACCTGCAGGGTAGAGTAAAGACAATAAGGAGGGGCTAGAACGAAAGGGTATGTGTAGCGAGAAAGAACAATAAGAGTAAGATTACAATAAGGAGCAGATCTTCGGAATGCCGAGCGGCGGAATGGAGGCCCGCGGCATGGACTTGACACCTGCCTCGTGCTCCAGTTACGAAAAAGCGCAAACGACCTATCAGGGTGGATCTTGGTTCTACCCCCAAGCGTCGACGTCCGGAACAGGCTGTGGATAGGCTGTCCCCCACCGCACCTCCGGTTCCTCGAGTCGAGGGAGGTTCGGATTACCGTCGTGTGGTCCTCGTCCTCCGTCCTCCTCACGTTCCCGATTCGGAGAATCCCAATTTGCCGGGAGTAGGACACCTCGTCCCTGAAGATTCCCATGGGTCGGCTGTACCCCAATCTCGATCGCAGGGTTCCGCCGAGATCCTTCATCGCGTTCCGCAGGTTGGTTCGTTTGAGCAGTTCGTGCCTCCAAGTGAGGTGGAGGATTTTTCCAGGAGCAGAATAAAAACCCCCCCTGTTCAGCAGGTCAGTTTACTTTTCCTTCCCTTTTTTCTTCTGATTGAACCTTATGCCTCTTCAGCGTACCCGGGAGCCTTTGCGCCCCTATCCTCGTTCCCAAGCTTCTTCCGCTCTAAGGGTGGAGAATGATCGTTTGAAGATGGAGGTAGAGGAGCTCCGAGCGCTCCTTACACAGTCCCGGGGTCAGGTTTCGACCTTGACCGCCCTCCTCCGCGACACCTCTTCCTCGTTGGATCTTCGGAGCCAGGAGCTTGAATCTAGTCGTCGGTCGTTGGAGGAGGTGGCGGCAGACCGTGCTGAGTACCAACGAGTTCTGTCTCAATTTCAGGCTCTCGAAGCAGAATTGCCTGAGCCCTCTTCTGAGGCATGTTTCGTTCTCGTTTGTTTCCTTCTCACTGATCTGACTCGTCGTCCCTTTTCAGGACCTTTTAACTCGTTTTCGTATTGCTTATGCTGGGTCGGATGCCTACAGGGAGGTGGCGAAGCGTCAAAAGGAGGAACTCGGGGAGCTCCGTAAGCAAGTCGATGATGCCAGCAATCGCTCCTTCGAAGCTTACTCGGATCTTGACGCTGCTAATGCTCGTGCCCTGCGTCAACGAGATCGTCTGGAGGAGTTAGAGGAGTTGGTTTGCCAGTATCGGAATAGGGCTCATGTTGCGGAAGGTTTGATTAGACAGTACCCCGAAGATGAGGGTCTGTACGAGGTTGAACTGCCCTCCCTTTCAGAGTTGCAACGGAAGCTTGATGCCTCGGAGGCGTTAGTTCGTCGGTTGGCCACTTTCGCCCATCGACTCTACCGATCTGATCCTGCCAACTTGCTCCATTACCATAACCGGTACGTAGGGGGTCTCCTGGAGGCCATCACCCTCCTCCTGTACCGCGGTCTTCATCACACTCCCGACCGTCTTGCCTCCGTTATCAACTTCGTTTGGATTACTTGTCCCAGGCTCGCTTCGTCCACGGCGAATTACATCTTCGTTCGACGAGCAGTCTTCTGTATTACTATTCCAACGCGGCGGACCGGGTTGAAGGTTTATACCAGGAGATGTTGACTCATTCGCGTTTCCCTTCTCACGACGCCTTTCTTACCGCCGCCCAACACGCCGGATATGTAGATGCTCGTCCTGGTTCCTTGGAACCTCCTCTTCATAGGAGATTCTTCTCCTTTGGTCATCCCATCCCGATTTCGCCTTCCCCTACCTCCGATCACCTCCCCGCCATCCCTGCTATGGATTCCATTATGGTCTTCTGGGAGCATCTCATCGCCAATTATATTCGCGATATGATTGACACCCCAGGTCCCCGGTACTCGTTTCCTTCTCCGACGGAGCTTCCTGACGTTGGGAGCGGTCCTTCCCTTTCGACAGATTCGGTTCCAGCGGGAGGAAACAACGAGAGTGTTCCCAAGGGAAGTGTGGAGGTGGAAGGGACAGTGGGCCCTGCTGTTCGTCGGAACGCCTCCACACCCGCGGAGGAGGGTGGCAGGGATCGTCCTGAGGAAGGTTCAGGGGCTCCCCTTTTCCTTCCTGATTCTCGTTCTCCTTCATCCCCCGTTCCCCTTCTTTCCGTCCCTGTCGTTCCCAACGTCATCGACCTCACAATGATGGATGATGATGGCGAGGATCTTTATGAGTCCCATGAGGAGTATGAAGCTAGGGTGCGGGGCGATGTGTCGGTTAAAAGCGAGGGGTCTAGTCCCGTATTGTAGTCTGCTGTACGATTTTTTTATTAATTTTTGGCTGTTGGTTTTCGTATGTTTTGCTTAGCGTCGCGTAGTCCATTTCTTGAATGTATCGTCCGTTTCTTGAATATAGACTGATAGGCATTCGATGTGGTTTGTGGGTAGCGCGCTAAGTGAGTAATGAAGGATAATATGAAATGAAGTTTGGAAAAGGAAATGAGGAGATCATAATTTGTTCGTCGTGTTGTGTTGTCCGTTATTCGTTAGTTCGTGCTCCTCCGTCTCTCTCCCTCTCCTCTCCGCTCTCACTTCCTGTGCTCCCTGGTGATGCCGTTCCTTCCCCTCTGTCATCCTTTGCTTGCTTCTCCAGTAATTCCCATTGGTCCCTCCTTGGTTTCCGCTTTCGGTTGTGCGTGCGTGCCACTGCTTTACAAGTTCCAGTGAGCCTACCATTCCTCTCCATCCCACCCACGAGTTGAAGTCATCATCGTAACCCTCCCATTTAACCAGGTATTCCACCTCCTCCGACTTCCCTTTAACGGGTCTAGAGTCTAGGATGCTCTCCACGAAGTGTTCCGATTCGCCTTTTACGAAGATTGGAGGGGGTGGGGAGTTCTGTCTTTTGAACTTGTCGTGGAAGTGGGACTTCAGTCTATCCACGTGGAACACGTTGTGGATCTTGTGGAGGTCTCCCGGGAGGTCCAACCGGTAGGCATGACTCCCTACTTGCGAGAGTATCGAGTACGGTCCCGTCCATTTGTGATCCAGTTTTTTCATGGGTCGCCTAGTTTTGACATTCTCCATATTCAGCCAAACTTGATCGCCCTCCTTCCAGTCCGGGGCCTCCTGACGTTTTTGGTTCGCATACTTCATATATCCCTCGTTAGCTGTTCGAATTCGTTCCTGGAGGTACGTATGTAGTTCCTTGAGGTTTGAGGCGTACTCGTTGACCTCCGCTCCCTGTACCCGTTCCAACGTAATTGACAACTTCGGGTGATATCCTTTGTTGGCAAAGAAGGGTGAGACACCTGTCGTGGTGTTGGGGTGTTATTGTACACGAACTCAGCTATGGGGAGCAGGAGGTCCCAATCATCTTGGTCGTAGGCGCAGTAAATTCGGAGGTATGCCTCTACCGACTGGTTTACACGTTCCGTTTGCCCATCTGTTTGGGGGTGATATGCTGTGGATAGGCGAGACTCGATCCCTAACACTCTGCAAAGCTCCCTCCAGAACTGAGACACGAATAGGGAGCCTCGGTCCGAGGTTATATCGGAGGGCATCCCATGCTTTGAGAAGACGTGCGTTATGAATAGGTTAGCAAAGTCCTCCGCGTTATTTGTCGTATGACAAGGAACATATATGGCCTGTTTGGTGAGTCGGCAGACTACTACGAGAATGGCATCGTATTTCTCTGGGCCTGCTGTGGCTGGGAGCTGGGTGATATGGTCCAAGGAGATTGAGGACCAAGGTCGTTGACCAATTGGTAGTGGACGGAGGTTCCCGTAGGGTTTGGAGCGACTGGCTTTGGCTCTCAGACACGGGTGGCAGCTCCGTACGTAGTAATTCACGTCTTTAGACAGCCCTTTCCAGAAAAACAGTTGATTTACGAGCTTCTTGGTGCGTTTCTCCCCCGGGTGTCCCCTCAGTTTATGGTCGTGGTACGACTGTAGGACCTCCTTTCTTAGAGTCCCAACGTCTGGGACGTATATACGACCTCCCCTCTTTATCAGCCATCCTCCCAAACGAGAGATTCCTCCTCGTTGCGTGCAATCCTCCTCAGTGCTTCAATTATAGTCGTGTCTTTGGAGCTTCCCTTACTCGATTCACTAGAAGGTCCTCGTTCATAGGATGATAGCGTTCAGTCGTTCTGGAGGTATGAGTATCCTTTCCCTCCCTGCTAAGGCCTGGTCCCTTGAGGCTCCCTTCTTTGGGTACACGTCTGATCTGCGAGTGAGTGCGTCCGGCTTGGCTCCCAACCTCCCTGGGCGATAGTTGATGACAAAATCGTATCCTGAAAGGAGCTCTGCCCACCGGGCTTGTCGTGCTGTTAACTGCTTCGTAGTGGTGAAGTACTGGAGATTGTTATGGTCTGAGTATACTTGGATCTGGTGTCGGATCCTTCGCAGTACGCCCTCCATTGTTTGAAGCAGTCCACGATAGCTAGGAGCTCCTTATCGTATATGTCGTAGTTTAGTTCCGCGGAGATCATTGATCGTGCATGGAAGGCGATAGGATGTATCTTCCCCCGTTTCAGGATCCAGCTGTGATAGGATCCCTGCTATAGCCAAGTCGGAGCATCGCATTCGAGGACTACCGGTAGGTCCGGATTGTAATGTCCTAGAACCGGGGCTTCGGAGAATGCTGACTTCAGAAGTTCGAAGGCACTATTACACTGTGGGGTCCAGTTCCACACTGAATCTTTTCGTAGGAGCTTCGTGAACACCTTGGTGATTCCCGAGTAGTTGTCTATGAACCTCCTATAGAAGTTTGCGAATCCGAGGAAAGCCTGGAGCTCCTTGACTGTCCTTGGTTTTGGCCAGTCCATTACCGCCTTTACTTTCTCTGGATCCATGGATACTCCCAATGGTGATATGATCACTCCCAAGTACTCAACAGTGTCGACATGGAACGCGCATTTTTCCGGCTTTGCATGGAGGTGGTTCGCCCGTAGTCGTTCAAGGACCTTCCTGACGTGTTCGACATGGGATACTTCATCGTCTGAGTAGATCAGGATGTCGTCCAAGTAAATTACCACGCAAACGTCCACCATGTCGTGAAAGATCTCGTTCATGAAGAATTGAAACGCGGAAGGAGCATTCGTGAGCCCAAAGGGCATTACCAAGTATTCGAAGGACCCATACCGAGTTCGGAATGCAGTCTTCCACTCGTGTCCCTGGGCTACCCTGACGTTGTTGTATCCTGCGCGGAGGTCGATTTTTGTGAAGATCTTCGCCTTCCGTAGTTGATCCACTAAGGTTCCTATCAGGGGTAGAGGGTACCTATTCTTCTTCGTAATCTTGTTCAGAGCTCGATAGTCCACGCAGAGTCGCAGGGTACCATCCTTTTTCTTGGCAAACAAGACAGGAGCTCCGCAGGGGAGCTGGAGGATCGTATGAACCCTTTCCCCAACATCTCGTCGATGTACTCCTTCAGAGATTTCAGCTCCTTCTCAGACATGTTGTAAAGCTTCCCTATGGGAGGTATCGCATCACCTTCCGTTTCGATTTTGATACGTAGGGTCGGTGCGGAGGTAGTGTTCTTGCTTCTCCGGGCGAGAATACGTCCAGGTAGTCCTGGTATTGGACGGGAATGGATTTCTTTAACTCCTCTGTCTCCTGACGCTTCGACTCTTCTGTCGAGCTCCTTGACGACCCCCCTTGTTCCACAGGGTTCCCATTCTCAGGATCCTTTGGTTGTTGCACTCTTTCTGGGTCGCTGCTACCACTGCCCGGAGTATTTCCTCAGTAGGGGACTCCTTCGTGGGCGATATGTGAAGGAAGTACTGGGGTTCCCTCCCTCAGTAGACGATCCATCCCAGCTGCTCCTATTAGGCTGATGGGTTTCCCTTGTATGGTGGGGTCCGATTTTCGTTCCACCACATGGGTACCCGCTATGAGCTGCTTTCTCGGAAGTTGTTGCGTCTTATTGAACCTTGGGAGTCAGACCAGACCTTGAAGGAATCTTGGGTATGTTCAGGCTTTCGATGTCTAAGGTGGGGAGGTCGGGATAAGGTCCATGTTCCCTCCTTTTCTTCCTCCACCGGACTTTTGCTTAGCTCCCGGCCAGGAGGAGGATCGTTCCGTGTCCCTACTCTTCCACTTTTGATATGCCTCCTCTGAATCCTTCGTTGGTTTCGGGGTTACTTTCTCCATGCGGATCGCCCAGCCTCGAGGATTTCCTCCACCTCTTCTTCCGTGCTTTCGCTCGCGAATGCTAGCCATTCGTTGATCCCCATAAGGATTGGGTCGTCTGGCCCAGATCTTTGTCCGAGGGGAATAACTTGTGTGGACCTGGTTGACTCGCTTCGTACTCTTCGTCCTTTACTTCCTCTAGTTTCACCCTCGTCCTTGGAGCTCTAAGGGGAGCTTCCGGAGTTTGTTGAGGAACTTCTGGAGGTGGTTGTGGAGCTTCAGGAGGTCGTTGGGAGCTTCAGGAGGTGATTGGAGAGTTCCTGCGTGTATTTCTTCGCCGTTTACCCCCTCCCTAGCTCCTCAGTACCTCCCTCGGCGCCTGGTTGGACAATTTCCGACGCAAGGGCTGCTGAGATTCGAACGTTTCGGTCCTGGAATGTCAGGCAAAGTTCCTTCCAGTCAATTACTGGGTTGTGCATGCGTAGCCACGGCAGTCCTAGCACAATTGGAGCCGTGGGGTGTAATCGAGTTACTAGGAACTCCACCTTGTGAATTGTTCCATCCGCAAAACTGAGTCAGTGTAGGTCTGAGTTATCAATCCTGCGGAGGTAGGTTTCCCGTCGAACAGCTCCAAAGGATACTGTTTGTTAGGTCAACCAAATTTTCTGGGTGTCGCATAGCGACAGTTTTGTCTATGAAGCATCTAGTTGCTCCACTATCCACTAGTGTGGCATATTCTTTGTCTTCATCGAGGTCGGAGAACGGAAAGCGTGTAAGGATGATGAAGGAGTTGTAGGATCGGGAAAAATTCTGTACTACACCATGTGTCTCACATGCACAGGAATTTTGGTACGCTGAACGTTCCTTATACAAGCAAATAAGTAATCCTTTTCCAGACCCGATCGGCCTTTCGTATTGCTGAATTTGCTGGAGGGTGAGTGCTGACAGCAGTACCAGCCAATCTTGTCCGAGCTCACTCGTTTTTAATCTCCAGATACAATGGCTACTTGGCAACGCATGAAGGGTACTTTTTCTTGCTTGATACCCTGCCTTTGTGGATTGCTATGTCTCTTTATTGTTTCTTCTGGCCTTCCCGGTTCATCAATCAAGATGAGAAAAACGTCGAAGTCCGTGGTTCCCCCTTTTCATTGGTCAAAGCCAACAGAAACAATGATCATTATACGAGCTAGATACCCACATAGAGGCTTTTTCTTTGTCGTTCTTTCTGCTACTTTCCCTACTTCGTGACCTTTTTGCAAATTGGTCCCATTGAGGACCCCTTTTCGACATGGACTTTTTTTCGTTACTTACATAGTAGTTGTAAGAATACGAATCTACGCCCGACGTTTGCCAAGGAATGATCTGATCATATTGGCAGACAATTTCTGCCCAAACTTCATGATGAGAATAGTTGGGGGGTGCAAGACGAGCTGGCTGACTCCCCGCGAGTGCAGCTCTTATTGTGGTAGGCGAAGGTGTTGCGGGGCTTCGCAGTTCGCCCTGATCTACCTCAAAGCCCCTGCCCATTTCCCACTTCGTCCAACAGTTCTTGCTCACCTCCCTTTGGTGAGTCTAAGATGTGGACGTTCCATAGATTGTCCATTCCTTCCCGTTCTTCCACCACAATCCCGGCGCGAATCCGTTCTAAAGGACGAGTTGAATCGTCCTTACGACCTCCCCCTTGGTTGGCCGTCCCACTTCCTCGAGTTGAATTGGCCTTGGAAGCTCTTTCTGAGCTCCCTTGATCCTCCGCTGGACGTTCTAACGATTCTGGGTTAGGGCAGTCCTTTGCCCAGTGTTCCTTTCGTCCACAACGCATGCAGAGCTCCTGCCTTCATCTCCTCCACTTCTCCGCTCTTTCCTCAGGAGTCCATTTCCTCCCGGTGTCGGTAACTCCTGCTCGGAGGACCGCTTCAGTCCATTCTCCTCCATCCCT